>NC_088775.1:90132559-90466038 GCF_954871325.1 Gordionus sp. m RMFG-2023 | reverse complement strand
AACTTATATACTTTATATGGTAATAGGGTCTGTAAGAATATTAGGTATAGATTGTAAATAATTTTTTAGCGAACATTTATACATTTTAATGACTTAATTTGTATTATTTACCTTATGAATATTGGATATACATTTTCTATGAGTTTTGAAGTCAACTTTAATTTATAAAAATCTATGGAAAAATTAATTTAAATAAAAATTGTGTCATAATTAGGAGGGCATAATTTTCGGAACATGTAATTTTAGATTACCCTGAATTCCTATATATCTTACGAATTACTATAATATATATATATATTAATTAATTAATTTTATGTAAAATTAATGTAATTATGTAAAGGTACAAATATATTTTATTACCGGCTGATGAATGGACTATATGAAAATAACTTAGCATAGTATAGTTCTTTGGCATAATATAAATGGCAAACTTAAATTTTTTTTTACAATTGTCATACTTGCCTAAGCAATAATTTGTAATGATTTCATTAAATTTTTATATTATATATTATGGGTTTCTTTAATATATATATATTTTTGAAAAAAAACATTTTTTTACATACATAATAATCTTAACTGTTTTACATTTATTTTTTGACCATATATTATAATTATTTTAAAGGGAATTAATATTTTTATCAATAAATATTTTTATCATTCCATTAAGTTTATCTTTAAATAATTATACTTTATATACATAGTAAATTGCATTATAAAATAAAAAAAAACAATTATTAATTGTAATATGATATAAATGTAAATAATTAGAATATGTATCGTTCAGTGCTGTAGTAGTAAAATTGGGGAACACGCCAAGGGCGTCACTAGTCTTTATAATCTTAGGGTCTCAACAAAAATTTTTTTATGAGGAGCGTAGGTCTCCATACCCTTTATTTTGCCTGTTTTTTCCCGCATTATCCCGGTCTTCGGACGGGTTTTATATTAATATATTATACTTTTTTAATTTGAATTTGCAAACTATGAACAAATATTCCGAATTTACGGTTAACTCAAATATTTTTTCCAGGAAAAAATGATAGGTGTGTCCGAAGATTATGCTCAAAGATGACATGAAGGTTTTGGACATTTTTCAAAGGAATCTCAAGGCTTAGGCTGAATTTTTTTGGCTTTAATATTGAGTAAGTCGTTTTTAAAAATAGGTTAAATCCGGCCCTTTAACATCAAATAAATGTAACATATTAATAAAAAATATAATAAAAACTAGCTGATAGCTAGTTAAGAATGACGGGGAATCAGAATTTTCTCCCTTTATTCAATGACGGATGAATCAGAAATTTTCCTATCTTATGAGATGTTATCTCACAAATTTATGTTTATTTAGATGAGAAGGTATTCTTTATATTTCCCAATATTGTCGATAAAATATGTTTATGAAGTATCTTTTTTTAAGATTATAGTTTACCAATAAAAAACGAATGAAAATTTTATTAAAAGATTTTTTTATTGTGCACATAAAATTAAAATTACCTAAATAATACACTTCAAAAAATATATTTTATAAAAAATAATGGAAAATTTTAAAAAACTGCTCATCTAAATAAATACAAATTTCTGAATCACATTTCATAAGATAGGAAAATTTCTGATTTCATCCATCATCAAATAAAGGTAAAATTTATTATTCCCCCATCATTGAATAAAGGAGAATATTTTGATTTTCCGTCATTATTGACGGGATATTAGCTAATTTAATATATAATGGTATAAAATATTAAATTATACATAAATTCAAGAAATTAAAACAGTCCTTAAATAATTCTCTTATTCCTCTTGATTTAGTATTTGATGAATTTAAAATTCTACTGATCCCTAAATTCTCAAGAATAAGTATAATATTAGATTATATATTCAATTTTATCATAATTAATATTATGTAATAAAGTAATTGCATTTTCAACTGAGCACTCAATATCTTTAGAATGAATGGCAAATTTAGCAGTAGCTATGTAAATGTGCATTCAATGGTTTCTTCTGGATTGGTATTTTTCATAGGATAAGGTCTCATAATAAATTTTTTTTAAAAAAGGGGGGGGGGCTACATAAGCAATAATTAGAACAATTATATTGTTTGGCATAGGTTTAGGAGGAGGAATAAAAAAGTGCTTGATTTTCAAATTCTAAAATAATTAAAAATTATTTATTAATATCAAAAATTTACTTTGATGTAAATTACTATTTCTGAAAGTGCCAACCATTACTTTATTTTCCTTAAGATCTTACATATATATATATATAAATTTGCAATTGCTATCAGCTAAACCAAGTAAATAATTTAAAAGATTTATAATGTAAGAAAGGGTTCCAGATTTTGCAAGACTTTTTATTTTTATGTGCTTACCATCCAATGAGCCAAGGTAGTTTGGAAATCCATGTTTCTCACAATATTCTTCGGCAATCGAAAAATATATTGATATATATAAATTTATTGATATATATAAATTTATAACACCTTTTCCCAATGCTCTCTAGTTGTAACTAGCATATGAATATCTTTTAAATCCATATAACATCACATACAATGATGATAGCAATGCATTTTGCTTATTCTGCTACTATAAGATAGTTTGAGAGTAATTAAAAACCTGTTTCTTAAGTATCTTAAATGGTTTCAAGATTAATGTAAAAAATATTTGTTAACATAAATTAAAATTTTTTTAACTTGGTTTGTGTATTCTTTTAGTAGATTTTGGTTTTGAATGACAGATTTTGTAAACATAAATCGAGGAATCTAATTTATTAAAAAATAATATAATTACAAAAAAACTGAAAAAAATTTATTTTGGTTGTTGGATACCATTGTTTTTTTTCTTCTATTATTCTGTTGCATATGAGATATAAAAAAATTTATATAATATATATGTATTAATTATGTAAGAAGTGTAATATTAATAAAAGATTATGTAAGAATTCTAAGTATATATGTTTATGATGTATAAGAAGATGTTAAGATATGTGAAGTTAATTAAATGGTAGCTTAAGTGCATGAATATTTGAATTTGGTATGATATTTTCGTGGAACAGAATACGCTATCATGATTTCTATTGGACGAATATTTTTTTACAGTATTGGCTAAATTTGATTGATGTTTTTTGAGGATTATATGAGATGTCAGAAATTTAATAACAATGTTTTTTTTTTAAATAATTAACTATGACTAGTTATATTATTTTCTTACGTATATATATATATAAATGGATAATAAAAATTTTATAATATGAATGAATGAATGCGACAAAAAGCAACAAATGCCTACTTTATAGAGGTTTTATTAATCAAATGGATAATAAATCTGCCCACTTTTCAAAGTAGATAGTGAAAAAAAATGCAATATTCGCTATAACGAATCGTTTCTCAATATTTTTTGAAATTACTATCACACGTTTCCTTGATTGGTTATCAGCAAACAGATCTGTGATTTGTCAGTCACTTTTTATTATGTGCAGAAGAATCCTGAAAGTAGACCGGTTTACATTGGAAATGTGTTTTATCATAAGACTTGCGTGTAAATCCATCATAATGATATTTACTAGGTAAAAACAGCACATATATTTAGCAAATACTGCAGAAAAGTGTGCTAAAATAATTTTGTAACCCATTAGAATCACTGGAGTTTATTGCGAGGTCCAACATTGAGCTTAAATAGGAAGCAAAATTGCTTAATATTTTTCTTACCCATAACAAATGTGAAGGTCAGCTAGCTCCAGTTATCTTCTTATAAATATTTAATATCATCTAAGAGTTAAAAAGGGATAAACCTGTATAATTTAACATTGAAATTATTTTCCTTGATACCAGAGTTCCCTTTGCTTTCCCTTAAATTTTTTCAAATCTATTTATTTTTCTACTTTAACTATTTTTATATGTTTTTGTAAATATAAACATAAATAAATTACAAATCTAAACATGCATCATGGAAAGATCTGATAAAGTGGATCTTTCCTTCCACCCTTCCTTTCCTTCTCCCTTTCTTCTATCTTCCTCCATTCCTTCCTTCCTTCTTTCTTTCTTTCTTTCTTTTTAATTTCTTTATGCCTCTCTCTGAAGAAAATAAACTTAATAATATATGTTCCATCTCATTTTATTAAAATTAGTTAAATTTATAAAAGTGAAGTAATGAATTTTTTTTTTAGAAGATTAAAATTTAAAAAAATATAGATTCAATTTCACCGAGATTTTTTTTCTATTAATATCTGAATACTCACTAGAAAGGGGGGGGGTCTCGCAGTTATTTCCTTGCTATGTTTTGCCCTTTTCAGACAAAACATGGAAATAACCGAACATTTTGGCCTTTATGGCTTTAATGTCCCGTGGCTTTTATTTATTATCAATCAAAAATTTACAGTATAACGGTAGAAAAATAAACAATGGTGATATTAACGTAATAATTTATATTTATGTAAATAAATAGATAGGGGGGATCAAGTTCCCTAAAAATTAAATACCCCCATGAAGAGATAAAAATATTTATTAAAATGGCTCCCTTAATATACCTCTGAAAATTAAAAATAATTTTTTTTTTGATATCCCCCCCTTATATAATTCTATTAAGCGCTATACATAAATTTGATTTTATTATTTAAAAATTAATAATATGACTGTCTAAAATTTTTTTTTAAATGAGTGCTAATATAATTGTTAGATTAGATCAATGTATATTAATTATATTTTCACTATGTCAGCTTGCAATCAAATTCTGTCTTAAAAATGGAATAATCAATGTCATAATTCCTAAATATAAATTTAGCATTAACAGTTGAAGCTTAATTGATTTTTACTATTAAAAGTATTTTATAGCCCTAATTAAATAAGTATAATCATTTATTAATTGAAAATTAAAAAATTTAATATTGTAATTAGCCGAGTTAAAGATCACTAATCAACTTTATTATTCATTTATTAATTTAATTGTCATGCCTCTTCCTAAAAATATTTCTCAAGGTCAAATAAGTATAAGAAATTTCTTTATTTGATATCAGTAATAACCGACATGAGTCGAAATTACTAAAAGGTCTCTACATTCTGGACTAACTCCGAATTGTAAAAATGCATCTCTTAAATCTATCGTTGAAAATATTGTACCACCCGCGATCCTATATGTCAGGTCAACGAAAGTTGGTAGTAAATCGTTATCTATCGCTAAATGTTTGTTGATTGTTAAACGAAAATCTCCGCATATCCGCACGGCACCGGATTTCTTTAAAATATTAACCGTTGGCGTAGCCCAAGTAATTGGAGTCTTTGTTGGATCTACTTTCTCGATAACGCCTTCATTTAAAATCTGTCCAACTCAGCTTCAACGGTTTGACGCAACGGAAATGGAATTCTTCTAGATGGTAACGCAATTGGCACTGTATTTGGTTGTATCTTTATGACGGCTTCCTGTTATTTTATTTGTCCTAAATTTTTTTTTTAAAAACTTGCGGAAATTTTGAAACAATTGTATTTAAACTGGAATCTTTCATATTTATGTTGTTAATACGAACTTCTTCAGGAAGTTTTATATCTAATTCTTTTAGAAAAGGCATTCCAAAAATGAGGGAATTCTCACCCTCTACTACCCAAATAGGTAAAAATTTTGATATGGTTATATCCTACTAGTTTATAAGCAGGTGATAATGTTGGTTTGCCTATGCGACTCCAGGTAACCTCGTCTATCACACTACACGCCGCCCCAGTATCGAATTCCATAGTAAGCTGCAGTCCATTTATCTTCACATCGATTGTAGCTTTATTAGCAAAAGACAGGCGAGGTGTCCGTGGTAAAATCATTTGCATAGCATGCGTTCTACACTCGCTATGTGGTTTGCTTTTCCGCATCTAAAGTGTAATATAAATGTAATTGTAAATGTAATTGTAAATTGAATATAATATTAACTTTTCGTTTGTAAATTACATAACCTGAACGATTGAATTCATGATATATATATACGTGATATTTTGTATTAAATATACTTTTACTTACTTTACCTATTTTACTTATTTGATAAAACACTTCATTGGCGACGATTTTTAGAGAAGATTTATTTGATTTATTAAATTTAAAGTAAAAGACTCAATGGAAGTAGCTCCTATTAAAGTTGAAGATTCAATGAAAGTAGTCCCTATTAAAGTTAAAGACTCAATGGAAGTAGTTCCTATTAAATTCCATATTCCAGAATTCGTCAAAGAAAAAGTAAATATTCAGGACTACTTATTTAACTTGGAGTTAATTTATAAAGTAAGAAATATTATAGATTTAAATACAAAAAAAGACCTGCTTTTAGCCTATATCGGAACAGACAATCTTATCAAAATTAAGAACTTTCACTTTCCAATAAATTTAGAGATGATAAATTATGATACTTTTATAAAAAGCTTAAATTTGGTGTTCAAGGATAGTTCGAGCATTTTCTTAAATAGGAAAAATTTTTTTACGCTAAAAAGATGCAATGAGACGATTATTGACTTTTCAATTAGGGTTAAAACTGTCTGTTCTCTTTGTAATTTTAAACCGCCTTTTGATGAACTTTTAAGAGATATATTTATCCTAGGAGTAGGCTTACCTGAGTTGGACAAAGAACTTCGGTCAAAGTATATCGAAGGCAATATTACTTTTGAAGAGACCGTGCGTTTAGCGATCGCGCTGTCTTTGTTGGAAAATGAAACCCAGACTGAAGTTAATAAAATAATTAAAAATAAGCCAACACATGGTTCGAAAAATTATTTTAGAAATAATAATTATACAAACGTCAATAGATTCAATAATAATAAACACTTTAGTAACAATTATATTCCTAATAATAATTATAGACCTAGTATCAAACCTAACTCTATTCAAAAGAAAGTGATATGCTTTCGTTGCGGTAAGGCAAACCACATAGCGAAAGATTGTAGAACCCATGCCATACAAATGATTCTGCCACGGACACCTCGCCTGTCATTTTCAAATAAAGCAACCATCGATGCGAAGATAAATTTGATACCGGCGCCGCGTGTAGTATGATTGATGAGGTCACCTGGAATCGTATTGGCAGACCACAACTATCACCGGCATATAATTTAGTGGGATATAATCATATCCAAATCGAAGTACTAGGTAAATGTACCGTAGAAGTCAAAGTAAAAAATATTTCGAAATTTTTACTTATTTGGGTAGTTAAAGGGGAGAATTCCCTTATTTTTGGGATGCCCTTCATTAGAGAGTTTGATATAAAACTACCGGAAGAAGTTCGTATTAATAAAATAAATATGAATGTACCCTCTTTAAATACGATTGTTTCAAGATTCCCTCAAGTTTTTAAAAAAAAATTAGGTGAAATCAAACTGCAAAAGGCAGTCATCCGAATAGAACCGAACACGTTACCGATTGCATTACCAGCAAGAAGAGTTCCTTTTCTGTTGCGTCGAACCATTGAAGCTGAGTTGGACAGACTTTTAGACGAAGGCGTTATCGAGAAGGTGGATCCAACAATAACTCCAATCACTTGGGCTACGCCAACGGTTAATATCTTAAAGAAATCCGGTGCCGTACGGATATGCGGAGATTTTCGTTTAACAATCAACAAATATCTAGCGATCGATAACGATTTACTACCAACTTTCGACGACCTAACAAATAAAATCGCGGGTGGTAAAATATTTTCAACAATAGATTTAAGAGATGCATTTTTACAATTCGGAGTTAGTCCAGAATGTAGGGACCTTTTAGTAATTTCGACACATGTCGGTTATTACCGATACCAAAGAATTCCATTTGGTTTGACTAGCGCTCCGATAATATTCCAACGCTTTATGAAAAACCTATTAAAGGGAATTCCTATGGTTAGTGTATTTTTAGACGACATAATTATTGCAGGTGAGAATAATTCCGATCATATAGTTAATTTGGAAGAAGTATTAAGAAGATTTGAGAAGGCTGGACTGACCACGACGACCGATAAAATTAAAATCGGAGAAAAGTCAGTCACTTATTTAGGTCATGTTATTGACAGTTTCGGAATTCACCCTACAGAAGATAAGATTAGCGCTATAAAAAATTTTAAAACACCTTCCAATGTTAAAGAACTACGTTCATTTTTTGGAATAGTGAATTATCATGAGGCATTTATTAAAAATTTGCATTCTATTTGTGCACCTTTACACCGACTAACGAGTAAAAATGTTGGTTGGTTTTGGTCAGCTAAAGAAAATGAAATATTTACTAATGTTAAAAATATATTGTCAAAAGAAGATACAATAATTCCTTATTCAGCCGATATCCCTGTCGTGATTTCTTGTGACGCTTCCGAAGATGGTCTAGGAGCTGTTATTGCACACCAATTTCTTACTGGCCAGGAGAAACCGATTGCTTACGCATCGAGGACACTTTCGGCGGCTGAAAAGAATTATGCCACAATTGATCGGGAGGCTTCGGCGATCATGTTCGCTATCGAGAAGTTTCATTAATATATTTTTGGAAGACATTTTATCTTGGTTACTGATCATAAACCATTACAATATATTTTAGGTGATAAAAGAGATCTTAACAAAATAACAAATAACCGTTTAATACGGTGGGCGACGAAACTATTAAATTATGATTATGAGATAATATATAGACCAGGTAATCAAAATAAATGTGCCGATGCTCTGTCTCGTTTGGGGGTAGAGAAAGCAAAAACCAATGAAGTTACAAAAAAATTCGAAGAAGAAATCAGAGGATTAAAAATTAATTTAATAGAGGATTTATCTTTCACACGCAGTAAAGTCGTAAGTGAAACGAGCAATGATATAAACCTAAAAGCGATTATTAAATTAATAAAAAATCATTGGTATATTGATAATATAAATAATTATTCGGAGATTGTAAAAAAAATATATTTCGATTAAAGATAATATTTCGTTAGAAGAAGGATTATTATTTTATAATAATAGAATTATTATTCCAGATATTTTAAAAAAGGAGGTTTTATATGTGATTCATCGAGGACATCCTGGGATAGTGGGGATGAAATCATTGTGTAGATATTACGTGTTTTGGACAAATCTCGATACTGATGTTGAAGACTTTGTTAAATGTTGTAAGAGTTGTCAAGAAGGAAGGCCGGGAGCTAAAGAAGTGCCATTATACAATTGGAACATTCCTACCCGACCTTGGGAACGATTACACATTGATTTGACAGGCCCCGTATCTGGAAAATATTGGTTAATTTGCGTAGACGCTTTTACCAAATGGGTTGAAGTTGCAATTTTAACACATATAAATTCGACGAGTGTAATAAATAATCTGCGTAATTATTTCGCTAGATTTGGGTTACCTCGCTACATTGTCTCAGATAACGGTACTCAGTTTACTGGATCTGAATTCAAAAAGTTTCTTTTTAAAAACAATATAAAACATTTTAGATCGGCCCCTTATAGCCCCAAATCGAATGGTTTGGCTGAACGATATATACGGACGATAAAGACGCGTTTCTATGCTGGAAGGAGATGTGGGACTCCGGACCAGTTAAATTTAGCGAATTGTTTTAATTACTCACCGTAATACTCCCAATGCAACTACTGGTAAATCTCCTGCCGAGATGATGTTTGGAAGGTCGCTTAGGACGACATTGGATCAGTGGAAACATATTACTTTTTTTTTGACTGAAATTAGGTTTAAAACTTGGTTTATAAAAATTATTGTTAAATTTGTTAGCATTATAATTATTATTATTGAATTTGTTTACGTTGTTATAATTATTCCTCGAATAAGTATTTTTGGAACCTTGCATAGGCTTATGTTTAATTATTTTATTAACTTCTGTCAGGGTTTTCTACTCCAATCAAGACAGCGCGATAGCTAGACGCACATTATCTTCAAAAGTAATATTTCCTTCGGCATATTTTGACCGAAGTTCTTTGTCCAGCTCGGGTAACCCTACTCCTAAGATGAAAATATCCCTTAAGAGTTCATCAACCGGCGATTTAAAATTACATAAAGCGCAAATGCTTTTTAATTTAATTGAAGAGTCAATTATACTTCCGTTATTTCTTTTTAATGTAAAAAAAATTATTCCTATAAAGAAAAATGCTAGAGACATCCTTTAAAATTTTTTCTAGATTCTCGATTAAAGTTAAATAATTTATATTATTTAAAATATTTGGAAAATAAAAATTTTTGATTTTAATTAAATTTTCGGTGCCTCTATAGGCCAATAAAAGATCCTTTTTTTTTATTTTCATCGAAAATATTTTTTACCTTGAAAATGAGTTCTATATTATATAGGTAATCCTGAATATTAACTTTTTCTTTGACAAATTCTGGAATATGAAATTGAGTATGTTCTTCAATCTTCTTCAGAGGCATGGTATAATTTTAATCCTTTTAATTTTAAATAATTCGTCGTCGCCAAATGAAATGATTTGATTAATTTATTGTAAAGTGATTAATTTAATATTATCAGCTATATATATGTTTTTCTATTTTTATAAATTGTAATTGTATCTTTAAGCGAATATAAAAAATGTATTTATTTAAATACATTTACACTTATAAATATAAGTAACAATTTGCATTCAATTCTTTAACGCCTACTATTTATTTTAAATAATTATTATTATAAAAATTAAACATTTTATTATTCATCCCTTAATTGATATAATCCTTACGAGAATTTTTTTTGATATATTTAAAAAACTACTATTATTTTAAGACATTATATACCAACTAGAGGTGGTGCGACAAAAATATATAAAATCTTAATTGCTTTCATTATATCACTCTGGTCCTTATTATATCGCTACTAAAGGATTCATTTCTAATGACATCCTTACCGTGTAATAACTCAAGGCTTCAATATCTTTGCATAATTGTGTTTTTATCAATTTATATAACATAACAAATTCTGATATGAGTTTACATAGTGAGTTTCATGGCTATTATTTCAAATTAACCAGCATTTATTATTTGTGCAGCTATGTAATTTAAGAATATTACTCATATTGTTGAGATCATTTGATCGCGTAATTAAAGTTAAGCTATAATAGCAAACTGTATCGTCATTTATATATAATTAAATAAGAGAAGATACTCTTTTGGAAATTTAATATCTCATAATAATTTTCTCGATTACTTATTTAGCTTCCATAATGTCATCTAGGTATATCCACCATATAGTGTTATGATTTGGATTAGTCGTTCATTTACTCTTCTTCAAGAATAAATGATTTAAAATATTAACACAACGTTTACAACGGTATATTTTTAATGACCCTTTATCAATGTTAGTTTGCTAAGAATTATACTGCCTTGTGTAGTTTTTAAAAACCATTATCAAATGAGGTTAACCTTTTTTTATCACTTGTAATTTCAGACTCAAATATTTAATATTTTAATAAATGGTTAAATATTTTATTTTATATTAAAAAATATTATATTTAGAAAAGTGTTTTGTATTGTTTTACCTTCATTCTTTGTACGCTTAACAAATGCCAAATATGAAATTCAGAATAATTGTTCTGAGTTTTTAAATTTCAATCAAAAAAGTATAACACGTTCGAAGGTCCCCGCAAATTAGGAGGTATGGAGGGTTTCGCTCCCCAAAATTTTTTTAGTAGATCCCCCTGATTGTAAAAGCTAGTGACGCCCCTGATAATATAAATGAATTAATGCAGCAAAAAAAAACAACAAATACCTCCTTTATAAAAGTTCTTACGCAAATGGACTATAAATTTAAAAAATCTGCCCACTTTACAAAATATGATAGTGAACAAAAAAAATAATACAATATTAGTGAATAGCGAATCTTTTTTTCAATATTTTTAATAATTAATACCATACGCTTCCTTGATTGGTCATCGTCTGCAGACCCGTGACTTCTCAGTCACTTTGTAATATGTAAAGATAAATTCCATAGACTGAGAGGAGACTATCTAATGTTGAAAATATATTTTATCATAAGACTTGCATATAACCGATCATAATGACAATCACTAAGTGAAAACAGTACTTATAAATAAGATTGAATCGAAACCAAAATTGCATAATTTTTTATTACCCATAATGAATGTGAAGGTCTGCTAGAGCCAGTCATTTTTTTTATAAATATTCAATATTATTTAAGATAGCTGAAAAAGATAAACCAGTATAATTTAATATAGTATTGAAATGATTTCCCTTGATACCAGAAAAACCACTTTCAGAAGTTCTCTTTTGTAAATATAAATAAGAGATTTAGAACATGTCAGCCATATTCTTTAACGATTATTTCAGAACGCGAATCATTTTATTGTATTTCCAACTTTAAGTAAACCGATTGTTCTATCTGAAGCCATGAAGACAGATTAAATAATTCAGAACATACTTCAAGAAGAGATCTGTAAGAATTCACCACTTTTTGATGAATTAGATATTTCCTTCCTTTCACCCTTCCTTCTTTTATTCTTTCTTTCTTTGTGCCTTTCTTAAGAGAAAAAAATCTTAATAATATTGTTTTCATCTCATTTTATTAAAAATGAGCTAGGTTCATAAAAGTGAAAAGGAAGGAATTTTTTTTTTAATAAATATGCTAAGAAATATATTTCTTAACATAGTATACAAAATATCCTCATATGCTCTTATAAGTGGAGAGAAATTTTTACAATCCAAAATTAGCAAAAAAAGTAAAAGCATAATGTTAATCTGTGCTCAACTAAAATGCAGCACTTTTTACCCTTATCCCAATTTCATACTTCCATTTTAAACATATTATCTACTTCATAAATGTATAAATTCTTTTCTTTTTTAGTTTCATGTGTGTTTATCTTCCCTTTTTATTGTATTAATTTAAGTTATCTGATATAAATATGCTTGATATATATATTATATTTTTAACATGTATATATATATATATAATGTTGTGATGATTTAATGAATCATGTTCAAGAATAAAATTACCCATCCATATAAAAATATTTTGCTTGTGAAAAGAAAAAAAAAAAAAAATAACACAAGGTGAGGAATAAAAAGAAATCTCGATAATTCATTGTCTATATTTTAATTTATTTTTCGCAAACAAAATACCATTATATGGATGGATTTTAACAGAGTTGTTAAAGGATCTATAGATATAAAAATGTGGTATCTGTATATGTATCTGTCTCTAGATAGATTTTTGATTAAAATATTGGTATCTAGATATTATTTTAGACGATGTATCTGTATCTAGATCCATTTAAAAAGTATCTTTTAACAACTCTGGATTTTAACAACACTGTAAATGATTTTTTCCTTTTAATCGAAAATATCGAAGGAGTTGACGTCATTAGCCATTTCAATCTCCCAAGTCTCAACTTATTAGGACCTCATTTTATTAAGTTTTTTTTCTATAGTGTTGTTAAATTACCTAACATTGACGATCTTTATTGTAGCTTAGTCAATATTTTAGCCTAAAAAATTGAATTAAGCCTCTAATTTGAGTCTCAACTTGAAGATTGATACGAATATTTTTGGTGCTGCTTTATAGTTGACTAAAGTTAGGTGGTTTAATAATACTAATTTTCTAAAATACATAAAGGTTTCAATTGACTCTTCAAATTTTTGGGGGACTCTAGACCATGCCCCTGACCCCTTCTAGTGATGTTATTTGGGTCAAAGTATTTGTAAACCGTTTTTTCGGGAAAATTTCTTTAAAAATCAGAAACTTGAAAATAAATACGCCAAAATACTTAAAAAACATATCAAAAACGGGGTTTAAAAACTGTTTAGCCTCAATTAAGAAGCAATTAAGTAATCAAAAACAGCTAATACATATAAAATACAATACAATATATTTTTAATGAATCTTCATCAATACCAAATTCAAATAATTTTAAAAAGAAAATTAATAGAAAATTGGTTGTAAATAAAATGTATTTTTAAACAAGAATAAACGCTTCTACCAGCTTTTCAAAATTATAATTAATTTTTTTATAAATTAAAAAAAATTTTATGAAACAACTTCTTCGAAGGCTGTTAGATTTTAACCTCGTTTTTAACTACTTTACTCAAATTTAGTCCAAATATGATAATTTATTATTTATCATTTTTTTGTTAATTAAATTTGTATATTTGAGAAAATTACGTTCATAAAAAATTTATCTATGCAAAATATGAATAAATATATTTTAGCTGTTCTATCATCCATGATTATATTTTTCCATAGAATTAAAGGTAATAATTTTTTTAAATATAACTTATATATTTCTTATAACATTTTATTAAAAAATATCCTTCTTAAATTTATTATTATACCAGTTGTTGAATCGTCAAGTATTTACTACCTATTATTATTATTATATTATCATTCCCCATAAAGAATCACTAAAATTTAATATCTTGTTGCCATTCTCTTAATGTTTTCGAAGTCTTGACTTTGGCTGTATATTTTGTATCTGATTATAAAATAAAACAAAGGTAGCGATAATGATAAAATGAGACATTTCTATTAGATTTTTGCTAACGAGTTCTTAGAGTATGAACCCAACTATGCCAAAAAAATGTGCATTTGAATATTTTTTTTTAATTAGACGGGTTTTACAGTAAGTCATCATATATCATTTTGTTACAAAAAATGAGTTTAAAGTTATGTTTTATCGATAACCCTCGATTTATGGTACATTTTTAAAATAAAAACGGCTAAATCATTATTTTAACCCTAAAATCAATTTTACTTAAAGCCACGAAATTTGGTAACAAGATGGAATAAATTTTTCTTCCAACTATATACAATCTCGAGATGCTTTAATAATATTTTGGCTTGAATGTCCCTAAATTTTGGTTTATATAGCAACACTAATATTTTACGGGTTTAAGAAGAAATAAGTTTGTTAGAATAGGTGGAGGTTTACGATTGGACGATTTATTCTCCAATCATTTTTTAATGATTGGGTTTTAGACTTGTTTTATAGGAAATCAAAAATGAGTTTCTAGCAATTTTTTCTAATGTGGGTAAAGCTTCCTATTACAATTCAAACTTGCCAATCAAATTTTTTTTTCTTAAGCATAATTTTCTGCCAATCATATTTTCTAAGAACCAATTGAAAGCGCGCGTCTCATTAAATAATAATTATGGTTTATAAATTCCAAAAATGTCAAAGTTTATTAGTCTTAAAAAATTATTTTTGAGAAAAAAATTACCTGGCCTTGGGATAAAACCAACCCCGGTCTCCCCTATATTGAATTAATATAAAATTATGAGCCCAAAATAAATTTTTTTTCGGCCTGGGAATGTTTACAAATCTTGTGAGTAACAAAAACTGCTAATTAAAATTTTTTTTAATTAGTTTAATCGATTTATTTTATAATCATAAAAATATCCTCTAGGTAAAACGATATTTTGCTCACCTGGTCATAGTAAACATCTTTTAAAATTTAAAATAGACAATGTTTATTGTTTATATTTTTTATATTATTTATTCATTTAAAAATATTTATTTCTTTAGTCAATATTACTTGCGTAAAAGAAAGTTATACTACAAAAAAAAATATAATTAATATATTAACAGCTAAAATGGGGTTAATGATGCTTACTACCAAGTGAATGTATGGAAATATTCTAAATACCAACATAATTTGCTAAATACCGACCAAAATTTATTAAAATGTAATAAGTCTTATTATTTAATATATTAATATGGAATCATGTGGTCGAGTCCGGCCTCCTATATATCATACCCCCAAGGATGGAACCACCAAGTTAGAATAAGAAAAAAAGATAATTATTATCGGGATTCGAACCCGTGACCATGGGATGAGTAAGCGAAGCTCTTAGGCCATAGAGGCTTTCCAAAAATTACGATTTTTTAAATATATATTATAAATATATTTGGTAGTGCCTATCCAAATGAAAATAAATAAAATTCAAATTTGATAGATGGTACCTTAAGGTACCAAGCATCATTAACCCTAAAATGGCGTAATCAGCCGGTCTGTTTATTGCCTTTCCAATCATCGTGTATTTTATTAAGATAATAGTATTAAATTTTATAAAAGGCGCTAAATCAAAAATTTATAGTTGGTAAATGGGCCAAAACACATGTTTGAAATAGTGTTGTTAAATACTGTTTCCATTTTTTACAAACGGCCAGCTCAATACTATAGCCAAAAGATACTACGCAGCTCTGCATATTTTGCTCATATCTGGTAGAGGGGTATAGAGATTAACAAAATCTCTAGTCTTACTTAGTATTATTTTGGCTAAAAATCTTAATTTAAAGTTAAAAACCACTAGGTTTTAAAGTATTTATTTTATTTTTTTATTAATATGATGATATTGACAAAAAAAAATGTATTCCAATATTTATGCGGTAAAAAATACAAATATCTATCAGAAAATTTTGATCGTGAATTTTTTAAGTAATTTTTTTAATCGATTGATTGGTAATATGTCATTTGATTGAATACCTGATTTGAGGAAAATATATATATATATATATAATTTTATTTTATATAAATATTACTTGATAGATGGTAATTTTAAGTATATGCAACCAGGTTTCTTCTAATTTTTTAAAATTGATTTATTTATAAATTTACAATATAATAATCGACTAATAGAATTTGTGCCACATACGATATACGGTAATAAACTTCGATTTACAAGATAATAGTTTCTTATATTTTTAAAAAAAATATATATATAAACGTTTATATCGTGATCCTAACGAGACATCAGGGGAGGGGAGGTAGAATGCGGTCTCTTCTCTTCTCTTCTCTTCTCTTCTCTTCTCTTCTCTTCTCTTCTCTTCTCTTCTCTTCAATGTTAATTAATGAAACTTAAGATTTATAACACAGTTCATTTTAATTTATTTTTTGCATAATCACAAAAAAATAAAAAAACTTTAAAAAAAATAAACTAGATAACTATTTTTTCAGTCCTTGCCTTTGTATAGTAATAAAAAAAAGGAACAATTGAAACTTTATAATATTAATAAATATTCAAAATTAAACAACTTTATATTCCAGCCAATAGTCATTTCAACTAACGGCAATTTTTCACAGTCTACATATATATATTTTTAAAAAAACGTTATCACGAAAAATTATTAGCATAACAAACGAAAATCGCGAATCCTTATAGCTTAAACAAAAACTTCAATTGGAAATTTTTAAACACAATTATACTTGTTTTTAGGTGCATTTTCATTATTAAATTAAGCTCTTTTTTTAGAGCCTTCGATACTAATAATATATATATATTATTTAGTAATTTTATATATTTTTTACATATTTTTATATAGTTGTTTTAATATTTTAGTGTTTTATCATTTTTTATTTTTAAAATTATGATATGATAAAATAACAAAAATTTGTTATTTAGCGCAAAGTGATAAAAAAAAACAGTTTTCTACAATCTCGTATGTTTTATCCGAGATAATCTACTCTTAATAAAACTAACTTTTATGAAAAATCTTTCGATTATAATATAATACACTTTAATGAAAAAAAAGGGGTTAGGAAAATGTATATGACTTTAAAAAATTCGTTAAGTCTGTTAGGATTAAATAGACATAAGAAACAAATAATTTTTAAAAAATAGTATAATTTTAATTAGTGAATGAAAAATCTCTATTATTAGAGCCGATTTTTAAAAACGGCAAACTCGATATTTTAGCCCAGATAAATATTGTTTCAGCCTCGGGAGATTTCGCTAATAGATGTCAAACCTTTGTGCCATCTACAATCTTCAGGGTTGCTTGATATTTTTCTGGATAAAATATTGCATTAGCCGTTTTTCAAAAAATAGACTCAAAATGGAGCAATTGCATCAATAATTTCTATATTTTTTTTTCTTCTTCTTTTTTTTCTAGAATACATAAAGGACCCAAATTATTTCATCGAAAGTATAGGTATTTATTTTATTATATTTGTTAGACCCAATGACATATATAATACCTAGACTGACGATTCATTCATTAAGATGCATTTTTAAGCGTCGTTAAAAGCAAATCAGCTGTGCCCGCCATTTTGGTAACACATATAGTAATTATTCTCATGTTAAAAACTACTATTAAATTGATAACTTGTTTCCTTAGTATCTCAATGATCCGGTAATTCTTTTATAAAGTTTGCATCAGATATAGGAATAAATTAGGCTCTCGTTTAAAATTTTAATAATGATTAGTGTAACCAAGATGGCGTCTACAGCTGATTTGCATTGATGTACACTTTTAATGAATGAATCGTCAGTCTAGGTATTATATATGTCATTGGTTAGACCCTAACACGATTTGAGTAGTATTTTTTTTAAAAAAAAAATATCTAAACTCAATATTTTATCCAGAAAAAATGTTATACGCAGGCCTAAAAAATTTCATACATGGCTAAAAAAAATTGGACATCTATTAGCGATAGTGTGGTTAAACGGCTCGTTTTGAGCCGATTTTTTAAAACGGCTAACTCAATACTTCATCCAGAAAAATATTACGCAAGCCTGAAGATCTTGCTCATAGAAGGAACAAAGGTCTATACATATATTATCGAAATCTCAAGGCTTAGGCAATATTTTTCTGGCTAAAATATAGAGTTAGCCGTTTTTAAAAATCGGCTCAAAACGAGCCATTTAACAACACTAATTAGCGAAATCTCGAGGTATTCAGTCAATGTTTTGCTGGCTAAAATATTGATTTAGCCATTTAACAACACTATACACACTCATCTCCCCAATTTTTTATGATAAAAATTTCTTTTACTTTAACATTTTACTAAATTTATTATAAAAAATATACGATAAAACTCAAGATTCAAAATTATGGGTCAGTTTAAGTGAGTTAATAATTATATATATAATTACAAATATGTATAGTATAATATTAATATTGTTAGAAAAATCTGGATTTAATAAGAGTTATTAATTCGTGGTTAATATTTGTTTAACTGATTTATTTAAAACTAAATCGAGGCTGATAACATTAATTGTTTCAAAACTGAATGATAACATTATATTTTAATGCAAAAGGATTAATATCTCAAAGTCTCAAAGTCAACTTAGGTATAGTTATAACACATAATAATTTAAAATTATAAACAAAAAAAAATATTGCAATTTTTGTTTTAAAAAATTATGTTAAGTACAAAAAGTGAGACCAAGTGGTAAAAAATTGTGTATATATAATATATATATATATAATATATATATAATATATATATATAATATATATATAATATATATATATATATATATATTTATTTATTTATTAATTACTACGTACAAAGTTCATTTTTACTCTTGGTAAAATATAATTTGCTAAGATAGATTGCCACAGTACCATTGACATATAATTATACCTAGACCAATGACATATATAATACCTAGACTGACGATTCAATCATTAAAATGCATTTTTAAGCGTCGTTAAAAGCAAATCAGCTGGACCCGCCATTTTGGTAACACATATAGTAATTATTCTCATGTTAAAAACTACTATTAAATTGATAACTTGCTTCCTTATTATCCCGATGATCCGGTAATTCTTTACTAAAGTCTGCATCAGATATAGGTCGTTTAAAATTTTAATAATGATTAGTGTAACCATGCCGTCTCCAGCTGATTTGTATAGATGTACACTTTTAATGAATGAATCTTCAGTTTAGGTATTATATATGTCATTGACCTAATTCATAAAAAGTGTAACTACATCAATGAAAAACAGTTGGGGACGCCATTATGATTACCCATATCATTATCAAAAATTTTAAACAAGAGGCCAATTCGTTTCTATGTCTTACCCAAACTTTATTTAAGAATTGCCTGATCATCGAGATAATAAGGAAAGCAAGTTATCAATTTAAATATTAAAGTTTTACTATATAAGTTGACTTGCATTCAACGACGCTTTCAAATGCATTATTATGAATGCATCGTGAGTCTTGGTATTTATTATATGTCATTGCCTAGTACCATATGCTCAAATTTCTATTTCCTTATCATATCACGATATATATATATATATATGCATTTAATCTTCAATAATATAAAATAGTATCTATTAGTTGGTTCAGTGTGGATATAAGTATGAAATAATTTTTAAAACTCTATAGATGCTAATTTATCCTAAACAATTTTTTTTTAAAAAATATCCTTGGCGCTAAGGAGGACGATATAAAGGTTGATTGCAATTTTTTAAATTTTTTATATATTTTTAATGATAAAAATATAGGTATTTAGTTAAATAAAATAAAATTTTAAATAAATAAACTGCATCTTCAATTAATATTAAGACCTTTCTAAAATATTTGACTATATATTTTATTTACCAATTCAACTATAATAGAACAAAATATATTTTTAATAATACATATATTTATAACTTTTATACAAACAAAGGAGTTGGTTTTTCGGTCATCACTTTCATCTCTCTAAACCATAGTGATTGACATTCTCTTATTGTCTCACAGGCATATCAGATAATATTGTCATAAGTAGATTATATATAATTTACTTGTCTACATTATAAAATTATTTGATTGACATTGAATATTTTATAAAGTTATATTAATGTAAAAATACACAATTACAACATTTTCAAATGACAAAAAACTTAGATATTTATTCATTATTCCTGTTATTCGATGTTTACCTTATCATCGTTTTTTAGAGATAATGAACTATAAAAGCAATCTCTAGAGTTCTAATATTTGTTCCTTTTCCCAGCAGAGAACAAAATCAAGTTTTCATTCTCATAGCATATCTAATAATGAGCACAAATTTTGACCAGCGAGGTTAGACATAGCAAAGACAGCTTACCCAATATTATGAGTTCGACTTCCGTCTCAATCAGGCAATAAATAATATTGTCCAAGCCTTTAAAAAAAATACCTTTCTCTACTCTCTAATCAATAGGGATTTTAGATTTAATAGCTTCTAAATGACCAAACATCTTAAAAAGTGTGATTAATAGGATTACCTAATCCTCAAACTATTCTATGTTTCGATTCGGAAATCACAATAAAAGATTTTTTCCCTCGAGAAAGAATCTTTCTGGAGTTTTGCCACTTTATCCCATTCCATGTTATCATTCTTTCCTTTTTTAAATTTATTTATTTAGATGCTTTTTTAAATTATTCGTTGTATTATTTTACTCATTTTTTTAGTACCTTTTACATATATGATTTGCCCTTTTATAAATAAATACATGGTTATAATTTTAATGCTAATTCAAATACTTATTATATAAAAATATCATTATAATTAATAATATTTGATTATATATATATACAAAAATAATTATTATTTGAAATTTTTAGTAGAAAAAAGACTAAGTAAAAAAAAATAACATTAAAACAATTTTCTATTCCGTTTAAAAACTAGTTAAATCATATTTTGTTCCATACCCATATATTCTATCTTTTGGGTTTCTATTGTCTTATAGATTATAATAAAGAATATTTAATTGTGTTATAAATCGATATATAGTGGATGTAAATGGTACCTTAATAATATCTATAGGTAATATTTAATGTTAAAAATATCAATATAAATACATATCGAATAAATAAGTTTGATATTAATTTTTTTTTCACCATTTTGTTACAGTCTTTAGTCTAATAAACCTCCCTTTATTTTTAAACGCCAATAATCGTTCTTGTCAACATTTACCCCTACCTTTCTTTATATATACAATTTTACCATCATTTTGATTCTATGACTTAGATTAATTTTTGCCAGATACATCATTATAATGCCCCTCTTTTTAACTATACTTATTATCACTCCATTTCTCATAAAACAACAAGCAATGTTTTTTAAAATTCCAACTTTTCTTTCCTGCACTCAATAATAATATGAGAAAACAAGGTTATCTTAGATGTCAGGGTAAAAAAGATTAAACATAGTAGGTATTGCGATTTCCTCACAAGGTGCAAAGTTAGAATTATTATATGATGCCATATTAAATGTCGCAACAAATCTAATATTTTTTTTTCTTCTCAGGAAGCAGAACATGGAGAATACCAGGTTTTCATAAAATATTCCTAATTAATTAATTTCTATGATATTGATATTTTAGTCATAGAGGAGGTCACGATTACATCTTATAGAGGTTTTAAATTATCATTCTTTTTCGTTTATTTTGTTATAACATGGTAAACTTAGATGAAGAACCATATCTCCTACAATTCAATGGTACATAACTGCAATAAATGATTTCATTTTTATATTAATATAATAGAGATAAAACGAGATTCTTGGAGATTTTAGATTGTTAATCGCTAAAATCTGATTGGTTGTTTTAAGGATGAATTTAAATTTTTACTATTTTTTAATAAAATTGATAAAAACTATGGTAGGTTTACTTTTTATATATGTAATAAAGTATTATTAATAAAAGGTTCTAGAATATATTCTTCACTGTCGTCAGATGGAAATCGCGTGATTCATTTTCAATAGTAAATGGATAATGGTTATAAAGGAAAAAGAAAAAAGAAAAAACAATTGTGAAAATTGATGATAATTTATTGATATTATAAAATTTTACATTTAAACTTTGGGTTTGTTTGGCATTCATTAGCACACATATCATTATTTTTTTTTAAATATTATTATCAAAAAAGAATATTTTTAGGTTATTCCAAAATTTACGATTCCTATAAATGATCAGTTGAGATTTTTATACGTGCAACTTGCATTTTTTTTTTTGAAAAAACGTGAAAAAGAAATATATATTTCTCTTTACTTCCTTCATATTATAATAGATGTCATAATATATATTTTTTGTCAGATTTATACATTTTTTTAAAAATCGCTCTAAATATAATTGTGTTTGTTTAAATAAATGGGGCAAACTCAGTTATTAGTCAAATACTATTACCTTCAGCCTCATCATTTTTTTAAAAAAATATTAAATAAGATAACTTTAAGAAAAATATCCGAATTTTGTGGCCTGTGTGTAGATTTACCTTAGTAACCCTAATTTTAAGTCATTAAGAAATACAAATGAGCTATTAATTCTTATAAATCCACATCCGCCATCTCCGGGATTATATTTACCGCGATCAAAAAGTTAATTCAATTACCTTTTTTTTTATTAAATACCCATTAAAACATTTTTATTTTTCCACCTCCCCTTCTCCCATCTCGAATGAAATCCAATCTATTATTAAACTAAGAGTGAAAACTATTATTATAATCAAATGATATATCAATTAGTTATTATATATTATGTGTTGGTAATAGTTATTGATCCCCAAGGGCCTAGACTAGCCTATCAAGAGTTATAAGTTACATTCAACTGGATATTATTAGCTATGGACATATCTGAATTAATAATATAATTAAAAAATAAATAAAGCGAAACGTGCTTAATAGCATCAACGATTACTGATCATAAAAAATATGTGAGGACTTTATATTTCTCGTCTTACATATTCTTGTCTTGTCTTGTCTTGTCCTTCACTGGGGAAACACACTAGTGACTTTCAACACTCCATGAGAGGGCCTATCCAGTGAAGTGGATTTGCATTAACTGTTTGGCAGTAATTTACCCTACTGTCAGGGCCCATTTAATCAAAGAGGGATGATGATACCTCTCGGGGATAAAGCTGAATCCACTAATTGACAGGAACCCTACTGTCAGAGCCCATTTAATCAAAGAGGGGTGATGGTACCTGTCGGGGCTAGGAATCCAGACAGTAATGGAAAATAAGTAGAAGAAATATATATTTTATAAATTTATTTTTGTAAATCAAAAAATTTTTTTTGTTAGGAGAGAATGAATAAAAAGCAGAAAGAAAAATTTCTTATACAATTTACAAAATAATGTTAAGAGATTCTATAGAAATGTATAAATTTATACTTCAAAATTGAGTTTTTGAAAAATTGATAAAAATGGAGATTTCTTAGATATTATATTCACTTGATAAAAATTTCTAGATCGCGAAATAAATCTCCTATATTAATGTTGTTAAACGGCTAGTTTCAATATTTTCGCCAGAATCGACTGTCTCGAAATTTCGATACTATATGTTAGACCTTTGCTCCTTTTATGAGGAAAATTTTCAGGCTTGGGTAATATTTTTCTGGATAAAAAAACTTAGTTAGCCGTTTTAAAGAAATCGGCTTAAAACTAGCCGTTTAAACAACACTATCCTTCATCTCAAAATTTTTAAATAATTTTTTTTTAAAAAAAATAATTTATAAAAATAATTCTTATTTATATTTATTTGGTTTTTATGGCTATTTTTATTATATACAATATACAAATTTAAAATCTTATTCTTTAAATTAGTTCATATTATTTGGTATTACTATATTAAGTTTTTACGACTAATGTTTAATTTTTAATAATGTTTTATAGAAATTAATTTAAAGTATTACTAAAAAAACTCCTTCTATTTTAAACAACTTCCAGTATTTTACATGTCAATTTTTGCGTTTTCTTACGCCGCCTTTCTGGCAATGTCAAAAGGTAAGCCTAAGAGACAGCACTGAATGCGTTAAAGTCCTATGTGGTGTTTAAAATATAAACGGTTCAATAAGAATCAAATATAATTTTATTTTTTAACAAAAGATCACAATAATTTGTATATATATTAATCAAAAGTTACATTTACGGATTATCAATTGATTGTCATAAATGGTATCCTTTAAACAAAATAAAAATTTATTTTGTAAAATTTAGTAGTTAGAAATAAAATTTTTAAAATATCCAGAGTTTGGAAACTGTACTAAAAGATTAAAGTTTTTAATATTTTCAATCGATTTTCTAAACAAGGTTATATATGCAATTCGGAGTCAAAAAATTTTTTTAAATAGTTTTGCTAGGAATCTTGCGAACATAAAGAAAATAGAGAACATCTTTCCTAAACTTATCGATTAAATTAAAATAAATTTTCTTGTAGTCCTGCGTTAAAAAATGAATTATTTCCTTATATTAATTTTAGGCGTTATTTTATGAGCTTTAGGAATTCAGATGAATTTTTTTTATTTTTCTTGCAGTCATTCCTTTCAGAAATCACGTATAATTCCTTAAAAAATATATTGTCTGACCTTAAATTCGACCTTAAATACATATGATTTAAAATATATTATTCCTGTTCATTGATGCATGCATAACGACTCCCCAAATATACACATTTCTTCTATTTTAAAAGTTATATAATTTATATTATAATTTTCCGATGTCCTCACTACGTTATCGTGACGTCTTGCTTGTCATCGTTATGTCATGTCATCGCTACGTCATGTCATCGCTACGTTATGTCTCACATCGGTACGTATTTGTTTTTATTTGTTGATTTTATATATTTATTTTATACAAACAGAACAGATGAATGGAATTTCGAGAATTGTTGGTGTAAACATACCTAACATGGATTGAGAGATTTGAAAAATCATCTTTGAATTGATAAAAACAATATTACCTCAACTTTGTAAATATGAATGAAACTTTTTATTTCACAATCCTTCCTTTTTTAGATTACCTTATCAATATTTATATCACAATTACACATTAATAAAATCTCTACAAGATACTCAACTTGTATATTAAATTATCTAATCGAGATTCAACTATGTAGAGAAATAGCATTCGTCCTTATGAAGAATTTTTAAAAGTTACCCAAATAGTTGCTATGTTAACTGGATCAAATCAAGATTAGAAAGAAAGTATTTAATTAATTTATTAGTTCAGGAATGGGAAAATGTTGTTATTATTTCATGCTGCAAATATGTCTATTCACGAGTAGTCCATGGCGAGAGGCCAGATAGCGAAGAGAGATACATCCATCAGGTCATTTCTTATCCCACAGGTTTATTCTTACAGTGTTCAATTGTTAACGGTATGTTTGCCCATTTTAAGGCCTGGAGCAAATTTTTCATCTAATTTTACTTCCCTTCAAATGTTTGTCCGATTGGTAATCATTACATTTCCAAAAAAACTGAATCTTTATTAGAAGGCTACAATGGAAGCAAGTACATTTATACAAACTTAGAACAAACTTCTGCAATAATTCCATCATCTTTATATCAAATATTTAATCTTAAGTTGTATTAATCCATTCCCGGCCCGTACTCGACGCCAAGTGCTTCGGACAGAACCTAATATTTTTAAAGAAAATTCGGGGTCGGGTCGGGCCACGGAAATATTATTAAATATATCTAAATTTATCAATTTTATTTCGATTTTTTTTAAGTATAATAAAAATATTTGATTTTATTTATATAAACTAGACAACGCCATATAATATAGGTCTTCTATTTTGACGGGCTGGCGAAACCTTTTAAATAGTTCGGGTTCGGGCCGAGCCGGGCTGGAAAAATTAGGCCCCATGCAGATCACTAATTTGTAATTTTAGAGAGGGGAAAATTTTGGTAATTATAGGAATGGTTAAAACAGTTGAATGCATTGTTGAAATCGAGCTTAAGGATGTATACTTGTACTTGTCTCATTTTCAATGCGTACAAGAGAAACAATCTCTCTACCACCTTAAATTCCCTAAGCTAATTAATTATAACAAAAAGATTGAGATCTTTTTATGAGTTACTCCCCTTGCATAATGTTATTTTTTAAAATAGTTAGATGTGAGAACTAAATTTTCCGGGAATTTATGATCAAATAATTTAATCTTGCTAAATGAGGGTTTTGTAGTGGAAGAATACATCTGTTTATTAATCATATTTAATCATTTTTGATAATATATTTTTTTTTTGTAATTGCTATTATTCTTTGATACAATTTTATATAAATTAATATTTTTTAAGATAGAATGTATAATAGTATTGAAATGATTTTCCAGAGTTCCTTTTGCTTTCCTTAAATATCAAAATTAATTTCCCTACCTTCCTGAACTATTTTAATACGTCCTCCTTCGTAAATATAAACATAAATTATAAAATAGATTTAGAAAATTACCAGGAATATTCTTAAACGATTATTTCTTAACACGAATTTATTGAATTTTCATCTTTAAGTAAACTGATTGTTCTAACTGAAGCCATAAAGACAGATTAGATAATTCAGAACACATGGAGAGATCTAAGAATTCACCCTTCCATTCCTTCCCTTCCTTCCATCCTTCCTTCCCTTCCTTCCTTCCTTCCTTCCTTCCTTCCTTCCTTCCTTCCTTCCTTCCTTCCTTCCTTCCTTCCTTCCTTCCTTCCTTCCTTCCTTCCTTCCTTCCTTCCTTCCTTCCTTCCTTCCTTCCTTCCTTCCTTCCTTCCTTCCTTCCTTCCTTCCTTCCTTCCTTCCTTCCTTCCTTCCTTCCTTCCTTCCTTCCTTCCTTGAAGGAAAATAATCTTAATAATATATGTTTCATCTCGTTTTATTAAAAATCAGCCTACTTTCGTAAAAGTGAAAATGAATGAATTTTGTTTCATGAAGATTAAAAACTAGAAAATATAGATAATTTTTTTTATTAATATGTTAAGATATTTATAATATAATACTGCGATACTTGCCAATAATCATTATTTTCCTTAAAATCAAAATTAATGTTTTATACTTTCATATATTTTTCTATTGAATTTCCGGTTTGCGTGGCATTCCCGAGCAACAAGAAATAATTCCGGACATATTTATTCTGAGCTTTGAAGTTCTCAAAGTTTAGAGAGTGTTTCAGTTTTAATTATATTTATTCCTACAGAAGATAAAGATATTTTTTTAAACTCTGAAGAATTATGAAATTAATATTGTAGCGGGAGAACGCAAATGCAAGATTTGTCCGATCTTGTAAAAAGAAAAATTAACCGATCCTGATTATCTTACCTTATAATGTTGTGATAACCTCTGAATTTTTTGATTTCAGCCTTAAACAAACTTACTCAAAAGTTAAAAATATTTAGAAAGTTGCTGACAAAATTAAAATATGCCTTATTGAAAGAGTTAAAATGGCCCATTTTTGGGATTGGAATGGAGTCGATAAAGGTAAAACCATACGGCTCAAGAAGAAACAGACCTAATTCACAAGATACAAACCATTTTTGAAAGAGTTTTTTTCAGCCCTATTTCCGGTACGAGAATTACAAAAAAAAACTAGTTTTTTTCGTGATGGAATTCACATTATGATTTTATGTAATAACTATGTTCACTTAATGTTATAATAATTAAAATTATTTACTTTTAAATCGTTTATAAAAATTGTCAAATTTTTTTAAAATCTTAAGGAAAATAATAATTTACTATCTAACATTTTTTTAAATTATTATATATATTTTTTTGGCGCGAAAGTTTGCCAATTGGGAAGTAAAGGTGGGAAAAAATTCGGAATCAATTACGATATGGAATATTAATTCCCCGAGGAATTTCGGTAAAGTTAAAGATAAATTTGAACGATTATATATGCCCAAAAAATTAATTAGTGAATATAGGTTCTCCGTAAGATAAATTTATATATTTTACTTATTTTGGTTACGAAGTTAAATATTTATAATATGTTTAATATTTTAAAATAGAGATAATTATTGATTTACAATGAGATTGTTCAAAAAATTAAAGTTAGCTTGATGTTGATGAATGTCAAAGTAACTAAATTATTAACGCCATCTATTTTATTATTTATAATTCTTTTTTATATTTTAACCAATTTCATTCTCCGACAATTTTTTATACCCCAATCCAAATGGATTAAATTTTTGAGCAATATAAATAGTTTTTTTAAAGGAAAAAAACAAAAATTTTTTTTCATGTTTTTTTTTCAAATTCACTACACCATAATCGTTATATTTTTTTATTTCTTATTCGATCAAATTATTTTTATATATTTAGAATTATTTGTATTATTCAAAATTAATTATTTGATTCGAAATTAAGAATCGAAAGAAATTATCTAATATTCTATTTATTCTATTCATATCCTTGTAACTTGGTATAGTTTCTAGAATGGTTTTAAAAAGAATTAATATCTTCTATAAAATATAAATAAATAATTTATTAAAAAAAATTTAAAATCTTCAGTTATTTGTGAAAATTTAAAAAATTTGTATTTATTCAGCCACAGTTGCATTATAAGTTTGGGCTTTATTTTTATTCTTTAATTCTGAATAGAGTATTCTAGTCAGAAGAATAATTACATTCAATTTTTTAGTTTTAATTGTTAGAGACATTAAGGTGATAGCAATTTTTATCTATGCTTAAAGGATGTATCTATTCATATAACTTTTAGTCCTAAGAATCACTTTCTATCTAGAATAATCAGTTAGAATTCTAAAAAAAGATTATTAGGACTCAGTCTAAAGACTTAGCCTAAAGACTTAGCCTAAATATATAATAGAGATTTGCAATTCACTATCTGGCTCGTATCTAGTCCGAATAGGTTTAGGGACAGGCCTATTTTAAAGAAAATCGGTACCCGGGTCTAATATTTTTTTTAAAAAAATTTCGGGCCGTGCTGGGTTGTAAGGATAGGGCCGATACTCACTTATATTTAAGGTGTTAATGAAAATTAATTAAAAAGTAACGAAATCGGGATTCATTCTGTCATATTAAAAATAAGATACAAATATAGCCAGTGACATGGCCAGGATTTGTCCAGGATGGAGAGGGATATTTAAAAATTTTGGGGGTTCCGCCACCACAACCCCCCCCCCCCCCTCCTTACCACCAACTCAAATAAAACGAAAGGAAATGAGAAAGCAAAGAGAAGGTAGAGGAAATGGAATAGGGAAAAAAGAAAGGGAAAGAAAAAGTGTAAGAAAAGAAGGGTAGAAAAAGGGTTTCAAAATATTTTTTAATTAATTGTTGAAAATTAATAATAATGGATGCTTAAGGAAGTAAATTCTTGTATTTAAAATCAGAGTTTATTTTTTTTAGAAAAAAAATGAGTGAAATAAGTATTCATTTTTTTGAATATGAATATTTTACTTCCTAAGCATCTATCAATATTATTTTCGATATCGCATTTAAAATTTTTTATAAAGATATAAGCGAGTTTTACAATTTTTTTAAGGCGAAAGGAAAGTAAAGAGAAAGGAGAATGGAGAGGAAAGGAAAAATAGAAAAAGGGGGAAGGCAATAAAAGGAATCGAAAAGGAAAAGGAAGAAAAAGAGAAGAAAAAAAAGTATTGAATTTTCAGCTTTAAGTAAACTGATTGTTCTAACTGAAGCCATAAAGACAGATTAGATAATCTCAGAACACATGGAGAGATTTGATAAGAATTCACCCTTTCATTCCTTCCTTCCTTCCTTCCTTCCTTCCTTCCTTCCTTCCTTCCTTCCTTCCTTCCTTCCTTCCTTCCTTCCTTCCTTCCTTCCTTCCTTCCTTCCTTCCTTCCTTCTGTTTCATCTCATTTTATTAAAATCAGCCCACTTATGAATGAATTTTGTTTAATGAAGATTAAAAACTATAAAATATAGATTAATTTTTTTTTATTAATATGCTAAGATATTTCTAATATAATACTGCGATACTTGCCAATAATCAATATTTTCTTAAAATCAAAATAAAAATTAATATTTTATACTTTCATATATTTTTCTTTTAAATTTCCGGTTTGCGGGACATTCTCGAGCATCAAGAAATAATTCCGGACATATTTATTCTGAGCTTTGAAGCTCTCAACGTTTAGGAAGTGTGCTTCAGTATTAATTCTGAGAGATTATATAAGTTAATTTTTTTTTAATATGAGACTCTACGGACATATTTATTCTGAGCTTCGAAGTTCTCAAAGTTTAGAGAGTGTTTCAGTTTTAATTATATTTATTCCTACAGAAGATAAAGATTTTTTTTTAAACTTTGAAGAATTATGAAATTTATATTAATGTAGCGGGAGAACGCAAATGCAAGATTTGTCCCATAAACCGATCCTGATTATCTTACTTTATAATGTTGTTATAACCTCTGATTTTTTTAATTCAAGCCTTAAACAACTTACTCAAAAGTTAAAAATATTTAGAAAGTTGTGGACGAAACTAAAATATGCCTTATTGAAAGAGTTAAAAGGGCCCATTTTTGGGATTGGAATGGAGTTGATAAAGGTAAAACCATACGGCCCAAGAAGAAATAGACCTAATTCACAAGATACAAACCATTTATGAAAGAGTTTTTTTCCAGCCCTATTTCCGGTACGAGAATTACAAAAAAAAAACTAGTTTTTTCGTGTTGGAATTCACATTATGATTTTATGTAATAACTATGTCCACTTAATGTTATAATAATTTATATTATTTATTTTTAAATCGTTTATAGAAATTGTCAAATTTTTTTTTAAATCTTAAGGAAAATAATAATTTGCTATCTAACATTTTTTTTATTATATATTTTTTTTTGGCGCGAAAATTTGCCAATTGGGAAGTAAAGGTGGGAAAAAATTCGGAATCAATTACGATATGGAATATTAATTCCCCGAGGAATTTCGGTAAAGCTAAAGATAAATTTGAACGATTATATATGCCCCAAAAATTAATTAGTGAATATAGGTTTTCCGTAAGATAAATTTATATATTTTACTTATTTTTGTTGACGAAGTTAAATATTTATAATATGCTTAATATTTTAAATAGATATAATTATATTGATTTACAATGAGAGGGTTCAAAAAAAAAAATTTAGCTTGATGTTTATTAATGTCAAAGTTACTAAATTATTAACGCCATCTATATTATTATTTATAATTCTTTTTTATATTTTAACCAATTTCATTCTCTGACAATTTTTTTAACCCAATCTAAATGGATTAAATTTTTGAGCAATAAAAATAGTTTTTTTTTAAGGAAAAAAACAAGCAAAAATAGTTTTTTTTAAGGAAAAAAACAAGCAAAAATAGTTTTTTTTAAGGAAAAAAACAAGCAAAAATAGTTTTTTTTAAGGAAAAAAACAAACAAAATTGTTTTTTAAGGAAAAAAACAAACTTTTCATGTTTTTTTTTCAAATTCACTACACCATAATCGTTATATTTTTTTATTTCATATTCGATCAAATTATTCAAAATTATTCCTATATTTAGAATTATTTGTAATTATTCAAAATTAATTATTTGATTCGAAATTAAGAATCTAAAGAATTCATCTAATATTCTATTTATTCTACTCATATACTTGTTGGTATTGTTGTTAAATGGCTCGTTTTGAGCCGATTTTTAAAAACGGCTAACTTATTATTCCACCCATAAAAATATTATGCAAAAAATTTTGCTCATAGAAGCAGCAAAGGTCTAGACATATATTAACGATATCTCGAGGCTTAGACATAATAGCAGTTTTACAACACTAGTTGGTATAGTTTCTAGAATGGTTTAAAAAAGAATTAATATCTTCTATAAAATAAAAATAAATAATTTATTAAAAAAAAATTTTAAAATCTTCAGTTATTTGTGAAAATTTAAAAAATTTGTAATTTTTATTTATCAGTCATCAAGTTGCGTTATAAGTTTGGGCTTTATATTTATTCTTGAATTCTGAATAGAGTATTCTAGTCAGAAAAATAGTTACATTCAATTTCTTACTTTTAATTGTTAGAGACATTAAGGTGATAACAACTTTTATCTATGCTTAAAGGGTGTATCTATTCATATAACTTTTAGTTCTAAGAATCACTTTCTATCTAGAATAATCAGTTAGAATTCTAAAAAAATAAAGAATTATTAGGATGACTTAGCCTAAATATATAATAGAGATTTGCAATTCACTATCTAGCTCGTATCCAGTCTGAACAGGTTTAGGGACAGGCCTATTTTAAAGAAAATCGGTTGTCGGGTCTAATATTTTTTTATAAAATTTCGGGCCGAGCTGGGTTGTAAGGATAGGCCCGATACTCACTTATTACGTATAGGTGTTAATGGAAATTAATTAAAAAGTATCGAAATCTGGATTTATTCTGTCATATTGAAAATAAGATACAAATATAGCCAGTGACATGGCCAGGATTTGTCCAGGATGGAGAGGGATATTTAAAAATTTTGGGGGTTCCGCCACCACACCCCCCCCCCCCCCTCCTTACCACCAATTCAAATAAAACGAAAGGATATGAGAAAGCAAAGAGAAGGTTAGAGGAAATGGAATAGGGAAAAAAGAAAGGGAAAGAAAAAGTGTAAGAAAAGAAGGGTAGAAAAAGAAGTTTCCGTTACAAAATCGATAAAATAAGGCTAAAAAAACAAAATAAAAAATTGAGAATCTGGCTCTTAAAAATATTTTTTAATTAATTTTTGAAAATTAATAATAATGGATGCTTAAGGAAATAAATTCTTGAATTTAAAATCAGAGTTTTTTCTTTAGAAAAAAAAAATCGCCAGAAAATGAGTGAAATAAGTATTCATTTTTTGAATATGAGTATTTTACTTCCTAAGCATCTATCAATATTATTTTCGATATCGCATTTAAAAAATTTTTTTAGAAAGATATAAGCGAGTTTTACAATTTTTAAGGCGAAAGGAAAGTAAAGAGAAAAAAGAATGGAAAGGAAAGGATAGAAAAAGGGGGAAGGCAATAAAAGGAATCAAAAAAAGGAAGGAAAAGAGAAAGAGAACGGAAAGGGTAAAAAAAAGGCAAGGAAAAGAAGAATCTAAAGCGAAAAAAAGGAATGGGTAAAAAAAAGAAAACGGAATAGGGAAAGAAAACGGCACAGGAAAGGGGAAAAAAAGAGATGGGATAGGAAAAGAAAAGAAAATGGAAGATGAAGGATACAGAAAAGATAAAGGGAAATGTAAATTGGAAGGGAAAAGTAAACGGAAAAGAGAAGAAAGAGGGAAATAAAAAGAGAATTGACTAAACTTTGTATGGTTGGTAGAATTTGTTGGATTTCTTGATCTTTAGAAACGTTTATTTTGTCGAGTAACCAGCCATCTCTTTCATTGTTTTGGCAACGACATGTGTACAATTACCAAGATTGATCAAGACAGGGTTATATTTTCTAAAGTCAAAACAAAATAATATATAATTATAAAATAATGCACCACTGAACCAGCATAGGAGTCAATAATTAGGTTCAACTTTCAGGCAATCGTGGGAAATATCATCAGATGTTCTGTAAAGGATGGGTGTAATCTAAAATGTTAAATATAAGAAAAACATATTTAAAAAATTATTGGTAAGCATAAAAGATATAGACATAATGATTTGATGACTAATATTTTGTATGATTGATGGAAATTGTCGGGTTTTGTAACATCTGGAATTTTTATTTTTGTTGATTAACCTGCCACTTTCTTTGTATGGCAATGACAGATAAATCCGTAATTTATACGATCACCAAAAGTGGTTAAGACAAGGTCTATTATCTAAAAAAAAAATTTGTAAAAATGATAATGCACTGAACCCTCAGAGGTCATCATTAGATGTCTCTTTCTAATTGATATCTTACATATGTAATTTACTTTAAATAAGCCCAACACCGTAGTTAAAATTTAATGTTTTGACCCATAAGTTCTAATTTTACTTGAATAATTATAGTTTAATTCAAATCTGCACAGAATGTAATTTATTGATAAATTTTTTCTTTATTTTCAATTATTTCTTTATTTATGATATTTTTTTAAAATATATATAAATTAATACCTACCACAATGATATACCGAATTTTATAAAACAACCTATTTTCCCCTCTCTTATAAAATTTCAATTGAAATGGAAAATAATAAATTTCTGAACTCTAGTTTAGCAATGGAAATTTGGTAATTAATAAATTCGATTTTATTTTCATTTATCTCTATACTAATCATTTGCACTTAAATTATATTTATTAGGATGATTAAACAATCTTAATAACTTATAGTTAAAATTTTTTTTCTCATATTTACCTTACAAATTCTAAAATATTTCAATAAAATTGTCATAAATAAATAACATTATTATTGTATTGTTTGGTTTATTGATATTTTAAAATATAGCGAGACAAATAATTTAAAATTTTATTAATAACTCAATAAAATTTTTTTATACATGTATGAATAACAATAATATTTCCTTTACATTTAGATTAACAATTTATAAAAAAATAAAATAATATCTATTCATTTTATATATCAATTTGTCTTTTCCTTATATCTGTTCTTGGTATACTATTTTTAAGCTTATCCATTGCCTATCGACTGTTTGGAATATATATATTGAAGGGTCTGACCTTAATACAAATTTTTTTTTGAATGATTTACCACATAATGGACATAATATACTTAGTACAATGATTGTAGAGTTTTATGCACATATTTTTTTTAATTATTCCTAATGCATGCATATTCCCATAGACAACTGACTCAAAGAAACAATTTATTGTTCTGTTTCAGATCCCCTCCCCTACCAATCCAACTAGCCCTACTCGTTCATTTAATTAAAAACGAAAAAAAAGTTAATAGACCATTCATTTTAAAAGATATATTTTTATTTTCTTGTTATAAAAGCAAAGCAAAAAATTATATTAACAGATTATTATCATTGTTTTTTTTTTATTTATTCCAAAATAAATTTATTAAATTCTTAGCTTGCACGATTTTGAAAATCACTATCAGAATAAATTCCTTACATGGTGGCGGATAGGGGAACCAGCTCATTGCAAACTGGCGGGGAAGGGAGCCACGTATCATTCCTGCGCCTGCGTGGTATGGTAACTGAAGAGGACGCATGATATGTTAACAAAGACAAAGAACAGCTTATTAAAAGGGAAAATTGATGATAGATAGACACGTTAGGAAAACAATTGCCGTTATTCCAACGCTCAAATTTGTATGGCTGTTAAGAGAGAGAGAGCTGCGTATTGAAAACATTGAAAATTACACATTAATTTACATTCAAAAAATTTGTGCATTAAAAAAAAAATTTTTGAAAGCAATTTAAATTAATTAATTATTATCATAATGATTTTGTATAACGATTGTCAGTATAATCGTATATTATTAATTGGTAAATTTTAATGTAATATATAATGTTAATCCATTTTACAATATTATATGATTAATTACATTTATCAAGTTTATTTAGTTAGTAAGAACTTTTGGTAATATAAAATTTAACGTTAACCTACTATAGGGAATTATTATTATATTAAAATTATTATATCAATTATCCCCATAGTAATTGATAGTTTTTATTTAAGTAAAAAAGATATAATTACGAAAAACTATTATGATTAGCTATATTGAACCCCTCCCCACCTATTTTCAATGATTTGTTGGTATACTAAAATTATTGTTATTTTTCATCACTTACCCAATATAATACATATAATTATCTCACTAATTTCACCATGTAATGTAAATTTTTTTTTTAACTGATGCATGTTGTGTATGTTATGATAATACGTTTATTTAGTTGTATATATTTTGATATAATATCTTAATTTAATATGTAGAATATTTATTTAATTAAAAACAAAAAAAATTTTTTAATAGACCAATTTAAAAGATACACATTTTTATTTTCTTGTTCTAACAAAAAATTATATTAATAGATTATTAATCATTATAAAATTCTTGTCTCTTAGAGCATGAATCCCTACAAAATCAATGCCAACTATAATTTATAACATTTTTTAATCAAATCCTAATAAAAAGTAACCGTATATTCTAAATGAAACATTTAGAGAATTTCTAGATGATTCTGATATGAAGCATCAACATCTACCGATGAAAGTTGTGAGGATGAATCATAAAAAACAAATAACAATTGACAATATTTTGGAAAGTTGTGAGGATGAATCATAAAAAACAAATAACAATTGACAATATTTTGTAGGAAAGCAGGAAAATTTATTATCTTTTTTTTTAGAGAAAATTAAGCTAACAAAATTTTGTCAGCTCTGGCATGAGCAGAATTCTAATGAATATGTTATTTTATATGATCGCTTATCCATCTTTTTCTAATTAAAAATTTTGACGTAATTATTTATAAAAATTAGAGAAATTATAACTATCTAACAAGAATAAATTCAAAAAAGTATAAATGTTATAGCAATAAAAATTTTTGAAAATTAATTTTCGGGAGCGGGTCTTAGCGGGTGGGTTGGGTCAAATTTTTTAATTTTTTTTAGTAGTGAGCGGAAATTGAATCATTGCGAATCAAGATTTGGCTTGAATATGTCAGTTATAACCAGATGGAAGCATCATATATAAATAAGATCAAAATTAATTTGATAGTTCCTCCGGGCCAGCATAAAATATTTTAAAAATATATACAAAGGTGGAGTTTTAAAAAAAAAAGATTAAAAATCTTGAAAAATCAGGGATAAACTTGAAAAATGGGATGGAGGAATTGGAATGATATTTCAGGCCAGACTCTCAAAATTCAATTTCCGGTTCTCTAATGCTAATATTTTGTAATATTCCTATATAAGATTCATTATAAACCCCCCCCCCCACCCCCAAAGTTCATTTAAACAATGCTATATTTTTTAAAACGTAACTAACCACTTTTTTTTTCAAATTTAATAATAAGAAAAAAAAATTTTAAAAATTATTATTAAATTTTTCCATCGACCCTTGCCTCCCCTTTGGAGCTTAATAAATTTCTTCTTAATAATCGGTTCAAAAATTATAAATGTTAAAAAAAATATTATAGTATAGTTTAAACTTATAAAAAGCCAGCTAAACATAATTTTTTCTGCATTAGAAACTTTATGATTCTTTCCCATTTTCTTTCCTTGCTGTCAAAGAACCTGACCCAAACCTTCTGGCCCACTGAAAATTTTGTCCCAGCTTTTTCTCCCAACGAGGCAGTAACGTTCCCCCTGGGTTTCAAGAAATCTAAGGGACCCCGTGTTCGTCAGTTTATATATTTTTTTAACAAATCAATTAATTTACATACACTCAATTGCCTTTAAGGTTAATTGACTCTATTAACAATTAGTTGATTAAATCAATATATTTATTCGCCAATAATATTTTAGAGAATTTGACCGTATTTGACTATGTCAAATACTCCTTAGATAATTAATTGACCGCTCAATGATCGATTTGCCAACTCTGTAGAGGCATCCACGACAAAAAGTTTCTTGCCCTGGTTCTAAATTTTTTTTTAGCTCTGTCAGGCCGGGGCCGGATATATTGAAAAAATTGAAATACGGCTGACCGGGTATCCATGTCGGGTTTAGTGCAGCCGGCAGGTAATAAATTATAATCATAATGATTTATTTTAATAACAATTGTTAGTATAATCGTATTATTAATTGGTAAGTTTTAATGTGTAATATACAGAGTTGTTAAAAGATACTTTTTAAATGGATCTAGATACAGATACATCGTCTAAAATAATATCTAGATACAGATATTTTAATCAAAAATCTATCTAGATTATAGATACAGATACCGCATTTTTATATCTAGATATCCCATTAGGATATTATTATGATTAATTGATGAATTGCATTTATTTAGTTTAATAAGGCCTTTTGTAATATAATATTTGAAGTTATAACCCATTATTGGGAAATATTAATTATATTTCAATTTTAATATCAATTAGCCCACTATTATATTGTAATATTTATAGTTTTTATTTTAAAGTTGAAGATACAATTAAGGAAAAACTATTACGGCTTCCCACTTCTTTTCTACGATTCGTTAGTATATACTAATTACGGTTATTCCATCACTTAACCAATATAATATAATAATTATTCATAATTATCTCACTCCGTTCACGTGTAATGTAAATTTTATTTTTATTAAAACTGATGCATGTTGCGTATATTTTGATATGTTTATATAGTTTGTAATATATTTTGATATAAAATGTTTATTTAATTTAAAAAAAACAAAAAAAAGAGTAATATACCAATTTAAAAGATATACATTTTAATTTTCCTTGTTATATAAGCAAACACACGAAAAATTATAATAACTGTAAGAAAGTAACGAACGAGATATTAGTGTTGTAAAACGGCTCATGAGCCGATTTTAAAAACGGAAAAATATAGCCTAACCTTGAATTCATAGTGGCGCGATTGCGATTTAACAGCTGATTGATTTTTAAAATCTGTTCGTGAGATCAATTTTTATTTACTAATATTAATTTTATCTTTAATTCAAATTTTAATGATAATCTAAGAAATGATGATTTTAATAAAGAATAATTGATCTCATAAACAGATTTTAAAAATCAATCAGCTGTTAAATCGTGTCGGATCGGATCCACTATGAATGCGGCCTTACTCGGCTAAAATATTGATTAGCCGTTTTTTAAAAATTGGCTCAAATCGGTCCGTTTAACAACACTACCGTGTTGTACACTAAATTTGAAATCTATTAACACTTCTACACTATTTGGTTAAAATTTATCATTGTCGCTCTAGTGACTATAAAAATTAGAGGTTGTTTATAAAGAAGAAATAGCTTGTAGTAGATCGTACTAGTGCTTGATAATGTAAGAACTCGGAAATCGGTTGTATTGATTGACAATGTATGTTATTAACTATTTAATATCAACACAGAATATATAAAATTAACAATAAGTAAAATTCGATGGTATAAAAATTTAATGTGATAATCTATTTCTCAAATAATATATATTATATATACACGAATCTCATCTCTGATTAAAACAATTAACTTTTAAACTCAAAATAAAACATCATATAACATATCCAATTAAAGTAAAGCCTTAAACCACTGATTTATAAAATAAACATTATTATAAAATGAAATAAAATATTATTTATTAATATAATAACAAGGCCATAATATAACATAATCCCTTAATCATTTAAATGGACATGTATAATAACGCTTAAGAAAATAATAAATAAAAAAAACTTTAAATTGAAATGTTACATAACAAGGTTAAGTTTGAATATTTATAAATATTCATTGATCAATTATATAATATCAACAGATTATTATCATTGTTATTTTTATTTATCATAAATTAAAATTTAATAAATTCTTGTCTCTTGCGATTCTTAAAATACCTATCAGAGGAACCTTACAAAGTCAATGCACTTACTCCATAATAAAAAACCGTACATTTGAAACCATCAGAGAACTTTTAAATGAATCTGATGAAACATCAACATCTCTACCGATGATAGTTGTGATGGGGATGAACATTAAATATTCATCGCACATAAAACAAAATATCAATGACAATATTTTGTTGGAACCAGGAAATTTATTTCCTTTTTCTTTTTTTTTAGGAGGAAATTAGCTAGAGGAATTTTTTTCGATCAGCCTCGGTAAGCTCGACTTCTAGTGGAAAAGTTATTTGATATAATAGCTTGTTAGATGAAAGGCGTAAATACAATTGAAATTTTAAAAAAAAAACATGTAAAGGTTGCGTAATCAAAATAGAGTCTTTCTTGATCGGACGGGCCGCGTTAATTTTTTTTTTTTTATTATTGAGCGTGAAATGGAATCATCGTAAATCAAGGAATATCAGTTATCCAGTTGGAATCACGAATAAATACATTAAAATTATTTTAATAATTCCGGGCGAGCATAAAATATAAAAATTACACAGGTTGGGGTTAAAAAAAAATAAAGTTTAAAAAATTTTAAAAAAATCAGGGAGGAACTTGAAAATGGGATGAGGAATGGGAATTGTAATTCAGGCCAGGCTTAAAAATCCCATTTAATCCATGATAGGATTCATTATGAGACGCTAAGTTTATACATACAAAAAATATTATAATTTTTTCAAACCTAATCAACCACTTTTTCAAATTTAAAAAAAAATTTTAAATAATATTATAGTTATCCATGAACTCTTTGCCTTCCCTTGGAACTTAATAAACCTTTTCTTAATAACTGGTTTAAAAATTATTAAATTATAAAGGTAAAAATTATATTATAGGTTTGAACTTATAAAGCCAGCTAAACATAATTTTAATTAACTTATTTTTGCTTTTTGCATTAGAAAATTTAGCCAAGTTATTAGTGATAAAAAAAAAATACGTAAAACCTTTTTACCTTAACAAATTTTAGAAAATATTTAAACGAATTACTATAAATAATTTCGTTTTATTTTATAGCAAGGATATAATATAACTTTCAAACTTTCCACTGCTTTAAAACAAAATAAATTGCTAAAAAAAGAATTGAAAAATATATTGTTAAAAGTATTAATTTTTTTATTTTGTAAGAAAAAAAATATTAGAAAAAAATTAAATTTTATCTTTGATTAAAATATGAATAAGAATTTATTGACATTATTATCAGTTTTGATTATAGCACTTAGCTGTAGAATTAAAAGTAATTCTTTGAATAATCTTCTAATGCACCTTCGGTTAATATTATATTTAAATATTCTACACCTTTATTTTTCATTACATCAGTTGCAGAATCTTCAAGTATATATATATATATATATTGTAAGAACATAATGATATTTATTTTGCTTATTAACAAAATTTTCGAAGGAGACAAGGGCAAAAAACAATTGATTAAACTCTCTTTCTTTGCACAAATAAATCCCTCTGGCGAGACTAAACGCTAAATTAAAATATGATTATTTTATAATTACCCTTAAAATGCGATTAAATATTGTGTACTAGAACTAAATTATTGCGATTTAGATATATCAACATGACCTTCTGCTAAGGCTAGTTATAGCTTTTATAAACTGAGTATTTTCTAATTAACGTATATAATAAAGAGATTTCTAACAACGTTTAAAAGAGTGTCGCCGCTCCCTTTATACAAGTTTATCTTAACATTTTGCGAGCGCTTTTATTGCTATTCATGACAATTCATGGCTATATACAAAATATGCTGTATTTTTTGTATACTTTGTCTCAAATTCGCGCTAACTGTGAATGCAGGATTATGCAGGGTAGAAATCAAAATAAACCTCGATATGTTAAATCATAAATCTTTGTTTAGGTAAAATGATCTTTTGCAGGCCTACACCGAGTAAGCTATTTTTTTAAAAATGTTATTATTAAAAATCCTTTTTTCTTCTTCTTCAAGTCAATATGACTTGCGTGAAAGAAAGTTAAGTTTCAAGAAAAAAATAATATATTTATAATTTTTAAAATTATTCGATAACAATATTCATTCTAGATGGCAGTATTGTTTATACCATAACGGGTTTCATTTAATTTTTTTTTAAAAAAATTTTTTAAATATTTTAATTTATTAAATTAAAATGATTATATTTAATTTAATAATAACAAGAATATGTGAAAGATGTTATTAATGGTAAGCGCCATTACAATAATTTACTTATATATATATATCTTTAATTCCTTATTTTAATTTATAGGCTACATAAATGACACAAACTATTTCATCGAAGCTATAGGTATTATATTAATATTTTGCTTTACTCCTCACAAACCCCAAACTTCTCTATATTTTTATAAGAATTTAATATCTTTTAATATAAAAATATATATATAAAAAAATATATACACACCTCAAGATTCAAATTTATGGATCGGACTGAATAAATTTTTATAAAAACACATTATATCTGTCTATATATATAATATATACACAGCAAATATCTAGGGATTTTACTGATCAAATCCTAAAAAACTTAAATGACTCGACTTTATAGGAATCAAACTTCCAACATGTATAGATTACCAATTCAATAAGATATCAGACTTTAATATTTTTTAACTATCTTAAATTTATTTGAATTCTTTATTATATTCGATTTATTTAAAATATAAATTTTATAACAAGAAATTAACAGAAATTTATGACGAAATTTTCTGAAGCTTGCAGAGGTAATCTATACATTATGGAATACGGTTTACAGCATTGCCACAGAGGATTTTTAAGTGTTTTAAATTTGTTATAAAAACGGGCATTTGATGCCTAATTTCTAAATTCTATAAATCCCTACACATATATTAACTAAATATAATAAATGATTTTACTATATATAATTTGGATGGTGTAAGAATTGGTATCCGAAAATCTCACTGTCAAGCTGGGTAAATAAATATTTTAAGAAATATATATATATATATAATATTATGTTTAAAAAAAATCGCATATATAAGTATAAGAAAATAGACCAAGTGGTAACAAATAGTAGTTTATTTATTTAATTTTTGCAATTATAATAAATTTATTTTCATTTGAAATAAAATTTAAAAATAAATAAATATGTTTTTTTTACAACACTAAAAAATTGGCTGAGCGGGGCAGGTCGGGCTAAGATGTTTATGGGGTTAGATGAGCCTGATCTCTGACACATGTCAAAAAATCAAAATAATTAAAAAAATGATTTTAAGATATATTAATTCATTTCCATTATTAAATAATAATAAATAATAATAATAATTTTTAAAATACTTTTTATGAAAAAGAATTGTTTTCTATTCTTTGATTGAAATTTTTCCAGTTTATAACTTATCTATTTTTTTTATACAGGACTTTCACATTTATTCCTTTATGATAAGATAGTTTACTTTATTTAAAATTTAAAAAAATCAATACATTATTAATATCTTAAAAGTATCTTTTTATTTCACTCAAGTTTTAGTTTAATATGGAAAAATTCACACTTTCAATATAATATCTTTTATTATGATTTTTTTCGGTAATCAAAAAAAAAACAATAATCATAAAGATCCATAATGTTTTCCATAACCAATAATAAATTCCTCGAAAAAATAAATTATTTAATTTCCGCCCAGACCAATCAACGATACGCAATATTTTTGATTGACGGCTGCTCTAAAATATAGCAATAATATTTTTTAAGTGACGTAAACTGGGACAATTAGCTCATCATTTGACATTCTTAATCATGCTACGGAATATTAAATGTCTTAATTATTATTTTTTAAATATAAGTGTCAATTAGATATTCAAATTTGGCGATAAGTAATTAAAATTTTATGATAAGTGATTATAAACCAAATTTATTTCAAAAAAATAATAAATTCGCGTCTTATAGGAGGAGGCCAAAAAGGTATAAAATATTTTATTATAAATAACATGACAATCACTTATCAAATTGGATTTCGATGAAAAAATAAATAACCAAAAAAAAAAGGTTTAAATAGGTAACTAATCCCCACTTCATTCGCAAATATCATATGACGATTTATTTGCTTCTACTAAATGTATCATTAACTGTAGCTATAATCAAGGAACCTGTCCAATCCAACATGTTTATTCGACCCCTCACCCTCCTTTCATCTACCTCAAAAATATAGATCATTGAATATGGGTATAATAAACATGAATATAGGTTATTCAATATTAACTCATTTTGAGGAAATTTTAAATTATAATCTTTATTCCAGCAAACGACAACCATGTTCCAACAAATTATTATAACATTAACTTTATCAAATCTATCTTAAATTATCGCGAAAATTATCCTCAATAATGCCCAACCTTATTTCTCGGTTCCCTTCCCACTGTATAAGAAGGAAGGAAAGAAAGAGAGAAAGAAAGAAAGAAAGAAAGAAAGAAAGAAAGAAAGAAAGAAAGAAAGAAAGAAAGAAAGAAAGAAAGAAAGAAAGAAAGAAAGAAAGAAAGAAAGAAAGAAAGAAAGAAAGAAAGAAAGAAAGAAAGAAAGAAAGAAAGAAAGAAAGAAAGAAAGAAAGAAAGAAAGAAAGAAAGAAAGAAAGAAAGAAAGAAAGAAAGAAAGAAAGAAAGAAAGAAAGAAAGAAAGAAAGAAAGAAAGAAAGAAAGTAAGAAAGAAAGAATGCAAAATCACCAAGTATCACCTGCTTATAAGAGTCTCTAATACAGCTTGTCCTTTATTTTTTCTCTCTCATTAGAAGAGGCGGATCTTTAATTGCAATATATTTACTAATTGAATGATTAATGTTCACCTAAACCAAAAAATTATTCGATTTCAAAATAGCCCCCCCCCCCCCCCATTTGAATTTCTTTTGTTTAAGATATATATTTGAATCTCTATTTTCAACATTTATATTTAACTTCATCTTATTTACGTTCCAAATATACGCGGGGTCAAACGGAAGGCCAATTAAACCTAGTCGTTAAATTTCCTACTGCGCACGCGGATGGGAAACGGCCATTTTTTGTCCAATTAATTAAAAATTCATACTTTATCCCTAATACCATATTTTTTTTTTAAGTGTAGCAAGTTGAATAAAATGAATTATTTTATCTTGAGAGATAATAATTAATATAATCGAATGATTGAGGAAATGGAATGGTAGATCTTTCAGATTCCCAAGTCCTTATAAATTTGGCGCAATTCTCCTTCCGGTTATCTTAATTCCCTCATTTTTTTTTATATAAATTAATTAATTTATTTTTTTTTCGAAATCCTTGTCCAATATGTAATTTTATCTCATTTATAAATTTAAAATAAATACCAAATCGATATATAAAATTAATAAATTAATATTGTTATTTTCAAATTTTAGCAGAAATAACACTAAGTAAAATATAAAAGTTATATTGTATTTATTAAGTTTTCGATTTATATTTTGTATTTCGTATAAAGTATATATACATTATATAAATTAATATAAATTATAAAAAAAAAATTATGACTTTCCATGATAATCCCATGTTAAATTTTGTGTTCATACATATGAGAAAATCTGCTCTGAGCTACACTTGTATTTTCTACACTTGTATTTTTCATATAAAATATCATATCTACCTCGAACTATACGGTAATTTACAGCAATCCTTATGTTCTTTAGATCTAAAGCCAAAACTTTATAGGAACCCAATAAAATTTTCGGTGGGTATAACGCTCCGATTCATTGTACCATATTTATTCTCAAAAATAGTTTTAAGCTCTTTCCTCTCCTGGGATAATTTCTACTGATCAAACGTAGAGCCGACCTGCCAAACATTATCTCTGCGAAAAATATACCCCGTGGTTGCTTTGAGTGTGTGTTGGTGAATTATCAACTCGTTAACCTTTGAGCGGGTTGTCTGAAGTTCAATTTTCCTTCCCTCATATAAAGATATTTTAATTAATGCAAATGTAGATATTAGCCTATATAAATTAAGCCAGATTCAACGTGTATTTATCACTTCTTTCAATTTTTAAATTATTTTTCCTGAGAGCGTTTTTTTTTAAATTTAAAAAAAATTTTCTATTTTACATTCCATCATGTCTTAAAATATTTCCCTATAAATTTCAGAAAATTTTTTTTACAAATGAACTCAATATAATTTATATTGGGATTTTTTTTTGTGTATCAATTATAAATAAAATTGAATGCAAGCAATTTAATAAGATTGGAATTCTAAGCATGCTGAAATATATTTTCGGTTAAAATCAGCAAAAAAACACATTGCGAGGCTATAATTCGTAACGGTTTTTTGTCTTATCCAATATTGATTTGAGTTCAAATTAAGGTATATAATATAATATTAATTAATGAATATAACTAATCTGGCCTGAGCCATCTCTTACAAAAGATATTTATTTTACAAAGTAGGTGTATCACTCAATACTTTGAAAGAAAAAATAATAAAATTAAAATAGGTTTATTTTTTAGGTCCAGGTTCACACTGGTATTTTAATTTCTGAAGGCTTCAAATTATTTTTCTACATGCGTATTATAAATTAGGATGATATTAATTGGTGTTTATTATAATTCAATATACAGTGGGAGTAATTGGTAGCTTAATAATAACTATAGGTAATAATTCTTATCATTGTCAATTATTTTAAAAATATATCATAAAAGTCAATCAGTCAATAAAATAAATATTTTAGATTTATATAATCTTTCCAGTGTCTTACTATAAACTAGAGACTAACGGCCCGGCCAGGATTTTTTAAAAATATATATCGTTTATTTTTCATTTTACATCTAATAATGGCGATTTCAAATATTTGGTTTTAAAATATAACCCTGCCCGGTTCGAGTAAATTTAAAAAACCGAGTCTACAGGTCTCTGCTATAAACGGATCAAAATTTTTAAGCCCATGTCCTAAAGATTTTAGATGACATTTCTTTTTTTAAGGTATACATAGAGGTTTTCAGATGTATCGTTTTTTTACTATCTATTTTAAGAAAATTTAATGGCACTTAAATTTTCTAATAGTTTCATTATAAATGATTAGACTAATTCCTTCAAGCATTCTTCTATTTAGCATGTTATGCCTAGCCAGCCCGAGTTCAGATGATTAAGTTCCACAATCTTTTATTGATTTCACTCTTCTTAGCATCATTCTATTTACTAACAATTTCTCTGGATTTATTCACTCTCTGCTCTAATCTTCATCACATGTGTTAATTCTAAATCCCTTAAAAATTTGACACTTTTATCATTTCCCAATATGTTACCTTATCGATCTAGATCAATCTTATCATTCTGATTAGCTAATCCAAATACATCTTTATCATTCTGATTTGTTTATCATTTACTCGGGCCTCTTATCCTAACATTTCTCATTCATGCTTGTTTGTCTAAAACACTCATTCGTAGTTGGCGCAAATTCAGGGCAAATTATAAAAAAAAATGCACTATACTATTAAATTCTCCGGCCAGAATTCGCGCTAAATGATAATGAGGGGTTAACCCTGCATGCACAGTAATTCGTCTAAGTTTATAAAATATGTTAGTTTTTTTGTGTAATTTTTAATGTACTTTTCTGCTAATATAAATGGCGGTTAACAATTATTCCTTCTCGTTTAACTTTCTGCACCTTGTCTTTTAGGCAAATCCATAATTTGAGACTTCATTGCATGCTATCTTCATTTCTGCACAAATTCCAATTCGGTTGATATAGTTAGTTAGTAAAAATAAATAAAAACAAATAATTTTTTTTTTAAACTAATCTTCTTTCCCTTGGACATGTGTTAATCGTAACTTTAAAATTATGCGGCCCCTTATTATCAGAAACCCATGAAATTTTGTTTTTTTTTTAAACAAAAAAAAATTTCAAATTACTATTATAAAATACAATTATTGTCTTTTGGTAACTTTTAGTACCAATTCCGTTTATATAGAAAATTGTGATATTAATTGATTGTACATCACCCCATTCTTTCTTTCTTTCTTTCTTTCTTTCTTTCTTTCTTTCTTTCTTTCTTTCTTTCTTTCTTTCTTTCTTTCTTTCTTTCTTTCTTTCTTTCTTTCTTTCTTTCTTTCTTTCTTTCTTTCTTTCTTTCTTTCTTTCTTTCTTTCTTTCTTTCTTTCTTATGCTTTTTCATTCTTTTATAACTTTATATTTATATAATTACACGCCTTATTTTTTTACCAATACAATTATTTTTTCCACGTTCCTCTCTTTTAAACTATATTTGTAATTAAAACAAACCATAATTCATAATAAAAATAAGACGACTCAAATTTATTCATTAGAAACACCAAAAATCTCTATACATTAACAAAAAAAATATACAAATCATATAAATCATAATTATCCGATTCTTCATTTCCCAAAGGTCCATTCTTAGTTCCTCGCTGACATTTTCTCCAATTAATCCAATCTCTTCATCCCGAGTTTCCAACAAAGGACTCCTTACAATTCCCCTGTCAGAAAATAACTGACATTTGATCTATTATATTAAATTAATTTCTTCTCTTTTTTTCAACAGTTACAACAGTTATCACTCCATATCGCTTACAACAAGCCTGTCATGTTTTTGAATTACTACTTTTCCTGTTCCAAATAAGAACATCTTGAAAATTATGCACATTTATTACATTTAAAATATTAGTGCTGTAAACATTACTACAAAAAATAAACACGTTACAGTTACTCGTTATGTCTGAAAAAAGGAACGCGTTACCGTTACAAAAAGGAACGCGCGTTATCGGCTATTCAAAAAATTCGTTACTTAAAAAAATTAAATATCATATTCAAAAAAAATATCTATTTTTTTTCCGATTATATATACAAAAAGAATATATAATAAAAATTATATATATATATTATATGATTATAATATAAATAAAATTATATATAGGATAACATCCTATTTGTAACAATTTATTTATTTGATTTTTAGCAACAATTGATTTTCAAAATTTTGATCAGAAACAAACAAGAGAGCTCAGTGCTGTGCACAGCTTTCGCCGTGCTAAACACTGGTGCAGCAGAGGATGGGAGAGTTGTATTATATTTTAATAATTAAAGATTTTAATTCGATGAATTTATTAAAACTATTTAAGGAATATCTATATTTTGAAAAAAAGTTTAATAGATTCTCATCAGAAAATATTCTAATATGTGTGTTGAATAAAGGAATTAATCCTTCTCTTTATCAAGATCTTTTCGCGAACTAAATTTATTAACAATTTGAAGTTAAAACAATAGCAATACTAAAACTAGAAATAAAAGATATATTGTTTTAAAAAAAACTCAATTTAATATTTTGAACCAATACCAATAATTTGTTAATATTGGGTTTTTAATGTTGGTTCTCAGCCTTATACTATTGTATAAATTTAATTGATTATATTTTAATTAAGCTTTTCAAAATATTATGAAAAAAAATTACTATTCTATTATTAGAATAATGTTTAAATTAATGCTATAATTAATTCATCTATACCTTCAAATGTTTTTTTTTAAGTTTGAACTGCTGGAAATTACAGTTAAAATAATTGCGTTGAGACATAATTTACATTTACAAAGTTTAGAGTTGGTATCCTTAATTCTCCTTATTGCTGTAAAATATTTTTAAAATTGTAACCAGGGAAGTGTTAAATCATCTTCATCTGAAGAAGTGAGTACTATGGACATAATATTCTTAAAATAAATATAGAATAATAATATCACTATTAACATTTATTTTGAATTTTGATTGAAATTTAACAATGAGAATTTGATATAAAAATGAAGGAATGGTGGTTGGTATGAATTAAAAACACGGCTTAAATTATTTATATTAAAAATTAAAAAAAGTAATAAAAGTAATTATATAGTTTTTCTTTTGTTAATATTTTTTTTAGGAATTTTTTTAGGGAAAAAAAATATAAAGTAACTAGGTAATGTTTAGCGTTTTCTTATAAAAATTGTAACGTCGTCGGTAACGACGCTACTTTTTTGTCGTTACTTTACAGCACTAAAAAAGTATTCGATTTAGTGTATATATCCCTTTAATTCATTCTCTGGCACACTCCTCTTTGAGTAGGAAGGATGCAAAGTTAGAAGATTTATTTATTAAAGACATAAAGGTGCGACAACAACTTTAATGTATACTTAAAAGGGGGCCATTTATTCTTATAATTTTTGGTCTTAAAAATCGCTTTCTATAATTAGGACTCAGCCTAAAGACTTACCCTAAATAATAATAATATAATAGAGATCAGCAAATCAATACCCGGCCAGGTACCAAGGCCAAATGGGTTTCGGACCTGGTCTATTTTTATATAATCGATTGTAAGGTCGGGTTGAAGAGCTAGGCCCGATACTCGCTAATATGTATAGTGTTAATAGAAATTAGTTAATAAGTATCGAAATCGATAATCATTCTGTCATGTTAAAAATAAGATACAAATCTGGCCAAGATCTATCTAGGGTGGGCAGGGGTATTTAAAAATTTTGGTGGTTCTGTCCCCCCCCCCCCAGCTCTTATTTGTTAGGCATTCGGCTGAATTTCGCCTTCAAAAAAATCATTATTACAAATATAATTGACTTTATGGGGTGGCTATTTTTTTTTATATCTATTTAAAAATATTTAAGCATCTTTATATCATCTCCGTTAAAGTTGGCTAAACAATTGGCAGAAATGGTTTCTCGCTTTATTGGTGTCTATGAGGGTAGTAACCCTAATCAGCATATTAATCAATATAAATATATAAAATATTACGACAAAATCTTGGTCGAACCATTTATTTACCCCTCAAATTTTTATTTCACAGTTTAGTTTCATTGTACATTATTTTAATAGCCAATTTGATATTCAAAAAAAAAATAGCTCTTGGGGAAAAATTCTAAAAATTGACATCATGCTAAGTATCGGAAAACATAACGATCTAAATATCTGCTTTGAGCGGATATTTAGTAATCAATTTTGAGAAACTTCCAAACAAAACTGAAAACTAATGATGTCACGTTTTAAGCGTGAAGCGTGTCAAACAATCGAAAAACGCTAATTTCTGAAAAACATCCATAAACCATCAAGTATTGCTTTATTACTATGCTTTGTTGTTTTAATCCTGTTTGGGATAGATGGTTTTAAGTTGGGAAAAAAAGATAACATTTAAGTTTAATTATTAATTCTTCCTCAAAAAATAAAAAGGTAACTTAACTGTTTGAAAGGGAAATGATTGAAGCACAGAATATTTCGGTGAATCAATATGTAATGGCTGACTAGTACTTCCAACCACTTTTATTCAGTCAATAAACAAGGAATACATATATAAATATATATATATGAAATAAAAACTATAACGTCACTCCTTAAGTCTTAGATATTGAATAGATTTCTATATGCTGGCTGATTAGTACTTCCAACCACTTTTATTCAGTCAATAAACAAGGAATACATATATAAATATATATATATATGAAATAAAAACTATAACGTCACTCCTTAAGTCTTAGATATTGAATAGATTTCTATATGGCTCAGTCAGAAGTACATAATAAAAATAGCCGAGTGCATTAGTCTTTATGGCTTTTGTGCTCGATTGCCTTTATCGATATTTTTAAACCTAAAAAATTTGGCATAAAATAAATCACGAAAATTACAGAGAAAGAAAAAGCAACAACTGGAATGGGTTACCTAAAACGCGATATATATAATAAATCTTTGGAAAAGGTAGTAAAGAGAAATGTAAAGCGGAAAGAAGAAGAAAACGGAAATAGGGAATGAAGAGGGAAATAAAAAGGGGGAAAAAAAGGAGAATTGACTAACCTTATTTTGTATGGCTGGCAGAATTTGTTGGAATTCGTAATCTTTTAAACGTTTATATTCTTGATTAACCAATCATCTCTTTCTTTGCTCTTGGGGAAACGACGGATTAATCAAAATTTGTACAATCATTAAATGGTCAAAATACTGTCTTTCGTGAGAAGGTCGGTTCGGGTCGGTTCGGGTCGGGTCGGGTCGGTTCGGGTCGGGTCGGTTCGGGTCGGGTCAATTTTATTTTTCATTAGTGACCGTGTAATGGAATCATCGTAAATCAAGATTGGGATTAAATTAATATTTAAAATTATATCAAGTTAACCAGTTGGAAAATCATATATAATTACGGGCTTGCGGTGGTGGGTTAAAATAAGTTTAAAAAAATTTTAAGATCCGAAACTCGAAAATGGGATGAAGGAATTGGAATGATATTTCAGGTCAGGCTTTCAAAATTAAACTTCCGGTTCTCTAATGCGAATATTTTGTAATATTCCTATATAGGAGTCATTATAAAACACCCCCAAGTTTATACAAACAGTATTATATTTTTTTGAAACATAACCAACCACTTTTTTTCAAATTTAATATAAGAAGAAGAAAAAAAATTTAAAAATAATTATTTTAGTTTTTCCATGAACTCTTGCCTCCCCTTTTGGAGCTTAATAAACTTTTTCTTAATAATCGGTTTAAAAATTATAAATTATAAGGTATAAAAATTATATTATAAATTTAAACTTATAAAAAGCCAGCTAAACATAATTTTAATTAACTTAGTTTTTGTTTTCTGCATTATAAAATTTAGCCAAGATTTTTAGTGATAAAAAAATAAAATATAAAGCTAATGTTGTTTAAACTACCTATCTTAAGTTAATCGTAAAACAACGTATCCATATTTTTTTTAACCAAAAATATTTTAATCAATCTTCAAGTTGAAGCTCAACTTAGAAGCTTAATTCAATTTTTTTTAGTCTAAAAGCTTGACTTAAGCCACAATAGAGATGGTCAAAGTTAGCATTTAACAGCACTAAAAAATATACATATAAACCCTTTTTTTTACATCTATCAAAATTTTAAAAAAATCTAAACATAAAAATATAATATAATAATTCAAACTTTTCCAAAAAAAAAAACACTAACCCCTGTTTTTAAAAAACAAATTAAGCTGCAAAAAAAAATTGAAAAATTATATTTTTTAAAATAATTAATTAATACTAGAAAAAAAATTAAAATTTATCTTTGATTAAAATATGAATAAGAATTTATCGCCATTTTTATCAGCAGCTCTGATCATGATAGCACTTAGCTATAGAATTAAAAGTAATTCCTTGAATAATCTTCTAATGCACCTTCGTTTAATATTATACACATTACATCAGCTGTGGAATCTTCAAGTATGTATGATATTATTATTATTATTATTATTATTATTATTATATAAATGTATGCTTATATAGTAAGGACATAATGATATATTTATTTGGTTAATTTAATGTAGTGCCCATTTGGGACAATTTTTTTAAAATTGCCTGATTGAGATGTTCGCTAAAATAATAATGAGATTTGGCGAATAGATGTCCAACCCTTTCTACCTCTTCTGAGCAAAATCTCCTCCCCTTACATGATATTAGTTCAGCCAAATCATTCTCAAAAAATCTAACCAAATCGGGCTTTTCTTTAAATTACTAAGCAGGGATTCCTGAAGTTAACATTTTTTATTTCCGTTACAGTTCACTATAAAATTAAAAAATATCACGATACATTTTGATAATCATAATTTAAGAAAATATTTTTCGTATTAATTTCATATAACAAAATGGCTAGCAAATCGGCGCATAATTATACTATAAAATCCTACAGTTATAACTTTGATTTCCGGGTTGACCAGTATTTAACCACCCCTTCTGCCCCCCCCCAACCCTTCATTTTGTTAACGCGGAATGGTTATTAAAAATATGTGTAAAAATTTGGTCTCTCTTTTTATATAACTTTGGCTTATTTTTTTTTATTATCTTGTTAAATATAAAAAAATTTTAAAGGAGACAAGAGGTCACAGCGGCTGTATATTGGAAAACCCCTTGACCAAAAAACCATTGATTGACTCTCTCCTTTGAATATAAATCCCTCTGGCGAGATTAAACGCTAAATTGAAATATGGCTATATATAATAACCCTGAAAATGCGATTAAATATTTTATATTAGATATTAGAACTAATTATTACCATTAGATATATCAACATTACGTTCTGTTCAGTCTAGTTAAAAAGCTATCATAAATTAAATATTTTCTTATTAACGTATAGTATAGCAATATGCTCTATGAACAAAAAATAATAAATTGATTTTTAACAAATTTTTAACAACGTTTTAAAAGAGTGTCGGTCGCCGCTACCTTAATATACAAATATGATAAATTTTTGCGAGCGAGCGACTTTTAGGAAGAAAAAATTTGAAATTTTATTCATTTGCTATATTCATTCCGATTCGTGGCCTAAATATACAAAATATGCTGTATTTTTGTATATTTCGTTGCTAAATTCGCGCCAACTGTGAATGCAATGTAGAAATCAAAAATAACCTCAATATGTTAAATCATAAAACTTTGTTTAGGTAAAATGATCTTTTGCAGGCCAACACCGAGTAAGCTATTATTCTTTAATATCATTGTTTAAAATAATTTATTTTTTCTTCTTCAAGTCAATATGACTTGCGTAAAAGAAAGTAAAATTTCGAGAAATAATAACACTATATATATTTAATAAAAAATTTTTTTTAAATCATTTGATAATAATATTCATTCTAGATGGCAGTATTGTTTATACCATACCGGGTTTCATTTCATTTTTATAAAAAAGAAGAAAAAAAATTTAATTTTAAAAAAATATTTAAATAATATCAAGAATACGTGGAAGATGTTATTGATGGTAGGTGCCATATCAATACTTGACTTATATATATATATATCTTTATATTCCTTATTTTAATAGGCTACATAAATGACGCAAACTATTTAATTGAAGCTGTAGGTATTATACTATATTTGCATTATTCATCCCCTTCCCACAACTTCTCTATATTTTTATGAAAATTTGTTTCATTTAATACCTTCAAGATTCAAATTTATGGATTGGGCTAAGTAATTTTTTTTTGAAAAAACACATTATATCTAGTATATACATACCTAATATGTCCCTAGTGTTGTTAAACGGCTCGTTTTGAGTAGATTTTTTAAAACCGCTAACTCGATATGTTAGAAAAATATTACATAAGCCTAGAGATTTCAATAATATATGTCTAAACCTTTGTTCTTTCTAGATGAAATATTGAGTTAGTCATTTTAGAAATAGGCTCAAAACCAACACTATGTGTCCTTATAGATTTTTACAAATCTAACTTTTAAAAAAATCTTTAACCCGGCATAAAATATCAGACATGCCTATAAAATTTTTATAACTATCTTAAATATATTCGAATTCTTTTTTTCGCTTAAATTCATATAAGATTTTTTTTTTAAAAATAACGGTAATTTATGATAAAATTATCCGAAGTTCACAGAGGTCTAATCTACACATTATGGGAAATACGATTTCCTTTCATGATCTAGATCTTTCAAGAATTTAATAGACGATTTTAAGAGTTTAACATTTGTTGTAAAATAGGCCTTTGATGCATAATTCCTAAGTTTTACAAATTCCTACATATACATTTATTATATTTATAAGAATTGATATCCGAAAACCTCAATGTCAACCTGGGTATATAAATATACTTTAAGAAATATAAATTTAATTTTTTTTTTTTTTTAAAAATCAAATATTATAATAAGTGCAAAAAAATAAACCAAGAGGTAAAATAAAAAAAAAATTTAAATAAATTTAAAAATAAATGAATATGTTTCACAAATACTAAAAAATTAGCTGAACGGGGCAGGTCTGGCTAAGATTTTTATGTATGGCGTTAAATCGAAACCAGATGAGATCATCTCTGACACATGTCAAACAAACAAAATAAATTAAAAAAATGATATTAAGAATATATTAAAGGTTTAAAAATAATTAATTCATTTCTATTTTAAAATGATAAATTAATTATTTTTTATACTTTTTTGAAAAGGAATTTTCTTTCTCTTCTCTTCTCTTCTCTTCTCTTCTCTTCTCTTCTCTTCTCTTCTCTTCTCTTCTTCTTCTCTTCTCTTCTCTTCTCTTCTCTTCTCTTCTCTTCTCTTCTCTTCTCTTCTCTGTGATTGAAACTTTTCCTGTTTATAACCTATCTGTTTATTTTTATAAGACTTTTGCATTTATTTTGTTTGACAGGATAGTTTTATAAAGTAGAAATTTCTATACATTTATTAGCTCATCATTTTAACATTCATAATCATGCTTACGAATATTAAATGGCTTATGATTTTATATTTTTAATATATAAGTGTCAATTAGATGTTCAAATATGTCGATGGGTAAATTATCAAAATTTTATAATTAGAGGATAGTAAATCAAATTTTATTTTCAAAATATAGGAGGACCCAAAAAAGGTATAAATATTTTTAACCTTTATCCTTTATTATAAATGACATGACAACTACTTATCAAATTGGGTTTCGATAAAAAAAAAATTAAATGACCAAAAAGGTCTTAAATAAGAAACTAATCCCCACTCATTGGGTAATTTCATGAGATGATTTATTTGCTCCTACTAAAGGTTAATCCTAATTTGAACCTTTATTTTAACTGATGCCGTAATCAAGTCATTTTCTTAACCAATCAAATGTGCCTACAACCACCCCCATCACCCATCCACATCTACCTAAAAATACTAGAGTTGTTAAAGGATCTAGATACAAGTATTTAGATCCTGTAGATGTAAAAATGTGGTATCTGTATCTGTATCTAGATAGATTTTTGATTAAATATGCTGTATCTAGATATTATTTTAGACGTTGTATCTGTATCTAGATCCATTTAAAAAGTATCTTTTAACAACTCTGAAAAATACAGATCAAAATTTACCTCATTTTGAGCAAACTCTAAATATAATCTTTATTCAAGTAAACCGAAATCAGGATCCAATTATATTATTGGTCCAGTAACTTTATCAAATCTATCTAATGATCATTAACATAAATTATCATAAAATAATGCCTAAAGATAGCATTTCAGCCGATTTTTGAAAAAGGCTAACACTCAACATTATGGTCAAGAAAAATATTGGCTAAGCATCGATTCGCCAATAGATGTTGAATCTTATGTGCCAACTATGAGCAAAATGCTTGGGCTGGCACAATATTTTTTCTGGATAAAATATTGAGTCAGCCGTTTTTTAAAAAAAATCTGCTCAAATTGTTGCCGTTTAACAATACTACCCTAACCGTATTCCTCAGTTCTTTTTCCTACTTATATTTAATATATTCATAAAATGAATATTAATTAATAATCAAGTAAGCACCTGTTTAAAGGAATCTCATCAAGAAAGGCAGAAATCATTAATAGCTAGTGTTGTTAAATTACCTAACTTTAGTCAACTACAAAGCAGGGTAGCCATGTTTAATATTCATAATCAATCTTCAAGCTGAGATTCAACTTAGAGTCTTAATACAATTTTTTAGGGCTAAAAGATTGACTAGGCGACACGAGAGATGGTCAAAGATAAGTAATTTAACAACACTATTAATCACTAAGATATTTTCTAGTGAAAGTTTTAAAGTTTACTAAGCCAGAAATATTATTCTATTGCAAAATTTCCACCCCCAGTTGTATTTCTTTTTTTTTGTAAGATATATATTTTTTAAATCTCTGTTTTTCAACATTTATATTTTAAACTCATCTTATTTACTTCATAACATACGCGGGGTCATACGTACGCCCATTAAACCTAATCGCAAATTTACTGCAACGATGCGAATGGGAAACGCCATTTTTAGGTCCAGTTAAGTAAAAAAAATCCCTATTCCATAGTTGAATTAAATAAATTCAACGATTGAGGAATGAAATAGCTCTTCTAGATGACCAAATCCTAATTAATCGGCCATTCTCCTTCCGGTTATCTTAATTTCCCTCATTTTTTTTTATAAATTAATTTTTAAAGACGCATTTTATAAAAAAAATTTCGAAATCCCATTTTCAATAGGTAATTTGACTCAATTATTAATTTAAAATAAATAATCGATATATTAAATAAATTTATTATTTTCAAATTTTAGGAGAAATAACACTAAGTATATATATCAAAGTTTATATTGAATTCATTAAGTTTCGATTTATATTTTGTATAATAAAGTTTATATAATTGACATAAATTATTAGATTATTACTTTCTATGATTATCCTATATTAAATTTTATGGTAATACCTATATCAAAATATTGAGTGACATATGAGCTTCTCTCGGTTAAATATTTGCATGTTCATTATGAAGCAGTTCCATGGGATTCAACCTCGTTCAAAATATCATTTCTACATTGAACTACGGTATTCTCTAGCCATCCTTAAATCCTTTAGATCTCAAGCCAAAATTTTATAGGAACCCTCAAGTTTTCGTGGATTATAACGTTCCGGTCATTGTAATATATTTGTCCCCACAAATAGTTTTCAGTTCTTCCTCTCTTGGATAATTTCTACTGATCGACCGTCGCCTTGAGCGGTCTGCTAAACATTATTATTTTCTCTGCAGGAGATATACTCTGGTCGTATAGAGAGTCATCGGGTGAGTTATCCACAAGTTGGCTAATTTGAGCCGAATTGAAAACATGTTTTCCTCCCTGCATAAAAAGACATTTTTGATTATGCAAATATACAGCTCATCCAACCTCATCGACTTTAGGCTGTGTGGGGCAGATCAAAAATGATCATTCAATACTTGAAAGAAAAAAATAAAATAAAAATAGGTTTTAAAATGATAAAAAAAATTAATTTTCAACCTATTTTAGTAATTTTATTTTTAGGTTCCAGGTTCACTGGTATTTTAATCTTTGAAGGCCACTTTTTATTCTACTATTACATGTATATTATAATTTCTGATATTAGTTGTCTTATAATCAATATCTAGGAGGAGTAAATGGCTCAATGATAATATCTATAGGTAATAATTTTATTGTGTCAATAATTTTAAATTAAAATATATCATAAAAGTCAGTCAGTCAATTAATTAAATATTCTGGATTTATATAAGCTTTCTAGTATCTTACTTATAAACGGGTCAAAATTTTTAGGCCCGTATCCTAAAAGATTTTATAAAATCTTCTTTTTTTTAAAGGTACTTACAGGTTTAAAAAAATTACTAGCAGTTAAAGTTCTAATTGCACGATAGTAAATGAGACTTTTATTTTATCATATTATCATTCTTTTAAGCATTCATTTATTTTAGCATGTATATCTAGCTAACCCGAGTCTAGATGAATTTATAGTCTTTTTTTTACTAAGTTCCACATACTTTTATCCATCTCACTCTTCTTCGCATACTAACAATTTATCTATAATTATTTACCTATGTTTTAATCTTCGTCACGTGTGTTAATTCGATCCCTAGATCTTTAAGTACGCAATCCCTATAAAATTTATCATATTTATTCATTCATTTCCTAATATATTACTATCCTATCTAGTTCAAATCAATCTTATCAATTCTGATTTGTCATATCTTGGGCTTCTTATCCTATACATTTCTCATTCATGCTTGGGCGTCAAAACCCTCAGTGGGCAGATTCAGATAAAAAAATACGCTATATTATAGTATTCTCCTCCGCAAATCCCTGCATACACAGTTATCATAATCACTAATTCGTGGTGAGGTTTACAAAACAATGTAGTATTTTGTATTTTTTATATACTTTGCCCACCAATATAAATGCTGGGTAACAATTTTTCCTTCTTGTTTAACTTTCTGTAACCATATCTTTAGGGTAAATCCTTAATTTGGGACTTCATACATGTCTCTTCATTTTCTAAAATTAGTCTATATATCCCCTTCATTCTCTTCGAAAACTCCTCGTAAAAGATTATGTATATATATATACATATGATGCTATATTAAATATCATATCGAAAAATAATATTATTTTCTCTTAAGGAAGCAGATTTGCAAGTTTACCAGGTTTCATAAAATATCCAAAATATATTAATTTTATAATAATAATACTTTATAGTCATAGGGGATGTCAAAATTACGTCTTATCTAGGTTTTAATAAAATTATTTTTTTTTTGGTTTTATTTTAACTTCGTTTCTATAGTTTATATTTAATAATATGTCATTAAATTAAAAATACCGCAGATTCATACACCATGCAACATAATGGTATATACTTATGATGCAAATATAGTTTTCGTTTTATATTGATCCACGAGGGAAACTCATATTTTTAGATGTAAACAAATCACTCATAACATTTTTATGAGAAAACCTTTTTTTTAGCACATAATTTTAATAGCTAGAAACGCTACCCATTGATTGTATTGTGATTCGTTAAAATATTATATATGTTATTAAGATTTTAATTAGCGCAATCAAGAAGAAGGGATAGAGTTTAAACGACATATAAATATATATATATATATTATAAATTATATATTATATTACAAGGTTCAGAAATGTATTCTTATCAGATTAATAATGGTGTTCCCTCTATTCATGTAGTAACATAATTTTGGGAGTAAATGACTATAAACTAACAAAAAAAAATTTTTTTTGATATTTTAATGATTCCAAGATTGTTTAAACAATAATTTGTTTTATATATAACTTTTACGTTAATATTATTGGGATATTTCGAATTCATTTATCACCTCTATTCATGTAGTAACATAGTTTTTGGGGGTAAATGACTATAAACTAACAAAAAAAATAAATTTTGATATTTTAATGATTTCAAGATTGTTTAAACAATAATTTGTTTTATATATAACTTTTACGTTAATCTTATTGGGATATTTCGAAGTCAATCATATATTATTATTTTTATTAAATAAAGAATATTATTGTTATTTCAAGTTATAAATTCTAATATTTAAAATTGTTTTACATGCGACATTGTAATACTCAAAATAAAAACAGAATTTTATTTCTTCCATATTTTAATAAATATCTTAATAATCTGTGTATCTTAACTTCTATATATATTTTTTTTAAATCATTATTGGTTATGGTTGAATAATTATTCCATTATAACCATTTTAGGGTTAAATTTAAGCCAAAAACTTTCTTCCTATCCCCAATTTTTATTATTATTATGATGATTATGGCCTTTTAAAGAAAGCATATTTACCTCAATAAACGAATTTTTTTTTGGCAGTTCCAGTGTGTAGATTAATCCTAATTAGCCTATTTTTATAGTTAGTAAATTATATTATAAAATGATTTAGTTCTTGAATTAGTGATGTTAAACCATCTACCCCATTTGGACAGCTCTAAAAGGGCCTAAGCCAAGTTTTTATTCAAAAAAAATAGTCTCTATTATTAAGTTGAAGCTAAACTTAGACGTTTAAGTCATTTTTTTAGGGGGGATAATCTTAACCTCGCCATATTGGTTATTTAATCATCATTATCCTGAATTAGAAATGTTTTTAAAATTATTTTTTTTATGGTTATATCATAATGCGTTTCAGATCTGAATTGTATTATTAATTTCGTGATAAGTTTTTAATAATTGAAATATGATCTTTCTGTTTTATTATAATTAAATTAAAATTATTTAAATATCTGCATTTTTAAAATATTTATTTATCAAATTTAAAAAATAATATCAGAAGAAATAATAAATTTGCAAAACTTAATTATTTTTTTTCAGGTATGTGATTAATTTAGATGGATGAATAAAATATCAGCTTCAACCTAAAACAATTAAAATCTTTACCTACCATTTTACAAATTAGAAATTCTACATCCAAAGTTTTCAAGAAAGATTTAATAATATCTGGCAACATTCCAATAAATAAAACTTAATTTCAAACTAAATTGATTAATCTTACAACTAGTGTTGTTAAATTAATTACCTAACTTCAACCATCACTATTGCGGCTTAGTCAAACTTTAGCCTAAAAAATTGAATTAAGCCTCTAAATTGAGGGTCAACTTGAAGATTGATTTTAATATTTTTGAACAAAAACATGGCTACACTGTTTTATAGTTGACTAAAGTTAGGCGATATTACAGCACTATTTACAACATTGGAACCACGATTTGGCTTAAAAAAAGTATGAATATAATTATGGTATCATCGTATATCGAAAATTTTCTTAGTTAATCTATTTTATCTGAGGTAATACTACAAATTATAAGCATAATAAATACTTATATTTATTATAGTTACCATATCATAAAAATTATACTTATTATTTGCAAATATCATTAATCGTAGAGTTTTTTTATAGTGTTTATAAAATATAAATTTAGTCAAAATTATCGCAAATAACGAATTATATATAAAATAAAGCAAACAAAACCCTAACCCTAATAAATCAGGTTTAAAAATGAATTAAAAAATATGCATAATGTTCAATATAATAAGGATGTTCTTGAATAAAATACCATTTAATTCAGTAAACGAATATCGGATCGGTTAAGGTTCAGATTAAAATAAAGGTTTAGGTTCGATTTGAAGCTTTAATAACCGGTTCGAACCTTTTCGGATTTAAGCACAAGATTGCCAGATCAAAGTTTTTAAATTGCGGGAGAAATATTAAAATTGCAGGAGAAAATTTATGCGGGCCTTCGGCATGGTTTCTGAAAGGGGCATTTGTAAGAGGGAGGCAAGAAAGTTTTAGGAAGCCAAAATTTGACGAGTTAAAAGAGTGAAATGAAGAGTTAAAAGAAGTGACATAGCTTACTACTCAAATTAATGCTCTGAGGAAGTGATACATCACCATGAGATATACCACTATGTCATTTCGACGCACTTTCCTCCATGCTGACCTTGGTTATTGGGGCTTGGAGACGAAATTTCGGTTTTTTTTAAAATATATATTTTTTTCAAGTACCCTTTGCAGAAAGAAACCTTCCAAGACTTAAAGAATAAAATAAAAACCTATTTAAAAGTTCGACGATGATACAGGTATAGTGATTAATAGATTATCAATTGTTTTATAATTGATAATGGCTTTGGGTAAATATTGAAAAGAGTGATATTAATAAAAATTCAGTTTTATATTTATTCTCTAATTCTCTTTAAGTGTCCAAAAATTTTAATAACAAAAATTTCTCTTGAAGTGTCCAAAAATTTTAATAACAAAAATTTCTCTTGAAGTGTCCAAAAATTTTAATAACAAAAATTTCTCTTGAAGTGTCCAAAATTTTAATACAAAATTTCTCTTGAAGTGTCCAAAAATTTTAATAACAAAAATTTTTGTAAATGAATATTATTTATTTAATATTTATTTTAAAAAAGGTATAAGAATGGAGCTAGAGAGAATAAAAGTAAGATTTTTCCCGACCTTGTTAAATAAATATAAACCTACCCTGATGTTTTACTTTATAATGCTGTGCTTAACCCCCTGAATTTTTCAATTATAGCTTGAACAACTACCTTAAAGTTATAATATTAAGTTGTTGATTAAACTTAAACTTTCCCAAATTGAATGAGCAAAATGGATCAAAAATCCTCAAATCTTCCTTCTTTGGGATTAGAAATGGAGTTGATAAGGCTAGTAATACGGCTCAAAAATAACAAAATGGCCCAAAAATGCTCACATCATCCTTCTTGGAATTTAAGTAAAGTATATAAAGATTATTATGCAAGTCAAAAGGAATAAAATGGGCCAAAAATGCTAACATCTTCCTTCTTGGGATTAGAATGGAAGAAAAAAAAGACGTAATTCTCAAGATAACCGATCACTATAAACACGTGACAAATCGCATTTTTTATTAATTTGGCATTAGTAAAGTATTTACGAAAGAGTTTTTGAGGGTTGGATGGAAATTGTTTCATATTATGATTTTATGATATTTACTATGGAAAAGAAAGAAAGAAAGAAAGAAAGAAAGAAAGAAAAAGAAAGAAAGAAAGAAAGAAAGAAAGAAAGAAAGAAAGAAAGAAAGAAAGAAAGAAAGAAAGAAAGAAAGAAAGAAAGAAAGAAAGAAAAATGTTATAATAATTTATATCATAATTTCTAATCATTTATAGAAATTGTGAAATATTTTAATCATCATAAGATAATAATAATTTCCTATCTAACATTTTTTTAAATTATTTTTATATATTTTTTTTTGGCGCGAAAATTTGCCAATTGGGAATAAAAGGAGGGAAAAAATTCGTACTAATGATGATAAGGATTACTAATTCCCGGAAGAATTTGAGTTAAAATATAGTTAAATTTGAACGGTTATTTATGCCCAAAAAATTAGTTGTGGATTATGGGATCTCTATAAGATGAATTTATATATTTAACTTATTTTGTTACCAATTTAAATATTAATAATTTGCTTACTATTTTAAATTAGAGATAAATATTGATTTATAATGAGAATTTTCAAAAAAAAATGGTTTGCTTGATGTTGATTGATGTCAAAGATACTAAATTATTAGCGCCATCTATTTTATTATTTATATTTTTTTTTCAAATTTTTATCAATTTATTTTTTGACAATGAATTAAATTTTTTGAGCAATAAAATAGTTTTTTTAAGGAGTAAAAAACAAGCAAAAATTGTTGTTTTTTTTTCCTGTTTTTTTTTAAAATTTTTATTATATTGTTTTTCACTACACTATAATCGTTTTATTTTTTATTTCTTATTTTATCAAATTATTCAAAATTATTCCTATTTTTAGAATTATTTGTATTATTCAAAAATAAAACTATTTGATTCGAAAGAAATAATATTCTATTCTATTCTATTCTATTCTATTCTATTCTATTCTATTCTATTCTATTCTATTCTATTCTATTCTATTCTATTCTATTCTATTCTATTCTATTCTATTCTATTCTATTCTATTATATTCTATTATATTCTATTCTATTCTATTCTTATTCTATTCTTATTCTATTCTTATTCTATTCTTATTCTATTCTTATTCTATTCTTATTCTATTCTTATTCTATTCTTATTCTATTCTTATTCTATTCTTATTCTATTCTTATTCTATTCTTATTCTATTCTTATTCTATTCTTATTCTATTCTTATTCTATTCTTATTCTATTCTTATTCTATTCTTATTCTATTCTTATTCTATTCTTATTCTATTCTTATTCTATTCTTATTCTATTCTTATTCTATTCTTATTCTATTCTTATTCTATTCTTATTCTATTCTTATTCTATTCTTATTCTATTCTTATTCTATTCTTATTCTATTCTTATTCTATTCTTATTCTATTCTTATTCTATTCTTATTCTATTCTTATTCTATTCTTATTCTATTCTTATTCTATTCTTATTCTATTCTTATTCTATTCTTATTCTATTCTTATTCTATTCTTATTCTATTCTTATTCTATTCTTATTCTATTCTTATTCTATTCTTATTCTATTCTTATTCTATTCTTATTCTATTCTTATTCTATTCTTATTCTATTCTTATTCTATTCTTATTCTATTCTTATTCTATTCTTATTCTATTCTTATTCTATTCTTATTCTATTCTTATTCTATTCTTATTCTATTCTTATTCTATTCTTATTCTATTCTATTCTACAACAACTTTAAAATATACATAAAGAGTTTATTTATTCTTATAACTCTTAGTCTTATAAAAATCACTTTCTATATATTAATTAATTTCTATTAACACAACACGTATTGGCGAGTATAGGGCCTAGCTTTTAAATCCGACCCGGCCCGAATTTTTTTTTGAAAAAATATTAGGCCTGACAAACGATTTTTTTTAAAATAGACCCCAAAACTTGTTCGGGCTGTGCATGGGTCAGACAGTATTTTACAGATCTCTATTATACATTCTTGTTTAGGATATCGAAATCAGGATTCATTCTGTCATATTAAAAGTAAAATATAAATATAGCGAATAGCAAGGCCAAGATTTTTCCAGGGTTGGGAAGGGTATTTAAAAATTTTGGGGTTTATGCCCCCCCCCCTCAGCTCTTATTTGTTAGGTATTCACCTGAATTTCGCCTTCAAAAAAAATCATTATTATTAAATATTCACGATTTTATGGGTGAGTGGCTATTTTTATTTTGCTATCTAAAAATATATTCAACATCTTTATATCATCCCCGTTAAAGTTGGATGAACAATAAGGATAATATATACTAATTTCTAAAATATTATGCAGAAGTTCTTTCTCGTTTTATTGGTGTCTATGAGAGTTTCCTAACCAGTATAGTAATCAAATAGGAAGTAACCGTGAAATGGAATCATCTTAAATCTTGTGCTTAAATCATTTTTTTTTTGAAAACCCTATCCCGTAAGAATTTTCCAAAAGAAATTTAAGTTATATCAGTAAGAGTTGGAAAATCATATATAAATTAGATTAAAAATTATTTAAATAATTTACTGGCTAGCATTAAAATATTTTAAAAAAATACACTTGTGGTAGGGTTGAAATAAAAAATAAGTTAAAAAAAAATTTTTAAATCAGGGATGAACTTGAAAAGGAATGGGATGAAGAATGGAAAATTAAATTTCAGGCCAGGCTTAAAAAAATTTTATTTCCTAAGATGTCTAATGTGAAATATTTTATTACATAATCCTATGTAGGATTCATTATGAAATCCCCAAATTAACCACTTTTTAAAATTTTTAAAAAAAAAAAATTAAAAAATATTATTATAAGTTCTCCATAAACTCTAGCCTCCCCTGGAAGCTAATATGTTTTAAAAAATAACAAATTTAAATTATAAGGTAAAAATTATATATTATAGATTAACTATATAAAGCCAGCTAAACATAATTTTAATAATTAACTTAGTTTTGTTACTGCGTTAAAAAATTAGTTAAAAATATTAGTGATAAAAAAAAATACCTAAACCTTTTACCTATCATTTTAGATAATCTAAACAAATAATATTATTATTGGGTTTTAGCTAAGATATAATATAATATAAATAATTCAAACTTTCCAAAAAAAAACTTTAACCCCTCCCTAGTTACAAATAAAATTCCTGAAATACGAAAATTTTTATTAATTTTTTTTTCGTAAACAAAATATTTAAAAAAAAATTTATCTTTAATAAAAATATGAATAAAAATTTAATGACATTTTTATCAGCTTTGATTATAGGACTTAGCTATAGAATTAAAAGTAATTCGTTAAATATCTTTCTAATGCACCCTTTGTTTATACTTGTACTAAAATATTCTCTATTCTTTTAATTCGTTACATCAGTTGTGGAATCTTCAAGTATATATATATATATATATCTAATATAGTAAGAACATAATGATATTTTTACTTGGTTAATTAAAGTGTTGTTTAAAAAGCCGAAAGAAAGAAAGAAAGAAAGAAAGAAAGAAAGAAAGAAAGAAAAGAAAAGAAAGAAAGAAAGAAAGAAAGAAAGAAAGAAAGAAAGAAAGAAAGAAAGAAAGATTAGGATCAATTTTTAAAAACAACTCGATTGAAATTTTCGGATAATATGCAAAACCGCGAGATTTTGCCCATCTATGACAAATGACATATATGATACCTAGACTGACGATTCATTCATCAAAAGTGTACATCAATGCAAATCAGCTGGAGACGCCATGTTATACTAATCATTATTAACATTTTAAACGAGAGCCTAATTTATTCCTATATCTGATTAAAGAATTATCGGATCATCGAGATAATAAGGAAGCAAGTTATCAATTTAAAAGTACTTTTTTTAACATGAGAATAATTACTTATATGTGTTTTTTTCCAAAATGGCGGGTCCAGCTGATTTGCTTCTAACCGACGCTTAAAAAATGCATTTTAATGAATTAATCGTCAAATCTCCATCCTTGCACACCATTTCCAAAAATCGACCCAAATCGGAAAATTCGTAAACTTGTTGAGCATGAAACACCCTAAAAATTATTATTTTTATTCCCGTTACAGTTCATAGGTCATCCTACAGTTATAACCTTAAATTCCCGACCGACCCTTATATAACCCCCCTAGCCCCACACCCGTCAATCACCCTTCATTTTCTACCTCAGTAAGGTTATTAAAAAATATGTTTCAAATTTTGATCTCTTTTTTTTATATATAATTTTGGCCTTTTTTTTTTATTATTATTTTGTAAAAATTAAAATTTCAAAATGGAGGACACCATTGAATCAATTTGATTAAACTAAAATTAATCCTCTGCGAGATAAACTTTATTTAAATCGAGGACCAAACGAAACGTTAAACCATTATAAACCGTTATAAATATAAGAACCATAACCGTAACCGAACCGATATAATTATTTTTTGAAGGAGTAAAAAGAACCTTTATAGAAAAACGGTTAAACCGGTTTAAACCAGCTCAAATCGGTTAAGAAGTTTTATATTTTAGAGATGGAAATAATTTGATTATCCAGAATTATATAAACTTGCTCTTATAGTACTGGCGGTTCCCGAAACCCAAGTTTCTGTAGTAAAGGCTTTTTCAGTGCTAAAATTTGTGTTTAACGTCACAACGAACAAAAAAAAATCTATTTATATTAGATAGGTTCAGATAATATATTTAAAAAATGAGTTATTTTGAATCTTATATTTTTTTTTTATATATAATTCATAGACGCTTATAATAAAAATAAATTAGAAGATGGTGTTGCTTCAATAAAAAAAAAATGTCTAACCGTGTTGAACCCTTATAAACCTTCATGATTAACTGAACCAAACTGAACCGTTATAAATAACTGTTCGGGTCCCAGATTATAATATGACTATATATTTACCCCTATAATGCGATTAAATATTGTATATTATACAAATATGTAATTGTTTTTTTTTTTTAAAAATTAATCTATATTACCCACTACGTTAGAATTTGTTGGCGAAATATACAAAAAATATGCTGTATTTTTTTGTATATTACGTTCCCAAATTCGGGGTAACATGAGAATACAGGAGGTTATGCAAGGTAAAAATCAAAAATAACCTCAATATGTTAATTTTTTTTTTTTTTTTTTACTGTCTAAAATTTTATTAAATGAATACTATTTTAAATATTAGATTAGAATTAATACATATAAATATTAAGGATCATATAAAAAAAACTTTGTTAAGGTAAAATGATCTTTTGCAGGCCTATACCGAGTAAGCTATTTTTTTTTAAATATTAATACTCAAAATCAATTTTTTTTTCTTCTTCAAGTCAATATGACTTGCGTGAAAGAAAGTAAATTTTTAAAATTAAAATATATTATAGTATAAATTTTTAAAACTATTTGATAATAATATTCATTCTAGATGGCACTATTGTTTATACTATAACGGGTTTCGTTTCATTTTAATTTTAATATTTTAATTTATTAAATTAAAATGATTATATTAATTTAAATAATAAAACAGAATATGTGGAAGACGTTATTAAAGGTAGGAACCATTACAATACTTTAACTTATATATCTGTATATTCCTAATTTTTTATTAAAGGCTACATAAATTACTCAAACTATTTCATTGAAGCTATAGGTATTATACTATGTTTTGCTTTGGCCACCCAGCCCCCCCCCCCACTAACTTCTATATATTTTTATAAGAATTTATTATCTTTTAAATATATAATATATATACCATCCTCAAGATTCTAATTTATGGATTGGACTAAGTAAAATTTAAAAAAAACACATTATATCTGTATATGTTAAACATCTAGAGGGATTTTACAATCTTTAAACCTTAAATCATTTCTTCTAACTCGTTTTTTTAATGTGGAAAGGCCCGACTTTATAGGAATCTGTTAATAGTGTTGTTTTTGTAAAACAATTAATTGATTAAAATTTAAATGTTTTGTTACATATTGCGTTTATTCAATTAAATGTTTTGTTACATATTGCTTTTATTCAAATTTGTAATTGAGTAGTAATTTAAATGTTTTGTTACATATTGTGTTTATTCAAATTTGTAAAATAATTTATTGAGTATTAATTTAAATGTTTTGATTGAAATGTTTTAGTATATATACCAGTCGATTATTATACATTATTATTATTATTTTATATTTTTAAAGTAGAAATAAAATTTAAATTAAAACCTTAAAACTTGCTTTCTTCAGAATCAAACTCCAACATGTATAGAGTACCAATTCGATAATAACAGACATGTCTTATTTATTTGAATTCTTTAATTAACAGAAATTTATGATTAACTTTCTTTCTTTCTTTCTTTCTTTCTTTCTTTCTTTCTTTCTTTCTTTCTTTCTTTCTTTCTTTCTTTCTTTCTTTCTTTCTTTCATGAAAGAAGGAAGGAAAGGAAGCTTAAGTTTACAGAGGTAATTCTATACATTATGGAATACGATTTCCTGTATGATTAGAATCTTTCAGAATTTAAACAAAAAACCGCATGCTATAGATGATTTTTAAGTGTTCAAAATTTGTTATAAACCTGACCTTAGATGCATAATCCTAAAATTTTATAAATCCCCACATAGATATTTTTACTATATTCTTATTATCTAACAATTTGGAATGCCAATAAGAATTGGTATCGGAAAACCTCACTGTCAACCTGGGTATGTAAACATTTTAAAAAAATTATAAATATAAATTTATTTTAATTTTAAAAAAATCAAATATATAAATAGTACAAGAAAATAGACCAAGTGGTAATTAAAAAAAATGGAAATATATTTTGCAATTATAATTAAATTTAATGTTTCACAATATTAAAAATCAGCTGAGCGGGCCAGGTCGGGCTAAGATATTTTACGGGGTAAATCTAATTCAGCTTGACCTGTTTTCTGAACACATGCCAAAAAAAATTAAACAAATTTTAAAAAAAAATGATTTTAAGATATATTTTATGTTAAATGCTTAAGCAAAGGTTCCAAAACAATTAATCCATTTCTATTTAAAATTGATAAATTAATTATTTTTAACTTTTCCAATTCTCTTATAACTGTAACTGTTGATTGACTGCTGCTCTATAATAATACTAAAAAATGACATAAATTTGGGACAATTAGCTCATCATTTTGACATCCATAAAATCATGCATACGATTATTAAATACCTTAATTTTTTTTTTAAATATAAGTGTCAATCGAATGTTCAAATGTGTCGATAAGTAAATTATTAAAATTTTATGATAAGTGATAGTAAAATGTAATTCGCGTTATATATATAGACGGGCACCCAAAAGGTATAAATATTTTTTAACGGTTATCCTTATTATAAATGACATGACAACTACGTATCATCGAGGGTTTCGATAAAAAATAAATGATCCAAAAAGATCTAAATAAGTAACTGATCCCCACTCATTCGGTAATATCATGTGATGATTTATTTGCTCCTACTAAAGGATAATCCTAATTGGAACCTCTATTTTTAATTGATGCTGTAAATCAAGGTACTCCTGCCCAATCAAACAAGCCTATTCCCTCTCCCTCCCTCACCTACCACAAAATACGGATCATTAAATATGAGTATAAACATGAATAAGCATTAAATTGACTCATATAAAGGAAACTCTAAATATAATCTTTATTATGGTTCCAATAAATTATTAGTCGAGTAACCATATCAAATTCATAAAAAAAAGAAAGAAAGAAAGAAAGAAAGAAAGAAAGAAAGAAAGAAAGAAAGAAAGAAAGAAAGAAAGAAAGAAAGAAAGAAAGAAAGAAAGAAAGAAAGAAAGAAAGAAAGAAAGAAAGAAAGAAAGAAAGAAAGAAAGAAAGAAAGAAAGAAAGAAAGAAAGAAAGAAAGAAAGAAAGAAAGAAAGAAAGAAAGAAAGAAAGAAAGAAAGAAAGAAAGAAAAAAGAAAGAAAGAAAGAAAGAAAGAAAGAAAGAAAGAAAGAAAGAAAGAAAGAAAGAAAGAAAGAAAGAAAGAAAGAAAGAAAGAAAGAAAGAAAGAAAGAAAGAAAGAAAGAAAGAAAGAAAGAAAGAAAGAAAGAAAGAAAGAAAGAAAGAAAGAAAGAAAGAAAGAAAGAAAGAAAGAAAGAAAGAAAGAAAGAAAGAAAGAAAGAAAGAAATAGAGAGAGAAAGAAAGAAAGATAATAGTGAAAGTTATCATCAATAATATACCTGAACAGTATTTCCCGCATCTTTTTCTTCAGCGGTATAATCTATTATTAAATCCAGTTAATTGTAAAATCGCTACGTAAACACTGTTTTAGATGAATCTTTACTTAATAGCTTCTTACACTCCTTTTGTTTCCCTCATCGAAAGAGGCAGAAATCTATATTTTCTGCTGAAAGATTGGAGATCACAAAGCCAGAAAAATTATTCGATTTCAAATTCCCAACTCCCAGTTCTATTTCTATTTCTTTTTCCTTTTTTTTGCAAGATATATTTTTAAATCCCTCATTTTAACATTATTAAAAGGCTCATTTTGAGCCAATTTTTTAAACCGGCTAACTCAATATTTTAGCCAGAAAATATATTGTCTAAGCCTCGAGATTTCGATAATAGATGTTCTAGAACCTTTGTTCCTCTTCTATGAGCAAAAATCTTCAGGCTTGAGTAATATTTTTCTGGATAAAATATTGAATAGACATTTAACAACACTAATTTAACCTCGTCTTATTTGCACCTAATATAGGAGGGGTAAGACAGCCAGTAAGACATGCGGATGGGAAATGCCATTTAAAGTACAGTTAAGTAAAAAAAAAATTCAATTTTTTCTTAGAGGTCAAAATTACTTATTCCCTATTCTAAAATTCCTCCTTTTTTTAAAAAATAAAAAATATAACAAGTTGAATAAAATAAATTTCTTTTTTCCTCGTGAAATAATAATTAAATAATGATCGATTGAGGAAATGATAAATCTTCCAGATGACCAAATCCTTATTAATTGGCACTCCCCCCCCCCCCACTTTTTTTCCAAATTTATTTATTTAGACGCATTTTATGTTTTTCATTCATTTAGTTCTTTTCGATATGTAATTGCCATTATAAAAATAAATTTGTTATTTTTATAATTTTAGTAGAAATAGCACGAAGTAAAATATAAGGGGGATATGAATTTATAGTTTTAGATTGTACTTTGTATAAGAATATATAATTGACATGAATATTAGTTAAAATATGATAGGTCAAAAAAAAATTGTGACCTTCCATAATTATTGTATATTAAATTAGGTGGTCAATAACACCTAATAAGAAAATCTTGAGTGGTGTAATGACAAGTATGAGATTCCCTCAGTTAATTATTTTGCATTGCCAACTCTATCGGATAAAACCTCATACAAAATATCATTTCCACCTTGAACAAGTGTAATTTCCTGCTGTTCCTTAAGTCCTTTAGATCTCTAGATCTCAAGCCAAAACTATGACTTTCCGGTCATTGTAATATATTTGTTCTCACAAGTAGTTTTCAATTCTTCCTCTCTTGAATAATATCTACTGATTAATGTCGTCCTAAGTGCCGACAAACATTATCTCGATGGGAGATATACCTCTGGTTGCATTAAGAGTGTTCTGGGTATCAACAAGTTGGCATACCAATTACTGCTACCGAAAATATTTATTTTATAAAGTGAAAATATCATTCAATACTTTGAGGGAGAAAAAATAAATTAAAAATAGGTTTAAAAATGATTAAAATATAATTTTCAACCTATTTTTAGTATTTTCATTTTTTAGGTACAGGTTCACTGTTATTTCACTTTTTGAAGGCCTCTATTATCTTCTACATGCATATTATAAAATTAAGATATTAATTGTGTTATAATTTAATTATCTAGTGGGAGTAAATGGTACCTTAATAATATCTATAGGTAATATTATTATGTTATTATCATAAAATATATGACAAAAAGTGAGTCAATCAATTAAATAAATATTGTTAATTTATATAAGCTCTTTCTAATATCCTTAATATAAAAGGGTCAAAATTTTTAAGGCCATATCCTAAAGATTCTAGATCCCATCTTATACTGGTTTTCGGAAGTATCGTTTTTACTACCTAGTTTTAGATATTTAATAGTGGTTATATTTTAAATGGTTCTATTGTAAATGATAAATTACATCATTCTTTTAAAGCATTCATTTATTTAGCATGTTATACCTGGCTAGCTTGGGTCTAGATGACTTTATGGTCTTTTTTTTACTAGGTTTCACATTCTTTTATCGCTGTCATTCTTCTTCGCAACAATTTCTCTACAATTATTCACTCTGCTTTAATCTTCGTCACACATGTTAATTCTATAATTAGATCTTTACATATGCGTTCCCTAAAAATTTATCATATTTATGATTCATTCCCAACATGTTACTCTCTATCTAAACCAAATCAACAATATCATTCTTATTTGTCATATCTTTAACCATTTTGTTTCGAGCCTTCTTATCCTAAAATTCTCGTTCATGCTTGTTCGTTTCTAAACCCTCATTCAAAGTGGCGAAGATTCAGAGAAAATTATAAAAAAAAAATACACTAAATTATTGTATTCTCCCTCAAATTGGCGCTAAATGATAATTAGGGATTACCCTTTCATGCATAGCTATCACTAATTTATGATGAAGTTTACAAAATATGAAGTATTTTCGTGTATTTTCATATACTTTGCAGCCAATTCGCGTTAACCATGAATGTTGGCTAACATTTTTTTCTTCTTTTTTTTAAAACTTCTGTTCCTTCCTTCCTTCCTTCCTTCCTTCCTTCCTTCCTTCCTTCCTTCCTTCCTTCCTTCCTTCCTTCCTTCCTTCCTTCCTTCCTTCCTTCCTTCCTTCCTTCCTTCCCTTCCTTCCTTCCTTCCTTCCTTCCTTCCTTCCTTCCTTCCTTCCTTACTTTCTCTCTTTTTATAACTTTATTTTTCTATAGTTACACGTCTTTACCTATTCATTTGATCTCCATCTTCTTTTCTTTTATACTACTATACTTGTTATCATTCCCATTTAGCCTACAACGACTATCATGTTATTGACTTACAACTTCTCCTTCCCTGCACCAAACAATAACATTTGTAAAACAAGGGTTGCTCAGTTATTTACGTCCTGAAAATATTAAATTTAGTCCATATATCCATTGAATTCATTCTCACGCAAACAATTCCTCATAAAAGTAGAAAGGTTGCAAAGTTAGAAGATAATGTATATATAATGCCACATAAAATGTCATGTCAAAAATAATATTATTTTCTCTTAGGAAGCAGAGTTTTTAGTTCACCAGGTTTCATAAAATATCCTAAATACATTAATTCCATTATAATAATTTTTTAGTTATAGGGGCAGTCACGATTACATCTTATGGAGGTTCTAATATAACGTTGATTTTTGTTTTCTTTATCTTCGTTTCTTCACACTATTATATCTAATATGTCATGAAATTAAAAAATATTTATCGCAGACCCATACACCCTGCAATATAATGGTATATACTATAATAACAAATATGATTATCATTGTATATTAGTCCACGAGGGAAATCTATATTTTTAGGTGCCAAAAAAATCACTTATACATTTTAATGAGAGAATTAATTTTTTATCACGTTTAAATTTTAATCGCTAGAAACGCTACACATTGATTGTATTTGAGATTCATTAAGATATAATATATGTTATTACGATTTTAATTAGCGAAAATCAGTAGGAAGGAATAGAATTTAAACTTTATATAAATAGTTATATATTATAATACAAGGTTCAAGAATATATTCGTATCGAATGGATAATGGTGATCTCGCTATTCATGTACCATAGTAGACTAAAAACTAACAACAAAAGAATAAATTGTTATAATTTTGATATTTTAATGATTTCAGATTGTTTAATTAAACAATAATTTGATTTGTAATATTATAACACTTTTACATTAATCTTATTGGGGGGGGGGGGGGGGACTTAAAAAATTCATTTATCGATCATAAATAAAGAAATATTACTCATATTATTTCAAGTTATAATTCATCAGAGACTTGCAGGCCCATTTCTAAGCCCGGTCCAGATACCCGGGCCGGGCCGTATATTAATTTTTTTTTAATTACCCGAGCCGGAAAAAATTTTCGAAAAAAAAATCCGGTCAGGGCCAGGCCATATAAATGGTACCTGCACATCTCTGATTCTTATTATGGTTATTTAAGATTGTGATATGGCATGGCAGTGTAATATTCGAGATAAACGGCATTTTATTTCTTCCATAAGCCCTGTAAATTTTTTTTTAAAAATATATTATCGGTTTTGGTTGAATAATTTTTCAATTTCAATAATTTTTATTATAAAGAGGGCTAAATTTAAGCCAAAAAAAATAATCTTTCTTCCATTTTCGATATTTTTATTAGTATGATGATTATATCGCCATTTCAAAGAAAGCGCAAATGAATTTTCCTCAATAAAAGAATATTTTTTTATTTTTGCAAGTGCCTGTAGATTTTTTCATATTTAAAATTTTGAAAAAAAATTATAATTTCTTCCATTTTCGATATTTTTATTAGTATGATGATTATATCGCCATTTCAAAGAAAGCGCAAATGAATTTTCCTCAATAAAAGAATATTTTTTTATTTTTGCAAGTGCCTGTAGATTTTTTCATATTTAAAATTTTGAAAAAAAATTATAATTTCTTCCATTTTCGATATTTTTATTAGTATGATGATTATATCGCCATTTCAAAGAAAGCGCAAATGAATTTTCCTCAATAAAAGAATATTTTTTTATTTTTGCAAGTGCCTGTAGATTTTTTCATATTTAAAATTTTGAAAAAAATTATAATTGTAAGGCTAATATTTTTGGATAATATATATATATATATAAATTATTTTATAAAAGAAGGTGGGCCGTTAAGTAATGCCTCTCTTCAATAATAAGCTAACCGGGAAGTGATCTCAGCTAAAAGCTAAGTTTTAGTTATTTTTAGTCTAGAAATTTAAACAAAACAACTAAAAATAGGGCAATCACTGATTGACTGGTAGATATTTGTAAGGTTTTATTTTTTTAAGAGCCCGGCTTTGACCGGGTTGGGTGAAGCCCGGGAGCCGCATAGAGCAAAGGAATAGCGAATAGTGTCGAATAACAAATAGCGGATCATAAATCAGGGAAAAATATAATTTGGCATTAATAAAATAATGTTATCGATATTACGGCATATCAGCTTCTTTCTTTTTTTTTTCAGTTAGTAGAACTAAAAAGCCGGGAAAAATATAAAGAAATTAATGATTATATCCATTTTAATCAAACTAATACTATTTTAAAATGATAAATATGTCACGGATAGACAACGCATATTGTTCGGGGGGGGGGGGGCAATTTCTCACGTTTGTAGATGATAGGATCCTAAGAAATAGATATAAAATTCTAAATAATAAAATATGCAAAATAATCGCCAATTCCAATGGTGGCTAATATTGATTAGGGGAGAACGAAATTGGTAAATTTCAAAAAAAAAAAGAAGAATTAGAAATCCTTAAGAATTTACTGTAGAAACTTATTAAAAATAATGAAAAATGACGTATAATATATGATAGGATCCTAAGAAATAGATATAAAATTCTAAATAATAAAATATGCAAAATAATCGCCAATTCCAATAGTGGCTAATATTGATTAGGGGAGAACGAAATTGGTAAATTTCAAAAAAAAAGAAGAAGAAGTAAGAATTCTTCAAGAATTTACTGTAGAAACTTATTAAAAATAATGAAAAATGGCGTATACTATTTATTGTTCATTTCGTCTAGTTTATGACAAATAATCAGAATATGAATTACGAAATAGAAGCGGATATTGTTCTGGGAGAAACGACTAGTGTTGTTAAACGGTTTTGAGCCGATTTCTAAAAACGACTAATTCGATGCTTCCTCCAGAAAAATATTACCTAAATCTGGAGATTTTTCTCATAGAAGGAAGAGAGATCTAGACATATATTACCAAAATTTTGAGGCTTAGGCAGTATTTTTCTGGCTAAAATATTGAATTAGCCGTTACGAGCCGTTTAACAACACTAGAACCAATTGGTAGGCTTAAAAAAAAGTACGATCCCCAAAGAATAGATATAAAATCTAAAAATTTTTAAAAAAAAATCAATATATATATGTATATATCAGTAATACTCCTTTATTTTCAATTTTCAAATAATAAATAATATAATAATGTATTAAAAAAAACGAAAATATAATATTTTATGTTTTAATATATTTAAAAATGTTTGAAAAATATAAAATAATACTGTAAAAAAAAAAGAACGGAGATGGTGTGACGCAGGGAAACAAAAATCTCTTTGGCTAGAAGACTACCATTGAAACTGATATAATTAGCTTTGAGAATCGCAGGATTCGTGGCGAAGAAAAAAACCCTCTCGAGGTTCTTCTGAGAGTTTGCTGATTTGTGATCCTAAGTTTTTGAAAAATGCTAAGGCGAGTTTGCCGAAGGTGCCAAGAGTGGTTGATATGATTGGGATGAAGCAATGATCGTTCATTATTTCTGTGTATTTAGAAGTTTTAAGTTGTTCCTTCTGGTCAAGGATATTGATGGCGTGGTTAGATGGGGCCAAGGGGTTAATACAGGAATAGTCCCATACCAAAAGTTGGCCTCTCCTCCATGGGATTTGAGAGATCCCGTCAAAACGTTTACCGTCAGATCTAAAAAGACTCTGTGGTTCTAGAGTGGAAAGAATTTGGGAGGATTTCAGTGCATGTTGGATGATTGTATTACATTGCTTGTGTCTGATGAATCGTCCATTGCAGGAGCGACAATGTAAACTATGTCTACCCTTCGAGTCAACTGGCGAGTTGCACCCTGAGCAGATGTGAGGGAAAGTGATGGAACAATTTAGACGAATGCCAATGGCGTGGGTAAATTCATTGTTGGATAGTTGAAGCTGAAGATTGGTGGATGGGATGGCCTCAAGAAACTCATGTCCCTAACCATTGAGCAGGGAAGAGAATAGGGTGCGGTCGGTAGATTGCATGCTATATAGGAGAGTTTCAACGCAGCGAGCAACCACTGGTGCATCCCAGTCTTTCTGTCTATGGGTTGTGGGGGGATGAGAAGCAGCATTGATCCTTGTTTTCCAAATATCCATAGCCACGATTAAGGAAAGGTCTTCTTTTGAATTATGGGCGGTGGTTATTGGCTTTGTCAAGAGACTACTCGATATGAAAGTAGTTGTTGCTAAGTCAAGTGGAGATCTGATGCCGAGACCACCAAATTTGGTTGGAAGAGTTGCTTGGGCCCAAGCGGTTTCGTTGAATCTGATATTTACTATTTATTCGGTTAAGTCCTTTTTTCCTTTTTCGTAAGTTTGGAGAGGAATAGGATATTTAAAAATTGGTGTTGACCGCAGTTGCGTAAAGAATCCTTGGTATAAAAACTTGGTATAAAAAAGAAATTTTTTAGCAAAAAAAGGACTTGTGTAATAAAAGAGTATAAAGATGTCCTCGAGTTTAAGGAGTATGTCAAGTGTGGAATGAAGAAAGATGCTTATTGCCTCGTGTCCTCCTACTGGCGATCCTAGATGTGTTAATTCAACGCTTGATGTGATTGAAATCGTGAGTGTTGGGAGCATTAGAATTTAAATGTGAGAATTCAGATTTGCTCTGGTTAAGCGAAAGTCCAATGGCTGTGCCCATTTCTTTAATTATGTTGACTGCTTTGGTAATTTCACTACAGGGACCACTCAAGATTCCATCATCAATATACCAAGCGTGGAGCGATAGAGTACATGAAGAGTTTATTGATTTTATCATGTCATTGATTCCTAGACTAAAGAGAAGGGATCCGAGAGGGTCACCCTGTTTGATACCCTCGACAGAAAGTATCTTTTCTTTGTTGAATTATAAGATTGTTGGTGATTGGTAGCAAGAGAAAAGAAATTTGGTGTAAGCGGGGAAATGGAAGCAAGTTGAATGTAGGAACGTGTGGCGCGAAAGAGTGTTGTAGGCGTTAGAGAAGTCAATTTTTACTAGGGATTCGTTTTTTGAGTTATTTTCAAGATGAATTCTTGTTAAGTGCACAGCAGCTTCACACCCACCAGGTATCCCTACACCAAGTTGGTAGGGGCTTAGAATGTGTGCGGCATCGTGTTTGATTCTAAATGCGATTAATTTAGCGACCAATCTACGGTAGGTTGAACCAATGGCGATGGGCCGAATGTCCTTGTTTGGTTTTTGGAGTGCGATGAGTCTGGCACCGAAGAGTAAGGGGGTAATAAAGCTATGTACGTCTCCATTTAGGATTTTGTTGACTAAGTTTGTGATTTTCGTGAGAATTGAAACCTGTGTACAGATCACAGGAGAGGTAATGTCCTGTAAAAAAATTGGTTTTATCCCACCTAGACCATGAGCCGAATCCCGATGAAAAGATAGGATTGCTTTCCTTACTTCTTCCTGTGTGAAGTCTGCTGCACAATGGGAGTAGGGTTGGGGCAATATTGGCATAAATGTTGTTGTGGGATGCTTTGATCGAAGCTTAATTAAGGTTTCTAAATTGGATTCCGCCAGAGTGTCATTGGTTGAAATGAGTTTGAGGGCCCCTTTGATATTAAGACTGTCAATTTTCTTCGAAATCTATGAGGCTTTTTGTTGAAGTGGGGTTATTTTGTTTTTGTTTTTGGGATGTCTGGAGATTTGGGACTCATGAAGATGAGTGTTGATGTTTAAACAGGCATCTTTTATTTGTTGAGTTAAGGATTTTTGGAGTGATATGTCAGGTATTTTGAAAGTATTGTACCCAAAGTTTAGAAATTTTAACCATTCTTCTTCATTGTTAAAATTTTGCAAAAGAGAAGATATGCAGTTGCTGAGAGATTTAGCTACTTGAATTCTCGCTCCTTTGGGTATTCTCGTTATGATATTTGGTTTTGTGGAGTTAAGAAAAATATCTGAGAATGAGGCACCGATTACTTGGTTTAGGGGGGGGATCTATGAGAGGAAGGGGAAGCGAGTAAGTGATCTGAGAAAGAGGCTTGTGTTTTGAATGCGGACACCTGTTAGAGATTTGTCCATGAACAAAAAATTCTCCATCATTTGTTAAATGTATTGGTTTCAGGCATTATGGGCAGATTTTGCGTTCATGGGGGATGGCCATAGGTGTAAAAAAAAAATGCTGCCAATAATAGAGCAAAAGCGCCTGTGAAAGGTCTGTTGATTGATGTGCAAAAATAGCGAAGGAATGATGAATATGTATGTCAGAAAAATCGAGCAACGAGCGAGAAAGATGCTTAATATGAGAGGTTTCAAATAAAAAAAAGAATTAATAATTAAAATAATGTATATATATATATAAGGAAAGCTAAATAAAAATATGCGTGTAAATTGTAAAAAATTTAATAAGAATCGAAGAAAGAAAGAAAGAAAAAAAGAAAGAAAGAAAGAAAGAAAAAAAGAAAGAAAGAAAGAAAGAAAGAAAGAAAGAAAGAAAGAAAGAAAGAAAGAAAGAAAGAAAGAAAGAAAGAAAGAAAGAAAGAAAGAAAGAAAGAAAGAAAGAAAGAAAGAAAGAAAGAAAGAAAGAAAGAAAGAAAGAAAGAGGAAAGGAAAGGAAAGGAAAGGAAAGGAAAGGAAAGGAAAGGAAAGGAAAGGAAAGGAAAGGAAAGGAAAGGAAAGGAAAGGAAAGGAAAGGAAAGGAAAGGAAAGGAAAGGAAAGGAAAGGAAAGGAAAGGAAAGGAAAGGAAAGGAAAGGAAAGGAAAGGAAAGGAAAGGAAAGGAAAGGAAAGGAAAGGAAAGGAAAGGAAAGGAAAGGAAAGGAAAGGAAAGGAAATTAAAAAAACAAGCTATCTAAGGTAATTTTGGTTTTAAAATATACGGCCCTGCCCGGGTATTTTAAATAAAATATCTTCGGCCCGGCCGGTAGTTTTTCTTATAAATTATATTTCGATCCCGTCCGGATCATATGTTTTTAGGTCCAATTCGGCCCTAATTTTTTCTGGCCCGGATTTATTTCAATAAAAGTGCCGCCCATGGCCGTGAAAATGGTACCTTTGCGGTTTTAATCATTTTTTGCTGAAATAATGTTGCATATTATTAATTATTACCCCTTTTTGTTTCGCCATTTTAAAATTAAATTTATATTAACCGATTTGTTTTTCAAATTTGGCTCCCAAAAATTTTTTTTTGTTTTAAATTTATTATTATTTGTAAATAAAAAAAAAAAAATTATGCTGAGATATGCTCAAAAAATTTGAAAATACGAATGTTGAAAAAATAAAATAAAATGAAATGTAAACAAAACACAAATAAAATATGAAATGAAATCGGGTATTTTCAGGAAGAGAGGGAGGGAGGAGGGTAATAATGAATTTTGTAATTTTATTATAAGCATACAAAGCTCAATTTACTAAGAAATTAAAAATTACCCACCCCAATAAACGCGTTATAAAGAAAAGAAGTCAATTAGTTCTTATAATATAATCATTTTATGACCCATTCCTTTATTCCATTTTATGATGCACCAAAAATATCTAACTTTACCCCTAAAAATGTGGATAATTTTAATCATGACAATATTCACCTTTCATTTTAATTACCTTTATTATTATTGCACTTCGTATCTGAAATATGAAAAACCTATCCCATTTCTTCGTATAAATAATGGCTCAAGGACGAATACGCCAAATATTTCAACTCACCAATATTCTGTGATGAAGGAATTTACCGATTACGATCTAGTTCTACCGAATTGCAAAATACTAAAATTAAATGTTTCTAAAAAGGATATCGATAATTCGGAGACTTATTCGCAAAAAGTGCGATTAGACTGCCTGGCAGACAAGACATCTCCTTTGACTTATATTGACTTGGGTATGAAGCGGGAGAAAAATTCGAAAAGAAAAAACGCGTTACTAGGTTAATTCAACCGCCTTACGACTACATTATGGCGGTGATAATAATTTGGAGTGTTGCAAATACGAAAGAATCTTGAGGGACATAAATTCGGGTAATCCGGATGACAGTATTACTTATACCAAACCTGTCAAGTTTAAATTCGATGTTACGGTACATATAAATTCTACTCATTTTCGAAAACGCGATGATGCCAATCAGAATTTCGACATATTCATACGGGTCAGATGTTTTAATAACAAGTCGGTAATTTATCGAAATGTGCACATAGTTGTCCGGGAATCGGTGTCAAATTACGTCATGTCCCAATCATCGAATAAATATGATAAATCAGCAACGCCCAAGTTTAATGTGTTGCTCGTGGGGATAGATTCGACATCGAATAAGAATTTCGAGAGAGGTTTGGTTAAAACCTATAAATACTTAAGTGGTATAAGAGGAAAAAAACTTTTCACTTACAAAGGCTACGTCAAGATAGGAGAAAATACGTATCCAAATTTGAACGCGCTGCTAACCGGAAAATATACGTGGGAATTTCCTAATGATGAGCGAAGCTATCTCGATAATATCAGTTTGATATGGTACGAATACGAAAAACATGGTTATTCTAGCATTTACTTAGAAGACGAACCCTTTATGTCGACTTTGAATTATATCAAATACGGATTTTATAAATCGCCTGCTCATTTTTATTTTAGACCATTTACGCTGGAACTGAGAGATACGATGAGCAAACTATCGTCGGAAGATTATTGTTGTGTGTACGGTAAAAATGAGGTTGAAATGTTGTTGGATTATTCGAAGGAATTGATCAAGGAAATGGAACGATCAAACCAGCCCTATTTTAATCTTAACTTTCTAACTCGGTACACTCACCCACAACTACGGGGAATAGATGACGTGGATAACCTTTTATTTGATTATTTTAAGGATCTAGGGAGCCATCGCTTAAAGAATACTTTTATCTTCCTATTCGGCGATCACGGTTTAAGGTTTGGGTCATTTAGAAAGACATTGAATGGTTTATATGCTTTTCATATTATGTTAATTTACGATTTTAAAATAGTGCTTGTTTTATTATTACCTTATTTATCCAATATCGTTAACAGGAATGTTGGAAGCCTTTCCTGCTAGCAATTTCTCCCGATAATTTCTTTGCCAAATATAACCAAGATGAAACCATATTCGAAGCCAACACGCGTAGCCTATTAGCGCCCTTCGATTTCCATAAAACAATGCTCGATTTGCTTGAGATATCAAACATTGAACAAGTTCCATTGGCCGTAACAGATGATCCCGGAGACACATTATACCCTAGTGATATAGGTAATACCAGGGGTATAAGTTTGCTACAACCCATACCAAAGGATCGTACATGTGAATCGGCTAATATACCTTATCACTATTGTCCGTGCAATTGGATAAAGCTGAATCCTTCACAAATGCTCAAAAACGTTTCTTCGGATGTAGACCAACTTGCTATAGGTATATCTAAGCTCATTTTATACGGTGTCGATTTAGTGCTTAAGAAGATGAAAGATGACTTATCAAATTATAGTAGTATTTGTTTAATAGATGAATTGAATCAGCATACTATAATGAATACAATTTTGGTGGCAAATGACAAAATTAATGTTCAGGATTTTCAAATGCTCTCAACGTTAAATGTAAACACCAATATTACTAAAACGGGAAATGCGAGAATCACTAAAGTTCTACTATCCAAAATATTCGGTTTGTTAAAAGGGTTCATACTGGTATTCAAAGTACTTGTTAATGAAGCTGTATTTGAAACGACATTAGTTTTTGACAAGCAAAATGTATCCAGAATTTTCGAAGACCCAGAGATATTGACGTTGGATTATTACGAGACCAATTCGGCTTGCATGCAAATTGTAGAATTAAAAAAATATTGTCGCTGTAGATCTTAAGGATGTTTCTTAAGAAAATTATCTTGGAATGATATTAGATTATATATAATTTAAGTAAAATTCAAATTTTTTAAAAAAATGTGTTTAATTGGTTCGCGATTCTTAAAAAAAATTAAACTGATGTATTCCATTTAAAAATAATTTCAATTTAAATAATTTCTAAAAAAAATGGCCGAGCCAGGAATTTAGTCAAACATTATTACTTATTCCTCGAGAAGTGGCCAAAACTTTTCAGGAAAATTTGACCCTCTTGTGGCAAAATCAATAAATTTAGAGGTAATATTTGATTGGCTAAAATCTTTTTTAACCATTGGTCCGCAATTACTACTATTATAAAATTTTTAAAAAGCAAATAAACTAAAATGGGTGTCAAAATGGCCACTATAAGTTTGATGCGAGAGATTTAAAAATATTAAAAGATGCAACTTTCACAGATTAGACAGATTTTACTATTTTAAAATAAATTATGTAATTAATATTTAAATTATTTTAATATAAACAATAATAATATAAATATTATCTATCTTACAGCTGTTTTTTTTTGTATTAAAGCTAATATTAAGCTCATAACATATTATAAATCAGTTACAAATCTTTTAAAGTAAAATTATATTCACTTTAATATAATATCATATTCTTAAAAATCATTTCAATCAAATAAATTTAAGGTCCAAAATTACAAAATCACCCAAAATGATTACAAACTCATATGCTAAATAAGGGCCTTTGCCTTCCTTGAGGCATACTATACTGCTCTAATGCATCTAGATGTTCAAGTATACGCACTCTGTTTCCACTCACCATCAGTATTTCTCCCTCTCCATCACAAATCCCACAATACAATGATGCTGTTGCTAATGATATAAATCAAATACCCCATTATGGAACCATCTTTGCAATCAAAGCTCTTATATCATGAAAACGTTCTTATCTTGAGATAAAACTATTATAAAATTTTTATTTTTACACTAGTAAATCGAGTCGCAAACTCGAGTGGGTGGATCGATAACCTAATTTAAAAAATAGAGGACGAATATTTCAATTCCATATTAATTAAATAATTAACATTGAATTCGAAATAATTATCTTTTAAGACCGGGAAAAATTCATAGGAATTTATCGATTCTTAGATATTTATAATTCATATATCATCCAAAAAATGAGACTAATTCTTCCAATCATAATATTTTGCAATATTGGCTATCCAAAAAAAATTTCAAATACCCTCTATCGAATAGTTCTAACTGATCCTTGCTCGCAAGTATCGATAGAAAGATCCTTCAGTACACTACGATTAACTAACCCCATTACGAACTTGATTAAATAAATGTACCTTTAGACAATATTTGTTTCATAAAAATTTGTTAAACCATGTTATCTTTTGAGTTTTGAGTTTTGATATTTATTTTTATTTTTTGTATGATTTTGAATTGAATCCGTTATTCATATTTATGAATAAGTATATATGTATATTGTGTTAGAATAAACAAAATAATTTTAATAAAATTGCTACAAAGTTAAGGAAATGCCATCATCAAAAAAGGTGGGACAGACATATTTCAATTTCCCTAATTTAAATTTTTTTTTATTTCATATGGACTCGGATTTCGGCAACTATTATAATTTTTGTTTGAAACTAATAAAGAACTACAGAATGTCAATAAATAATAAAAATTTCAGAAAATATCTATTTATTGGATTAAATCTATATAAATAAATTCTCCGATCAATGTGTAAAACGATATAAAAAAATTTAAAAGTATTTTATATTTAAAAACATAAATTTATTATTAGGTATTACATTGTAATCCTATCCATATAGGAATATTATATCTTTTTAGAATCTTATGAATCTTGATAGTTTTGATCAAATTTTTACGAACCATTAAATTAAAAATAAATAAAAAAAATTATCTTATCACTTGACAAATTTTTATAAAGATAATTAGAAATATTTAAAAAAATTGAGCAGATCTATGTACCAAATTCTAATTTGATTTTTCTGAAATTTTATTTGATTCTTCTAAATTAAAAATTAATTGTTTAGCAATTTCAATTATATATATTTCAATTGTTCACCAACTCGTAGTATTGTCTTAAAAAATGAAATTAGTGTTAAAACAAATTTTTATAAGAATCTTAAAATAAAATAATTTCTTTATTAGTATTTTAATTATTAAATTCTATTTGGGTGCCAGTTAGAAGGCAATAAGTAAAAAAAATAAAAAAAAAATTTTTTTTTTCTTCAGCTTGAAAATAAGCCAATATTTTATATTAAAAAAATATTATAAATATTTTATTTTTAAGTTGGTTTCGGATTGGTATTCGGGTTAATGCTTGGGTGGATGCTCTCGGTGCTTGGACCGGTGTTTGAGTTGGTGTTGGTTGTTCTCAGGTAGATGTTCAGGTCAATGTTCGGGTCCATATATTTGGTCGACCAGATTGACCCATCATTTGGTCGAGTTGGCTTTGGTTGATTTTATCGATTAGAGACCTAACCAAAAATCATTCTAATCTGACCCAATCAACAATTTAACCACACTAATATTTGCTTGCATTTAAAAAAAAAAAATTTGAATCACATTTTTAACATTATCATAATCACGTAACTGATCAGAAATGCACATTATTTAAAAAACTCGTAAAGGTATGGAGGTCTTATATGTAAATATTTTTCTCTAACAATCATTCTAATGAGATTGAGAGGTTTTGAGCACCATTTTAGAAGATAAAACTGAATCAAATAAAAAATAAATAATGATTGAATAATGAAGGATATGAAAATTGGAAAAAAATAACCAAATTTATTTTTTACTTTAATCATCTCCATTAATTATAAAATAATAAATTATAAATTTAAAATATACTAAATTAACATTTTAAAAGAATATAGTAAAAATTATAAAAAATTAAAGTTAAAAAATACATAAGAGTTCTTTTCAAAAATTGAAAGGTATAGTAATTATTTTAATATAATAAATTATATATTGTAATCTTTTTATCAACATTTGCATAGTCAACCAAATTATACGAAACATAACACTTAATAATATTCTCCAAAATTATGAATAAAACAAAACCATAAAATTAGAATAATCAACACATTGTTAAACTCAAATTAAATACAACATAAAATTAACATTATAAAATCATGGTTAAGCATAATATTAGTACAACATCAAATTAGCATAATCCTCGCACATCACTAAGTATTATATTTAATAATTATAATAGCAGTAAAATAGTTTTTTTTTAATCTTTCCTATACAATTTTAATATAATGCTTACGAGGCTTTGTTGGAATGGTAAAGACGATATATCTTATTTTAACATATAATCTTAGCCCCCCTCCTATTACTGCCAAGTTTTTAAGCAATACCCCATTAATATCCTTGATCTAGGGGCATGTAATAATGAATTAAAAAGTATTTATTTTAAGGATTTAAAATTGTACATTATGAAATAATAAATTTATCCAGTATTAATTTTTTATAATAAAAATAATGTTTAAAAATTAAGGAAAATATTTCTACTTTTTGACACTAACAAATCATCTGCGTTTAAATTCTACGCAGAAAATCATTTAGAGCATGTCTAATATAAGACAAAAGCAAATAGGTTAGCTATTTTATATCTTGATTCCATATATCATTTTACATATTAAGATGCCCTTAAAACTATGTTTAATTTTAACGTTCCATTCATTAATAACAAGAATGAAACTAGCTGGAAAGTAAAATTCTCTAAAATCTACTCTTACATTATTCTGCATAGGTTTTAGTTTATGACCAAATTGGACATGATATCATATCTCCACATTTTACCATTAAAGAGCTGAGAGAATATGGAATAACTTTACATTTGTAATTAATTTTATTATCAATTACATTACATACAAATGTAGACATATAAACTCACTTAGAGAATCTGTACCAGATGCCCCAGCAATATATTTTGTATATCCATCTTTAGAAAATATTGAAAGAATTGGCAAAGTGCATTATTATTTCTTTTATATCATTTGTGTAATTTTTTTAAAGGATTGTGCTGAGTATTTATATGAAAAATTTTATCTGAATTTTATTTCACCTCTAACACGTCACAATATGGATATATTAGCTGCTATATGTGTTAAAAATAGCTGTACTGATATTATTGTTAAAGTAAATACGATAAACTTAGATTTACCTAATTTTTTTTAAAAATCATAAGGTATATGATCAATATCTAAATTTTATTGCATTAGAAGATAATTTAGTTATTCTAGAGAATAATAAAAATCCTGAATTAAGAAAATCCAATGCAAAGAATACCTTGATTACTCCTACATCCTTTTATAGTAAGTTAATATAATAATCAAATAAAGTTCAACCAAAAAATCAATTTAAATTTTACCTCTGATATTTGTATAAAAATATATTAAATGAGAAAGTGTATTGTATATAATATTATACTACATTGATTACAGTTTGGCTTGAGAGAAAGATTTTGGGCCAAGCTGACAAATCTGGGATGAAATCATTTTTGTTATTTTGGAACTAATGTACAAAATATTTTGTGGGAAGGAAATTACAAAATTCTCACATTTTTATAAATCTTAGCGTTATACAAATTTACCTATCTTTCCATAATAAAAAATTACTCCAGGTTGAGCTGGGAAACTTCTACCAAACTATTTTATATTCCTTAAATTATTTAATAGGCTTGGGTTAGGCAATTTTTTTTTATCAAACCAAAAAACCTATGGGTAATCTCCACTGACCTCTAATATAGATTAATTTAAATGGTATGTAGATTTCTTTTAATATACTAAGAGATATAGGATGAGGAATGGTTTACTCTCGACTAAGCTATTGCTTAAATAGACAAAAAAATGACTATAACTAGTGTTGTTAAACGGCTAGATTTCAGTCGATTTTTAAAAATAGCTAACTCAATATTTTAGCCAGAATAATATTGCCTAAGCCTCGAGATATCATTAATAGATGTCCAAACCTTTGTGTCATCTATGAGCAAAATCTTAGGCCAGCATAATATTTTTTGAATAAAACATTGAGTTGCCATTTTCAAAAATGAACTCTTATCGAGCCATTTAACAACACTGACTGACTCTAGGTTATTTCTTTAAATTTCAGTGAGCTGTATCCCTTAGTATACATAGTCATTTTCCTGACTATGACTCAATACTAACATGGACTGAACCATTGTGGAGATTTTTGGAAAGGGTTTTTTTAGGCCTTCCCAACCCCTAATTAGTTTTATATAGAAAAAAATGCCAAAATTTAAAAATAAATTTATAAAAATTTAGGCCTTCCATATATTTTGCTCAAATTTTTCCATCTGATTTGCATAAAAAAAATCTTTCGCCTGATTTGTTATGAAAAAAAAAATTTTTTTAAAATTAATTTGGCTGGTGATAATGCACCACCAAACTATTCACTAAACAGTGACCAAATTTTGTCAAAATATAATATGGCTGATTTTCTATATTAACGGAATCACGTGATCGAATCCAATCTACCATAATATCACCCCCCCCCCCCCCTCAAGTATGGAACCACCAAGTTGGCATCAGAAAAGAAAACGTGTCCCTTGCTGGATTCGAACCCGGATCTATCGTATACGTGACCAACGCACTCGCCAATTAGGCCACACGGCGATATAGGACAATTTATTTTTTCATTATTTAATATAAAAAATAAACATATGACGTTTCTCACTTGCTTGCAGAGTTGTTAAACGCTATTTTTAAAAGTAGCGTGCTACAAAAAAGTAGCGTGCTATTAGCTACATTTTTTCAAAAGTAGCTTAAGCTACTTTTTATAAAAAAAATTTTTAGAAACAATGGAACAATTTTTTTTTATTTTTTTTTTGCTTATAATGTAAATGTATAATAAATAATATATAAAAATCAACATTTATAAATATAAAAATATAGTTAGTTTAGATTATAAAAAAATAAGCAATATAAATAAATATTTATTTTAATTTGTTGCATTTTAATAATAATATCATTTCAATATTATCATCCCCAAGTCTAGAGCGATGATCAGAAAGTATAAGCTTTGCTTTACTAAATAATCTCTCGACACTAGCACTTGAGGGCAAGGGGGTATTTAATTTTATATATAAATTTTTAATATATGAAAAATTATCAAAAATATTCATTTCAATATTTTTTGATTGAAAAAAAAGATCAATTGGATTTTCTATTAAATCATCTTTAATTTCAAAAAAATTATTTGAGGATGTCTTCGTGGTAGATACTCGACAATCTATGTTTGTGTAAGATTATTCAGCTTCGCCATTAGCCTATTGCGTTGATGTTTGGCATCATCGGAATTTATATATGGCCAGTTTAGTTTAAACTTTGGATGAAACATTGCCGCTAAGACATTGTCATCATTGTATAAGTTTGGGAATCTAAAAGTTACAAAAATAGGGTATTTTAAATATATCTTAATCATAAAATTTTATAAATTTTTTAGCTTTAAACATTAAGTTAGAATAAATCTTCAGTCAAAATCTTAACAATATAAATTTTATATACCTTCTCTCAATGCCTTTTAACAGAGAGTCTACTAGGGGCTGGCATAAGATTAGATTATTCAATCTCTTTAATTTGGTATTTAGGATACTTAAAGTGAGAACATAATACCCCATCTCCATATTATCCTCACCTTCCAAAATTTCAAGGGAAACTCTTCTAAGATCTCATTAATATCATTGGCATCAACACCTATTTCCTCCTCTTCCAATACATGTTGACTATCATTCTATATCTCATCTTCAGCATTATCCTCACCAAATATTCTATATTCATATTAAGTAGGACAAATTAAATTATTCATCCAGTTTTAATAAAAATGTCTAGTAATATTTATCAAAAATGGCGTGGAAAAATTATTTCTTAGTATTCTAAATTTTGAACCTCAGGAATTATAATGTAACTAAGCAAAAATATTTTATCAAATGAATACATTGAATGAATTCCCTGTACTGTATATAAATTGATGGCAATTAATCAATAAGAAATAAATATAGCAAAAATTTAATCATCCATGAAATATTCAATAACCATATCTTATTAAATGTTAGATTAGCTCAATGACACTGTACAATAAAAATTAATGAAATAATCCACCTCTGTTTTATATTTTATTAGTTAATTTCACTAATTTTATTTATAATTTGATATAAATTATGATAATCATAATATTACTAAAATATCTTCTTTTTAAAGTCCTAGGGTCTAACCAATGGCCTGTGATTCCCAAATAAGCTCTAAAAATATTTAATCAGATCAATTTATAAGTATAAATAAGTTTTTACCTTCTGTTATGTGTCCAACTATCTGCCGTGGTACATACATAAAATATATCTGATAACTCTACTATTAGAGCATCTTTCATCACTTTGAAGTTGTTGGCTATTTTATTCATAAGTGTCTGGCGACATAAAACTGTTGTGCCAGGGGATAAAGTTTTAATCATCATAGTAAATGATGGATTATCAACCAAGGACAATGGCTGAACTGTGTCAATAATAAAATCAACAATTACTTTATCAGCCAATTTTTGTGAAATATTGGCAATAAAATCAACAGTTACTTTATCAGACAATTTTTGTGAAATATTGGCATGTTTATTATCAGTAAATTTGGTTTGGATAGTATTGCCTTTATGAATAAAGATTCTCCTATACCAAAATTTTTTGTATGTTTCTCTATTTCCTTATAGCAATTGGCGTGAACAGTAATAAAATAAATAATATTATAATGTAAAAATAACAATTTACCTTTAGGTGTTTCTTCAGGTTATAGCTACTCGATTGATTTGATGATATATTTTTTTACATTTTAAGCACAGGAATTTGAATCCAGATTTTGTTTTAATATTTATTTTAAAATTTTTTTCAAATCTAGGGAATGGGAAATCGTTATTAGAGCTATTAAGTACATTTTCTTCCATTGAATCTTCCATGTCTGAATCACTTTCAAGGATTTGGATATCCATGGGCGATGCCATTTTAGATTATTAACACAGATTGAAAATATAAATTAAAAATTGAAAATATATTTAAATTTCAAAATTAAATAATAAATTATAAAAATTATAATTAATTATGATATTATATTTAAATTTTCATGTTTATACTTACATTCATTATATTTTTTAAAAGTAGCGAAGTAGCGCGCTAAAAAATTAAATAATCAAAAAAAAAGTAGCGGCTATTAGCTATAGCTACCAAAAAAGATAGCGCGCTACTTTAACAACTCTGCTTGCTTGGGGATTTATGAAAATTTTAAAATTACAAAAAGTTGGAGATAGAATATTCTAATTCTCGAGCCACGATATTTAATGATGAGGGAATATAATTTCTTCTTTTTTTTTTTTACTATACTTGTAGATTTGAATTATCAGATGGCCGATGATGCCGAGATGGAGGGCATCGTGAATAAATACGTCGACAATCTATTTTGCGTTTTTACATCCTTAGGTTAAATGAATACTTATTTTGTTTAAATTTTTAAGTCACGTGTTCATCGTTCATTTTTTTCTCAAATTCAAACCCTCCCCCCTCCTATTGGTATTATGTATCGATCGCCCAAGGAACGAAAGAAAGAAAGAAAGAAAAAAGAAATTTGCGATATTTTTTTTTTATAAATTTAACACACCTTAATTTTCCTACGAATCCCACCATATTTCTCGCGCTACCCCTAACCCCACCCGATTCACTCCCCCCCAGCCCGACCCCGGGCTATGGGGTGGTTAAAATTATCGAATAATTATCGCATTTCAATCACCCTTTATAAAACGACAACAATTTTTTTCCCCCTTACAAAAGTGCAAGTACCGGTCATATATTACCCCAAGCTAAACAACGCGGCTCGATTCGTGGGTGAAAGGCTGCACAAAAAGATTCAGGACAACCTCAAGGACACGAAAAATAATCTGTTCACGGCCAGCGGGAACCTGGGTTCCCACATGGGAGGCGACATTAACTCATTCGCTATGGCCCAAAAGTGAAAAATATATATATTTTTTTTTAGGTAACCTAACTTATAGAGAATATATATATACTCCTAATTAACAACTAATATGTTATTTTGAAAAAAAAAATTTTTTAAGTTTTTCCTCGAGGTGTTGCTTGTTAATCGTGGATAGATGCATGGACCTAGTTACCCCGTTCGCTCATACCTGGACTTATCAAGCCTTGATTCAGGATATATTCGTAATACGAAAATTTGATTTGAAAAAAAATTGGTCATTTCTATTGTACTCATTTATACATGATTAGGTAAGTGTTAAATTTAAATAATTGGAGAAATGTGACTTGCTATCACGCTAAGCGGTCACTATTTGATCCTATAATGGGCTCTTGGGAGCACATGTATTATTTATTTCTAGATGCTCATTTGAGTAGTCAGACTTTGGCTAGAGTTGCGAAGAGGTTAACCTTCCATTCACTTCTACGAGGTAAAACACTTCATATAATTCCCCTTTAACCGTGGAGTTATACGCGTCCAGGGAGAAGATTACACACTTACAATGCTAATGAATGGATAAGGACCAAGGATAAAATCTTTCGATTTTCAGGAAAAACGACAGGAGACTTTATTTAACCATAATTATAAGATATGACTCCTTAAATGAAGTTTTCGAGATGTAGTACTACGTTACTCTCTCGATAAAAACGCTAAATTTGATTGACTTGTATACCGTGATTGGTTATGTATTTCTTCTCTTTTTTTTTTATTGGCAGGAATACGATCTAAATAAGATTGTCATCGATGACGAAGCCGCTAACGTCGTGAAGGGTAAGCGAGATAATCCCACCGCCAAAGTCTACGATTTGTATTTTGGCAAAGATAAATTCTGGAGGGAACACAAAGGAAGGTTTTCAAAAAAAATATATGCTTTGAATATAAAATCTCTATTTTTTTTTCATCTCGAGTGCCCGAATATGGTTCAGGAATTAACTCTATTTTAGCAAGAAATTTGATAACATAAACTTAATCTAAACCGATTTTCTGAAAGATATCTGAACCACCCGCCCCGGGTCCATGATACCCCGGGCTCTATGGGTTGCCCATAAAATCGATCTCTGTTTGGTCAGTAGGCCTTAAAAAGCCCGAATCAAACAAATTTTTGAACCCTGATTTGGATTCGCGACTAGACCCGCCATACGTCCCGCTTTGCTTGTTGCACAGTTCTACCTAAATGATTTTCTGTCCCGCGAAAAAGTAACCCGACCAAAATATCCAGCGAATTTTAAGAAAATTAAATAATCCCCGAAAAAAACAGTTATATATTTCATTCGCATTTTATTAAAATATCTGTTGTTGTTGTTTTTTTTGTTAAATTTTGATATGAGCATAAAAATGTTAGGATCGAATCGTACATTTAGATGATGATAAAAATAAGTTCGAGTAGCCAAGTGTCACGCATCAATAAAGGCGAAGTTTTATAAAGGAATTTAATAGATCGAACAAATAAGGTATTAAATAAATTACGAATGCATATGATATTTGAATTAGCCATTTATTTAAATATAGAAATTAATTCTTATAATTACTCGAAATAAACGATATATGTTTATATGGCGTCTACTTTCTATAAATAAAATCGCATATTTTTATTTTACATAAAAAATTTATCGTAAAATTGATAAATTTAAGATATATTTTAAAAAATTTTTAAGGCCCGACCCGGCCCGGCCCGAATTTTCTTAAAAAAATATTAGGCCCGGCCCGGGCCTACTTTTTCAGATCTCTAATTTGAATGGGTAAATCTCGTGAAATACGTCACCACAAGATGGCTTTTTCTCGTTTCCGGCTAGAAAGACTTGATAAACATTTTAGAACCTTTAAAAAACAAAAATTATTTTTTTCGGAGAAGGATTAGCAAAAAAGCCTATCTCGGCTTGATCTTTAACTGTATGCGGCCCATTTAGATAAAATAATGTAAATGATTGATTCTAAATGAAGTTTATAAATGATCGATTTATAATTTAATTATGGAAAAATACGATTTCCATAATAGAGCCTCAATATCAGCATGGAGGAATTTATGGTTCAATTTTTAAAATCTTCTTCATTAAACAAGTGTTCTGATATGGACAAATGTCGACTTTCTTTCTTTCTTTCTTAATTTATTTATCATTATTTTTGAAAGTAAAGAGAACCCCAGAAAGAAAGAAAGCAAGAAAGAAAGAAAGAAAGAAAGAAAGTAAGAAATATAAAGAGCTTCAGAAAATTTTTAAGTTATGACCTTTGAACGATTACAAATCAAGTTCGAAAAATTTTTAAATGAATTGTAGATAGCTTTAAATTTAAACAATGTAAATATCGATCATATGTTTTTGGAGAATTTATTCTGATCTTAAATGGAGATTTGATCAGGGTTTATCTTGACAAAACAAATGGACGCAATTTTTTTAAAACTCTAATCAAGCAATATTCCTTTTAAAATAAAATGACTCCTTTCGATAAATATGTAGAAAATTTTTATTTATTTCATGTATATAATTTGAATTCGTAAAATATGCGTATTATTCAAATGGAGATCGATATATTAGTAAATTTACCGTTACTTATATAAACATGTGATCGCATTTGTCCCACTTTATCCCGCCTTTTTTAAAGTTCCACGCAAACTCTTTTTGAATATGGCAGGTCTATTCCGTAACCCTGGTTATTGGCTAAAACCACCCAATAGAATCGCAAGATAATTTAAAACATTAAGAACAAATAATCTGTTTTCTAGCCAATCTGTGATTGGTTTGGTTCGAATTTAATTCTGGGCCAGCCCGCGCGCATCACAAATATCTTTGGCTATCAATATTTAGATTGATTAGGATTACTCTACTATTTTTTAGAGATATGTAGCAAACCAAAAATCAACCGGGAAAATTATTGTTTTTTTTATATTTGATCCTAAACTCTGAAAATTTGTAAATTTAAAATAAGCACGTGATTCAATCGGAGATAAATATGGGGTGGGGATTGGATTGGGTTAGAATTTTTTTTCTTTTCGATTTACGTATTTTCGATACTTTTGTATTTATTAAATCTCGCGCCCTTATTTTGGGGATAATTTTTTTTGAATATATTCAAATTTATTATTGATTTTTTATTTAATCCGAAACTCGGACAATTTGGAAATATAAAATGAGCACGTGATTCAAGCGGGGTCAATATGGGGTGGAGATTGGATTTGGGATAGAATATTTTTTTTCGATTTACTTATTTTCGATACTTTTGTATTTGTCTGAATCTCGCGCCTTTTTTTTTAGGAATAATTTTTTTTGAATATATTTAAATTTATTATTGCTTTTTTTTAAAAATTAGTCCATTTCCGGCGGTGGCCGAAGCGATTCAGACGGAGCTAGAAAATTACAAGAGCAAAGAAGGGGAGATCAGGAGGTTAAAGCACATGACGTCCGATGGTCAATCTAGCCCCGACCAAAATGGGCAAGATCCAAGTGAGCACCAAAATGAGGAAGTGTTGATGGACATTCTATCCGGGAACACGAGCGCTCTCTCTAACGTCGTGAAGTAAATTTTAAAAATATGGCGACTTTGTATCTGAAATATTGTCATGTTTCTATTGGTGGAGAGAAATAAATCCAAAAAAAAAAATTCGAACTGTTTTTAGAATTTATTTTATTTGACGTGTCCAATGACATTGTAATACTCACCTAACCTGACCATTTCATTCAAATTTAAAACCCATTTTGAAGCGTTACAAATCAGCTGGTTACACGCCATTTTTGGTTTCTAGTATATAAAAAAAACGTAAGCTATTTTTAATTTAAAAATAGAATAGTGTTTATAAAACATTTTTCCTCATTTACAAAAAAATTTATGTAGTAAGCAATTGCATATAATAATAATACCTAGACTGTCGACGCATTCATAATAATGCATTTTGAGAGCGTCGGTTGAATGCAAATCAGCTGGGCCCGCCATTTTGATAACCCATATGGTAATCATTCTCTTGCTGAAAAATCACTATTAAATTGATTAACTTGCTTCCTTATTATCCTCAATAATCAGGCAATTCTTTTAATAAAGTTTGCGTCAAATATAGCAATAAATTGACCACTCGTTTAATAATTTTTAAATAATGATATGGGTAATCAAAATGGCATCCCCAGCCGTTTTCATTTGACCTTTAATGAGTGTATCTAGGTATTATTACATATAATTGCTAGTAAGTAATATTAAAGCGTTTGATGTTTTTTTATTTTTCGTATTTTATTCTTGTTTTTTTGGTTGTGTTTTTTTTCTTTTGTTTTTTTTTCGTTTTTCTTTATTTCGATTTTTTACAAAACTTAAAATGAAAGAGTTCGAACATGTTTTATAATTTTATTAATTTGCGAAAATTTATAAATTTGGAAGTTTTTTTTATCAATATATTTAGGACACCGCTTAAATAAAACTGATTTTTTTTTGTAAAAAAGTTTCGTAAAATATAAAGTGTAAATTATTTATACGGGAAACCAAAATTGTTTGTCATCAGCTGATATTTCGATTGACACACATCTAAATGAATCATCTTTGTCATCTCTAAAAACATGGCTCCTTACCTTTTTGCTATCTTTGTCTCTATTAAGGCATTCTATTTCTTCACTTTAATAATAATAACAAATAAAAAAACTCCCCTTATTGTTATTTTTTGGGAGATGACGTAATTTATTTACTTATCGATTGGATGATTCTAAACAATATTTTTTTTTATCCTCAAGGAATATGATTTTTGAATGAATATATAAATTTTTGTAATATAATAGATAGCGTTATATACAAAAAAATAAAAATCCCGAAATAAGCATATTAAAGAATATTAATAAATAAAGTCGTAATCGCTGAACCCTTGACTAGAGAAGACGAGGAAATAGAATTATTTTATTTATGATCACGTGGATGAGTAATCGGACCATGGGGTATAACGGACCATTGGTCTTGACTTGGGCCGCCTAAAAAAAATTTTTAAGATCATTTTTTGAAACTTAAAAAAAAAATATTTTATTTACTATCGGATTCAGTTCTCTGCCGCAGTTACTCGAAACCAAGAAATATTTGGACATGCACACGAATATCGCCACCGACATACTCGCTAGGGTGAAGAGTCGCAAATTAGACCAATTTTTCGAGATCGAGGAAAAGATTCTGGCCAAGGCCTCTTATTTGGTTTTTTTTTTAAAAAAAACACATTTTATAATATGTTTTTTATCTTTGAAAAAAACTGTATGTTTTTATCCCTTTTCAAATTTGTAACGTTGCGTGCATATCGAACGGGGTGATAGAGATCGGGGTATAGTGGAAACTTCGATATGTAAATCAGTTATATTCTACCACATGTATAGTTACCCATGAATTTCGCTCTATTTTAGAGCAAAAGACTAGGCGAAATACCGAGAATGATCGAGAAGCCGTTCATAAGATTGAAGATCAACCGCGTCCTCGGACGAAGTCATATGTTCCATTGTTTTTTTGTTAAAGGATAGCTTCTGGGAAGGAAAAGATGGAAACTACCTATTAAGGGGGGGGGGTGGGGGTGGGGGAACTTGAATCAAGGAATTTAATTTCTTTCGATATTGTAAACGAATCAGAATCGAAAAGAAAAGCCCGAAAAAAAACGATCTCTGGGGAAAGAAGAATAAACCCCAAGAATCTCTCATAATAGGGGTAAAGCGAGGCTAATTATTGGTCGCTCTCACCAACTGGACTTGGCTGTCAAATGAGGTTTTGACATTATGCCACATTTCCCTAAAAATTTACCTCAATTCCTAGTAAATGGTAATCTGCAATTATTTTTTTTTTAATAGCGCCTCCGGATCCATATTCTCCTTAATTTAACCTAAGGTTTAAACCTAACAAAATTAAAGTGAATTAAAAAGAGAAGGGGAATGGAAATGGAAAATCATACGATAAATGACTTAATTTTGTTGTTGTATACAGGATCCAAGCTTGTTCGAATTCCTGAGTGATTCCGCCAACGGAAACGCGTGGGACAAAATTAGGCTGTTCCTTATAGCTTATCTGTGCCAATACATTCCTCAGGTAAAGAAATCAATTCGTGTAAAACAAATATATTGCATATGTTTTTAAATAAGGAAAATGCGATAAATGATCAGGACCAATGATTTTATATATAAGAATCTTATAAAATGTCGGTCTAAGATATAGTACAACTGGCATACATCCATCTCAATTATAATTACAGTGCTAATTTCTGAAGGTAGTATCCTTAAAATGATTTGTCTTGTATCTTTATAAATACCTCTTAAAACTTCTGCTTAAAAAAAATGGGTTTTTTTGGAATGATAAGAAATATTTTATTGACCGGAAATAGGCGAATATCAACGGTTCTGGCCGGGCGGATCGGATCCGACTAGATCCTATTGATTTCCAGAACGGTCCAATCAAAACCTTACAAGAAAATAATGCATTATTTTTTTATCCAATCAAATAACCGAACACGAACTCCATCGATTTTACGAACTGTCTGGCTTCGATCTTCACTAACCGGAAATGCTTTATTTAAATCACTTTTTTTATTCATATATAGTCCGACATGGAAAAGTATTTGAACATCTTCAACGAATCTACATTGGAATTCTCTAGTGCCGGTAATAAGCAGTGCTCAGCTCGGACATACGCTCAAGCTTGCTTGGGTTATCTCGACAAATTAAAGTGAGAAAAGAAATTTTGCGTATATACTCATCAATTTTATCAATAAATATGATGACCAATCAAGAATGGTGGTTAAGGTTCATTAACATCAAGGAAAAGTGGTCAACAATAAATATAACATCAATATTTGACTTCAATTTATTATTTTGAATATTTAAGAACAATCTTTAATTTTTTTTTGTGTAATTTTCTGAATGAAATAGCCACTGGTAATTCCGCCTATTGGCAGACCCCTAATCGGTATAATCATTCGTAACCATATTTTAAAGGAACCTATCCAACATAAATCCATCCAACCAAATCTCGAATTCTAGCGATTACGGTAGGACTAATTACGGAGGCAAGGATACTTCGACCGATTCTAATCAGGGTTTTGCCAAAAAGATCGGCATGTTCTCCAAACTCATGAGCCAGGGCTCACAGTTTGTCATGGAGGGTGTACAGAATTTCGTGGTTAAACAGCATGTAATTTTTTTTCTTTCAAAATTTGATGATAATCGGGGTTCGGGGTCGAGTTATGCTAACATGATTTTAAATGTCTTTTTAAACAATAATGCAAACTAGACACATTCCTCATATTTTAAAAGTTATATTTATTGTTAAAAAGCCGATGTAGGTCGATTTTTGAAAACGACCCGTAAGATTTTAGTTATAATAATATTATGTAAGCCTCGAGATTTTGGGCAAACAGATGTTCCAAACCATACTGCCAGTTACGTGTCCAATCCAGTGACATATAATGATACCTAGACTGACGATGCATTCTGAAAGCAGGACTGGCACCCATACATTTGAATCGTCTCGGGTTCGAAAATAAGAGACTGCCAGTTCTTTGTACTCGAGTTAATGGCATATAATGATGCCTAGACTGACGATGTATTCATGATAATGCATTTTAAAAGGGTCGTTGAATGCAAATCAGCTGGACCCGCCATTTTGGTAACCCACATAGTAATTATTCTCATGTTAAAAACTACTATTATATTGATAACTTGCTTCCTTGTTATCTCGATGATCAGGCAATTCTAGGAATAAATTAGGGCTCTAGTTTAAATTTTTTTTATAATGATAGGGGTAACCAAAATGGCGTCCCCAGCTGTTTTTCATTGATGTACACTTGTAACGAACGCATCGTCAGTCTAGGTATTATTATACGTTCATTGCTCTACACTAGTTGTAAAAGAGCTAAAAAAAATCGTTATAATTTTTTTTAGAAATTACCGCTAACCAGGTTAGTCGATAAATTAACCGAAAAAAACGCTTCCTCCAACGCTCTACCATTGAACCTTTCCAATTTCAGCGCCTCCTGCAATATCCAATCAAATGCGAACGACAGTGCCGCTTACGATTCGTTCGTGTGCAATGATCCCAAGATCCTAAAAGCCAATCTAGGATACTCTGGATCAGAGTTTTTCATTTTTTTTTAAATTAAAAAAAATTTTTTTTTAGAGGAACAAGATATCGCTTAAAATTTTTATAAATAAAATTGATTGACACGTAGGAAATATTCCCGCCAAAAATTTTGTCTTCTCCTTTGGTTAAAATTTTATTATATTAATTATAATATAGGTAATCGATTAATTATACAGTTTTTATTTGTATTATTTTCATCCCAAAGTCCCAGTTTTTTTCGCAGTTGAATATTTGGCGCGGTATAATATTCATATTTTTAAGTAAGAAAGAAAAGGGTTAGTTTATAATATGAGGCATTTGTTGTGGTTGACGGAAGATTGTCAATCAATCATAAATGTTTGTTATATATATTATTATATCTATATTTATCAAGATGACTTAAGTATTACTACAATTAAGTTACCGACTAATATTACGAAATTGAATATTACGACAGTAATGACATATAATAATAACTAGACTGACGACGCATTCTTTTACAAGTGTGCATCAAATGAAAAACAGCTGGAGACGCCATTTTGGTTACTCATTATCATTATAAAAAAAATATGAACGAGAGCCCAATTTATTCCTATTGTCTGACGCAAACTTTATTAAAGAATTGCTTGATTCATCGAGATAATAAGCAAACGAGTTATCAATTTAATAGTAGTTTTTATCATGAGAATAATTACCATATGGGTTACCAAAATGGCGGGTCCAGCTGATTTGCATTCAACGACGCTTTCAACTGCATTATTATGAATGCGTCGTCTGTTTAGGTATTATTTTATGTCAATGAATATTAGATCCTTAAAAAATAATTTTTTTCTCTTCTTCTATAAAACTGAGATAGCAATAATTATATTTTAAGCTACCCATTTTCTAATGATAAAAACTATCCAATCAAAATTTAAAATCGGAAAACTAATAATAAAATAAATCAGATTTTCCGCGTAATTAAGTTCGATACAATCTTGAATTTATATAATACCGCTTTCTGTCTTTATTTCCCCTCCCACCCCCATCACCAAAAAGCAATTCCGGCAATGCTGCTAGGAATAACGCCTATTCAAACGTCTACGTATGCGTCATAGGAGGAGGTAATATGATGGAGTTTCAAAATCTGATGGATTACGCCAAAGTATATTATAGAATAATTAAACCATTCTACCTCTAAGAGATCGTAAAGGTCCTTACCCCCCCCCCCCCTTTATGACGGCGAGTGAGGCTAGTACAGAAAAAAATTTGACGGGCAGGGCCGAGTAATTTATGACAGTTAAAAAATTAGATATGGGACTCGCAAAAGCCCCGGTATTTAAATACCGTTTGAAAAAAAAATCAATTATAATGTGCTTAATTTCTTTGTATTTTTTTAAGAGCCGTCTAATGACGTTGATTTATGTTTTAGTAAAAAAAAATAGCCATAGGGAAGAGATATAAGACTCGATTGACATTCAGAAAATTAAAATTATAACTGACTATCCCCTACCTTATAATATTTGCGGGCTGGGTTGGGTAACTTGCGAAGGGCCAGTCATTGCAGATCTCTCATATCTACTGTAAAGATAATTTTTTTAATTATATATGTAGATAGAACAATTTATTATATTTTTTTAGTCCAAGCCGAATAAACGCGTATGCTACATATCGACAGATTTATGCAGTCCAAATCAATTCGTTCAACAAGTTATTTATATACTTGTATTCCTTTGTCATCCTCTTTCATCTGTTAGATGTTATCAAACTTGTTGTTGGAAGTCTTGATGAAATGGCTGACGTTGGCATTGAAGACATACTGGAAGATGATAACTATCATGTGAACTGACCATTTGTAATAGCTGACGTATCAGTTACAGCATTCATCGGTAAGCTAGCCATATTGATTTTTTCCTCATTCCGCCAATGTCTATCGCCTTTTCTGGGGACTCCTTATAAGTCCATACGGATTTTGGTGGTTCACTTTCTTGGTATGATCAAATTCTCATCTGATTGCGTTGTTTACCCTTAATTCTTGTTTCTGTGTGGCTTGGTTGAAAATTTTTATCGCCTCATGCTTATCGTCTCACTAATGGGCAGCAAATGTATTACTACAAAACGTCGCTACCAATACTATCATCACATGTATCCTTGCACGCTTTCAAGACTCGCGTAGGATGCCCAAAGCTCCCAATCTAGGAAGAGGCAGAGATTGAAGCATTTATTACAGAACTTAATTTTTATCACGATGATTAGAGATAAAGGGCATAGGAAAACACGCTTTCGTAGATACTCTCAAACTAAAGACCATCTTTAAGAGATTCCTAAACATCTCAGAAATCGTGGCATCAGACGATTCTTACATTGTCGTTCCCATTAAGGGATATAACACACAGAAACAAAAAACAAAGCTGGGCGGAAAGACTAGTGCCAACTCGCGACAAAGTGCAAATTTACTGATATAAAAGGGAGTAAAGAAATAGTTGATCGCGTGCTGTCCCTTCTTCCGCCTAAATCCGCATGGAATTACAGAGAGAAAAGGCTTTCCCTGGAAAAAAAGAGTGATCAGACACTGGCAGAAAGAAGAAGCCAATCGATTTGGCAGATTATTGATAGGCGTCTGTATTAACTAGTGGCCAGTCCTCAATTCCAACGTCAACTATTCCAATCCAACAATACGTTCTCGATACTTAACATCCATTTCCACTTTTCCCCTAATTATTACCGACGAAATGTACCAAGAAAAAATTTTTTTATTCCTCCACCAAAAAAATCGTAAGTCTGAAAAACTTTTAAAAAATACAATTATGATTCCTTTTGAAGGAAAAATCGGCATAAAAAATTATTCCATCATGAAAGCATATTTTGTATTTTTTTTAATATCTGTATATGTTAGCGATAACGTGCTATTTTTTGTTACAACTTTAAATCATATTTTTGAGCCTGTTTTTTTTTTAAATTCTAAAAAAATTCTGATTTTTCCGGAAATGCATTATAGCATGTTTAGAATATTCCTATCTTATGAATTATAGGCATATTTGCCTTTTAACTTTTGCGTCATTTATAATTTACGTAAAAAAATTAATATATAATTTATATAAAGTTTAAGGGTTCGTGGCAAAATTGTCCGAAATTCGTAGTAGAGTAAGAGTATTCCAAACACGGTGAAATCCATTTCCGGAAAATATTGGAATGGGATTAGAGCTAGGTATCCAAACCCCAACCATATTTGTTTTTTCCCCCACTTTATCGCTCACTCAAGGGTTAAAAATGGTATAATACTTAATAAAAAAAAATGCTAATTACAAATTTTTATACTCATAAAAAAAAATCCGTTTAAAATTTATATAATTATTTGTTCATAAATATATGTATTCTTAACTCTGAGACCTAGTAAGGGTGGATATCGATTGTCTTAAAAGTCTCCATTTGTTGAAAGAATGGTAGATAGATAGATAGATAGATAGATAGATAGATAGATAGATAGATAGATAGATAGATAGATAGATAGATAGATAGATAGATAGATAGATAGATAGATAGATAGATAGATAGATAGATAGATAGATTAGATAAAATGAATGAATGAATAAATGAAAGAAAGAAAGGAAAAAAAATGAATGAAAGAAAAAGAAAAGAAAGTAGGAAAGAATTGTTTATATACTATTTTTTTCCAATTTTTTAAGCCTTAAATCGTTTTACAATATATTTATATATCTTTTAAACCTCTAAAAACAGATTATATCGTTGGCCCAAGAACCCGGAAATATTGGTTAACATTTTTGGTCGAATTTATTAAACCCGAAAAATATATTTTATTCGCGCCGCTATTTTAAATGAATTGGCTTACGTCGTTTATTATGTTTGCAATGAAATAACCGTTATTTATAATTATTTTTTTAATTTTATTTATATGATTATAAATATATAAAAAAAGGGGGGTATTTTTTTTTGAATATTTATTAAACCTAAATGTTTTATTGATATGTTTGAGAATTGTGATACAAAATGGAAGGCGTTTGCGTAAAAAAAAATTCAGGAATGAAACGTTCGTTCTTAAACACAAAGAAAGAGATAGAAAACGTTGTTAAATTTTTTTTAAATTATACGAGGAAAGAAGAAAGGGAAAAGATACAAGCAGAAATAGATAAGGGGTATACTATACCACCAATTGATTCAGACGAAATTATCCAGATACAAACCTCGATACCTAAAGGCACATCGCAAAACTCCACAAATGGGAAAAAACAGAAATCGATATTATGAATTAACCTTCATTGGAAAACGGAAGTAGAAGATATCCAAAAACGTGATAAGAAAACATTACCCCATTTAAGATGGAGAGATGAGAAGTAGAAAATATAATGTAATAGAATGAAAAAGGTTAATAGTATCGAAATTTATCGGAAATCGTCGAACTTACATGTTCTAATGGTTAAAAATGTCTTCTCCATAAAGCTATTTTTTGTTTGCTATTTTGTTGGTCCTATTCTTTTATTTTAACTATAAAACCTGAAAACCCCACTTTTTTGTTTATACAAACTGTAGTTATCCTATATGGTTCAAATTTAAGCATAATTGAACTTGAGGATTGTTTTAATGGTTATTTGTGGATATTTTCGATAAAGAAAATTTTGTTTCTATCATAATCGTAATGTTTTTTTAAAAAAAATAAACTATTATTAAGGTTGTACTAAGCTTTCCTCCTCTCCATTTTATGGTGGAAGATAAGGGGTAACTACTTTAATTAGGGAACAATAGTATTGGGGTATTTAATACTTATTTGTCAAAAAATTTTGTATTTCAGGTCATTTGCTAAAACAATCTATTTTTATTAAATATATCTATCTTTGATAAATAGGTTCGGTAAAATTTAAGTGAATTCATCCCCATAGCTTATTTGCCTGGAGTCATTTCCCTATGTCGTTTCACTATTAAGGTTATATATTAATTCACAATTCTTATACCATGTAATACGATGTCTTCGTTTAATATTAGGCCAAACGTTCACTTGAGCTAATAATTTTACATATGCGATAAGTAAATATTGATGTCCCAATTTTTTTTTTCATTAAATTTCTCTAAGGCAAGTTGACTGCGCCATGATCTAACAGTGAAATTATTCATAATTTTAAATGTTTTATTTAAATATCTACATTAACTTTTTAATTCTATTCACTATATTAAATGATGTTATGAGGGAGCAATAGGTAAGATTATTCACAGAAATTATATTGTTTATATTTGGAGGTTTTGCATTGTAAATTGAAATAAATTTAGCCAGATTAGAGTGTAATATATTTTCAGGTTGACAGTTAGTTACCTATTAATTGTTTAGTACAATCACTAATAAACTTAAATCCTTGCATATGGAATGGTAGGATCTCATTGGAATATTTGTTTTATCTTATAAATTATATCAGATTCAGAGTCAAACCTAATATCATTATTGTGGAAATTCATTTTTATTTGCAACGATATATAAAGATTTCAAAATGCGTCGTTCACCTGGTATATAATTTTAAAAAAATTTAAAGAATGTCTTTCCATAATAACGTTTTAGAAGTCTGTTTATAACTAGCTCACACCTGAGTCATTTTTAGCATGCTAATTAGATGGAATATTTTTATGAAAATAGCGTTTGAAAAAATTAAGAGGAATTAAATGTTTTTGTTGTATTCTGGGACACAGAATGTTTGGATGAGAATTTGTTAGACAATAATGTTTTTGATGAAGAAGCACTTTAAAATTCACGAGAATATTCTTGACCACAACAAGCATTTTTGGTAAAATAAAGATAAATCAAATCGCAATGATCAAAAATGTAATCTAATACAGAAAAAAACACGTTTCTTACATACAAAATAATTGTAATTAAGAATAAAATGTTTTTGAAAGGTAATATAAAAAAAAAACTTCAATTTAGATTAGAATGACCTTTTAAAGTAAAATGAAACATAACAATTGTTTTGAACATAAAATGCTATATTTTTTAACAGTTTAAATAAGTTAAATATATATGTACAGAATAACATATCATTATTAGAAATGTACTATAATCACGCAAATCGAACACAATGACAATATATCGATAACTGGGAAAATTAGAATAGGATATAAAATTGCCTCGGACTACCAAAAAATATTATTAAAATTATAATTTTATTTTATTTATATATTTATGATATATTTGAATATAACTTGATTAGATAGAATTTATATTTTTTAAATAATTTCAATAATGGATTGTCAAATTGTCAATTAGTTATCAACAGATGATTAATAATTAAGAAAAGAAAATAATAAAAGTGTATTTCAAACCAGGCACGAAAATCCGAAACCTCAATATTTTGCTGAGCCAAAACCCTTTTTTAAAATTTAGGGTTCCAGTAAACTTTCATTTTTATTTTAAATTATGGTTCCACATCAATTCGGCGCAGAAAACTCGGCGCGGCGTCACTTCGGCGCATCGTCAATTCAGCGCGGCGACATCTCGGCGCAACGTCAATTCGGCGCGGCGTCAATTCAGCGCGGCGACAACTCGGCGCAATGTCAATTCAGCGCAACGTCAATTCGGCGCGTATCTAATACAGTTGCAATTTAATATAAATTTATTAGCATAAAAAAAAGGATGATTAAATAGAAATGATTTTGAATGTTGGTCATATTAATTATTTCTTCGTATTTTTTTTTACAAAAATTTAAATTTTATTTACTAAATGTGTAATACTGCGCACAAATTGAGCGTTTCAAACGCAAATAATGCATTTCGAATGACCTCGTGCAAATTGGTAAAATTACAGTTTGGCGTTAGCAACCATTTTAAAAAACGCAAATAGGTTTGCTTTTTCATTACTTTTTAGTATTATTCGCTGTGTAATATTATATAAAATTTAATATAAATATCTTTACTTATAATCCTAAAAAGGAATATTTAGAAATTAAAGAAATAAGAACGCAGACGACAATATAATTTTCAAAAGACAAATCCTTTTTTTAAAGAACTTATTTAAAATGTTGCCTTTGCAACGCAGCGTTTGAAACGCTCAATTTGTGCGCACTATAATATCAATAAAATAGATTAACAACCAATATTTATACCGATTTCCTTGCTGGACCAATTTACCACATTATAAGGTAGGGGAGACTGGGGTTAGTCGGACCGATTTTTATAAAATTGGCTATAGTTCCTGGTTTTTTAGATAATATAAAAATATATATGATTAGATACCTAAAACTATACTCTATAAAGGTTCCTTATAAAAAATTTTAAGAATATTATCATTTTTTTTTTGAATTTTACTTTTTGTAAAAGAACAATTTTGTCCAACACCCCAATAGCGGGTAAATTAAGGCAAGTTATATATAAAAATTGAAACTTAATTTTGGTTAATTAAATAAACATTTTGTATTTTTTTCATTATTAACTGCCATAATTGACGTGTATGGTTTAGCAAGCCCTGCTAACTCTAAATTTCTGGATATAATAAATACTCATAAAACTTTCCCAAATTATAAAAACTTCATCAATATTTTATTTCTTAAATAAAATTTTTAATAATTATTTCAAAAGATTTTTTGTCTATAGACGTAAACTAATAAAAACTATATTATGATAAAATTTTAACCTTCTGGTGTATTTAATTTTAAGATGAGATTAAGTGGTTTGCCAAGCCCCGGTACCTAACCCCAGTCTCCTCTACCTTATAATGTGGTAAATTGGTCCAGCAAGGAAATCGGTATAAATATTGGTTGTTAATTTTTTTTATTGATATTACACGTTTAGTAAATAAAATTGAGATTTTTGTAAAAAAAAATACGAAGAAATAATTAATATGACCAACATTCAAAATCATTTCTATTTAATCATCCTTTTTTTATACTAATAAATTTATAATAAATTGCAACTGTATTAGATACGCGCCGAATTGACGCCGCGCCGAATTGACGTTGCGCTGAATTGATGTTGCGCCGAATTGACGTTGCGCCGAGATGTCGCCGCGCTGAATTGACGTTGCGCCGAGTTGTCGCCGCGCTGAATTGACGATGCGCCGAATTGACGCCGCGCCAAGTTTTCTGCGCCGAATTTTCCGCGCCGAATTCACGTGATACCTTAAATTATACGTTAAAAATAATTTAATATAAAAAGACATGTTAATTTACGATTTTTATTTATAAAAGTTTCCTATTTAAAACAATGGTTTTTTCATTTAAAACAATTGTTTTTTTTTTCAATTTAAAAAAAAACATTTTTTGATCATTTTTTTCGTGGAATCATTTTTTTTTGTATTTCCGCTACCGACGATTGACTTTTGGATTGGCAAGTGCACCTATCCAGAGATGTATGGATTAGTTGTTAAAAAAATTGTCAAGTGACAGGTGTCTACTCAGACGACATAATTATTTCTGGTCATTACGATGATGAGCACTTAAATAATTTGAGAATCGTGTTAGACTGATTTGCAGAGACGGCAGGTCTCTATGGCGAAATTTTGGATAGTAAAAAATTTTTATAACAAAAATCGGTTTAATTCTTAGGTGTAATTATTGATAAATTTGGTATAAATCCAAATCTAGAATAGATTGAAAGCTATCCTAAATGCTACCAAAACCTAAAAATATACAACAACTTAGATCTTTTCTAAGACCCGTGAGTTAACATGAACGTTTTATTCGTAAATCTAGATTGTAAAGCGGCGCTATCGCAAGATTAACGAGCGTAAAAGTACCTTGGCGGTGGACGAAAGATGAATGTCTTCCGAGGAAACATTAATTCCTTATAACGCGCAGTTGCCTATAATTTTGGAATGCGACGCATCTGATTCAGGATTAGGGGCTGTGCTGTTACATCAAATAGTAGATAGAAGGACAAAACCTATTTCGTTCACATCACGTACTCTATTAGAATCAGAGAAACAGTGCGCTCTCCGATTGATAAAGAAGCTCGAGCACTTTTATTTGGCATTTAAAAATTTCATTCATGGATTTATGGTAGAAAATATTTTTACTTCGAACTAATCATAAACCATTAGAGTGATTATTTGGAGAGAAAACGCGTTTGGGAGCGAATTCATATTAATTTTGCTGGACCAGTAGATTCGCGATATTGGCTAATTGGTGACGATTCCTACTCCAAATAGTTAGAAGTTGATCTAATGCAGAATGCCTCTGCTGATGCTATGATAAAACGATTAAAAAAATGGTTTGCTAGGTTTGGAATATCTAAGTACATTGTGTCAAACAATAGACCACAATTTTTATCTGGGGAATTCCGTAGGTATTGTGATTTAAATAACATACGTCATATAAGTTCGGCACCCTATCTTCTAAAAACTAATGGATTAGTTGAAAGTACAGTACGAACTTTGAAAGGTCGGTATTATGCAACGAGAGATTCAATTAGCGATCTCGAAGAAGTTATGACACAGGTTTTAACAACCTACCGACTGGGAGAGCGTAGCTCCACAGGGAGATCTCCTGCCAAAATTATGCTTGGTAGGCTCCGACCAAATGCTGAACACGAAATAGTAAAGGCCAATTATAGACAAAGCCATCTTCATAATTTACATTCAAAAGAAAGAGAATTCGAAATCTCACAACCTGTGTGGTTAAATAATGAAAATACCAATGGTTGGAGAGAGAGAGAGAGAGTAATTAAAGAAAGAATAGGACTTTATTTTTTATAATGTTGAAACTTCCGAGAATACATTGCGAAGGCATGCAGATCAGCTAAAAAATCGTTTAGTTATTCCAAACCATGAAAGTTCTTCGGAAGTTACAGAAACGGTTGTGCCAGTGAATGAAGCAAATACAAATACCACATTACGTTGTTCTTCAAGAAACCGTAAACCTACAAAGAGGTTTATTGAGGAAATCAAACTATGTAATAAATTAATAAAATATTATTTATAGATATTATATATAAAAAAAATTAGAATGAAACATTCGAAAATTAATTAATAAATTCGATATGATTATTTTGAAATAAAAAAATGACTAAAAAGTTGTAGTCTTTTATTATAATATAGAAATTAAAATTAGTTATTGAATTTGGTTATATAGAAATTAATTTAGTTATTGAATTGGGTGTCTCCACATATTAAACAGTATATATTATATTATATGTATATCTTTTTAATTTTAATCATAATTTTTCTATATTTGTGAATATAAAATAGATACGACTATGATGATTTATGATAAATATATATTTAAATTACTTTTATACAATGTTGATTAATATTTAAAAAATAAAATAAGAGAGCATAGTATTAACGCCATCTATTTTCTAAATGTTTATTTAATAATTAACCAAGATAATTTATTATACCATTATATATTATATGATTTCAACATTATATATTTTCTGTAATTTTTATTTTCCAAATTCTTAATATAATTATTTATATTAGAAAAAAATATTGTATTTAATTAGCCAATAATTTAGTTCAAATTTTTCTATTTTAAAATTTTAACAGGTATAAAATAGATTCTCAAGTTCTTTGTTTCTTTCTATCTTTTATAAGGTTTTCTACGAATTCTATACTTCCGGAAAAGTTAGAATTGGATTATTGAAATTTTAAAAAAAATAACTTCGAATTCCCCATTGTGGGAAAGTATAAAATGAGACAGTTGAAAATGTCGATTGTTTATTTTTTGTAATTTCTCTTCATGTTTTGTTTAAAAGTATATACAGGACATCTTTATTTTCATCATTTAAAAGATTCTCCATAGATTTTTTTATTTTAGTTAATAATGAAATATAGGTATACTTTCACGGTTCTGAATGAAAACCCGAATCCTTGGATATTTTACCAAACCCTCAAAACCAGAACTCTTCTTAAAATTTTGGTTCAATGTTCAATTGATTTCTTATATTTTTTTTTAAAATATTAAACTTTTATTTATTTTAATAAATATATATTTAAAATAAAATATATAAAACTGTATTAAAAATTTAAATATAAAGATAACCTATAAATTATATAATGTTCATTTATACAGGAATCTATTGTTTATTAGAAATTATTAAATTAAAAGCAAGACTAAAGATAAAATCACAAAGGAAAATTCATTATTATGTGATGCGCTGTCTATGTTAAGGGATAAAAAATTGAATACTTTAATATTAACATCTCGATTTTCGAAAAATATCACGATATTTCCCTTATAAAATTATGTTGAAAAACATTAAGAATAATACTTTTAATGACAAATTATTTTTATGGTAATTGCTAAAATTGTAGTAGGGGAGACCGGGGTAAAACGATAGACATTTTGCATATTTACCTAAAAAATTTTAACAAGAGTCAAACACAACAAATTATAAATCAATGTATAGCCCATCCCTCATCTACAAGATAAAAAAGTGTAGCCCTCTACCTATAATATTTTAGGAGCTATGATTAGTTATGTCAAACTACTCATTTTCGCCATTTTACCCTAGATACCTGGTAAAGTGGATAAGCACTGGGGTAAAGTGGTTAAAATATATATTTGACATATATTTATCTTTTTATTTAACAAATATTACAAATTTAAGATATAGTTATGATTTTTATTTACAAACTAATCAATACAATAAGGACATGTAAAGTATTTATCACAATTATCACATTTAGAATGCGCCCATTCAAGGCACATTGTACATTTTAACCATTCATCGCCCTCGCGACTATTTTTATAGTTTTTATTGCAAATAACTCATAAACAATTCTATTTTTGATATCTTTTTTCTTCTCTGAATAAATAATTTCAAATTTCAATATTAATTTGGTAACTTTATTAGTAATGCTCAATTGAAATACATAATATATTTATTAATTAATACTCAATTCAAATACAAACAATGTAATTTAATTATGTTTAGGCGTTAATCCCATAAATGACCTATGCTTCTAGTATGTAATCACACTATCTAGATTCTTCTTCATTTGTAAATATTTATTTATGATCTGAACTTTAAATACCATTTTATATCTTCTTCTCAATGTTGTATAAGGTATTTTATATTTTTTAGCAGACAAATTCAATGAAGTGTTATTGTTATTTTATATTTTATGGCTTCATTCTAATATACTCACATCTCTGAATATGGTTTTTCTTTTATAATTTCTCATTATTTGATTGATACAATAAAAATTATAATGAATGAAAGAAAGAAAAATTTAATGTGAATAATTACATATTTTAACCGCTTTACCCTACAACAGCTTTACCCCAAGGTGACATATATTATAAATATTGTTACTGCGTGACTTCTATTACAGCTATAGATGTCAGATAAATTTTATTTTATAGCTAATACATTGAGGAACATGTGTGCCAAATTTTGAATCCTGAGGATATGTACATTTACAAGCATAATATACTAGAGAATGATTTTTATAATTTTTGTGTAAAAAACAGTTTTTTGACAAAATATATAAAACCAGGTAAGTTTTTTAAAAGATGAACATAGGTAAGAAATTAGATATAAAAATACGTCTTCACACCAAATTTAAAAACTTCGTGTTCTCAAGCATTAAAAAGTTATTCGCGTTAACTTTCTTACCCCGTCAATCGCTTTACCCCGGTTTCCCCTAAAATATATTTTATTTAAAAAAAATGGAGGTTTCTCGGGGTTTATTTTACTAAATTTTTGAAAGCGTCGTTGAATGCAAATCAGCAGGGCCCGCTATTTTTGTAACCCGTATAGTAATTGTTCTCATGTTAAAAACTACCATATATTTTCTAATTTTTTTTTTGAAATATTAAATCATAAAAAATATATACGTTTCCTTATTTTATGATCCAGATTGATGTTATTCGAATATACGTTATTTTTAAAAAGAAAGGATAAACCAAAATGGCGTCCCCAGCTGTTTTTGATTGATGTACACCTTTAATAAATGTATCCTCACTCTAGGTATTATCATATGTCATTGCCCTGAACACGGTTCAGAGATACTTTACTTAATTAGAAATACTTATTTTTTTAGAAGGAAGGGTTAACAGAACGGGCTTATTTTTAAGATAATTTAAATCTAATTTTGGCTCCATTTATAAATTTAATTGATCAACACTACTAAGGGGAAAATTAACGCAATTTTAGGTAAAAAATTAATAGTTGTATTAGAATTTGTTTTTAAAATTTTTTTTACTTTTTTATATCAAAATCAATTTAAGTAAAAATAAATTAATTTTTTGCTCTCTAACCCTAAGATAAATACTGTGCTCAAAAAGTACAGAATTAGTTTCTCCAGTTAGAGGCAATCAGGTCGCTACAATTGATCGTCAAGATCGGATCAGGGAACAAGGCCGGAAGGCTAGATGGTGAAGAGGGGATTATAGAGAAGAAATCCAGATGTAGGGCCACCTCTTGGATTAAAAAGAATATTTTTTTTTTGTGTTTTACTGAAATGGATCAGGATTATGGTAATATTTAAAAAATTATTGATTACTAAGATAATATTAGCCTCCAAAGTTATAATTTTCTCTTTTTTTTGTTACAAAAGCAAAATGAACCCAGAATAAGGAATATAAAAAAAATTCAGAATAATAATGATCTCCCATGGTAAAATCTTTAGAAAATAACAACAACTTGTGTTTATATTTACCGAACATCCAAGAAGTGTCAAGCCCAAATATTGAACAAGTTCAAAAAAAAATTTTTAGGTTTCGATTAAATATTATAAATTTTTTATATATATAATAATCATGTGACGTGCAGGCCCAGCCCTAAGCCACGGGTACACTTTAAAAAAAAATATTTAGGCCAAGTCAGATATATTCTAAATCGCCTTTATTAACTATAAAATTAAAAACAAATGTAATAAATTTTTAAAAAAAAATTATGACCGGGGCTAAAATCATATAACCCGGGCCAGTCAAAACAGATTTTTTTTTAAAAAACAAACTATAAACCGGGCTGCATAAATGGTGCCTGTAGAGGTCACCGATAATAATATATCTCGTTCGACAATAATAACTGTAGTACAAGATATAATAATTTTCTTAGCTAAAATAATATATTGCAATCTACCGGGGTCAAAAGATACGGGGTAGGAGCAACTTACTTTCATAATTAAAATTTTGAGGATAGTCACAGCACGCTTCCACTAAATTATCATTTTTTTATCAGCTATATCGGCTGCAGCAAAGCAAATTTATTGAAAAACTGATAGTTTTTGTAATAGTTACTTTAACAAAAAAAAGATTATTAACAAAATAATCGATATTAGTTTAATATTGAACATGTTTTACTGTTAACGAGCTTTAAAAATATTACCATATTGTATATAATATAACGATTTTTGTACCCCACTAATTTAACCTATACACTATTAGTTTTAAAAAAAAAATCATATATAATTTACTAAAGGGTGTAAAAAAAATATGATCTTTTTTATTCGGGAGAATTTTTCTTACTATTGTATCACCTTGTATGAGTATTGTCTTTGTAAGTCCAAAGATTAACCATGGAAGGACTATTAAATTATCCTATAACTATTTGTAGATCCTAAGATTAACCACAGAACCACTTAATCGACCTGTGTCACATTTTGTATTTACATATTCCATAATTATAAAAATGATCCACTTTGATCAGGTATCAGAGTAATGCCACTGACTTGTCTAGTTAGACAGCTGCTAACTCAATATTTTTGGTCCAGAAACATTTTGCCTAAGCCTTGAGATTTCGCCAATAGATATCCAAATCTAGTTCCAGCTGTGAGCAAAATCATCAGGCTTGCTTAATTATTTTTCAAGATAAAATATTGAGTTAGCCGTTATTAAAAATAGACTCAAAATGGAGGTTTAACCACTGACTGTCCTTTTCCTAATTTTTTTGACATGGTCAAACCTACTATAACGAATTGAAATTACCTTAGTTTCTTCTTTATACGAATCAAGCTGCATTAATGGCAAAGGATACGATAGTGAAGAATATTAAAAAGTATGATACTAGGTAAATAACAAGGTCATGTGAAATATTTAAAAAAAAATCATTGAACAAAGATTAAAAGTAATCTAATTGTCTACATCATGATTTTTCTTTAATAACATTAAGCTTCAGTATATATATATACAAATATAAAATTCTTCACAGATATTAAAAAAAAAATATTTAAATTTTAGGTCATACACAATAATTCTTTATAAGGTTTTATACATTTATTTTGTGTCTAAATGCATCTGACACCAAACAAGTAATCCCAATATTTGGCATTGTAAACATTTCCCCTCTTGGATAAAACGTAATTGCGCTTTTTGCTGCTCCAAAAGTGTCTTCTTGAATCATTTTCTGATGATGATGGATCTGTATCATTGAACACCAATTTCATGGTATAATTATGGGCCTTGAGGTCTTCCACAATTTGAAATCGATTCGAGTTAACTAGGTAATTGCTTTTGAATTTGACTTGACTCAAGTTATTATGATATATAAAATTTTTGGAAGGATGATGTGTAATTTGATTTTGCTTGAATAATCCTAATGTTTCTATGATAAATTGTTTTTTATTTGGATCTGACCACATGTTTAAGACCATTTTTCTGCTTGTAAGAAAAGCTGCACTCGTAGTTACGACAGCTTTATTATTTTTTTAAATAAAAATATTTGTATAATGATCCCTATAATTTTGTTAGATTAGAAAAAATTATTGAAGATAATTAATTAAAATATTAATAAATATGCATCAGGCCTAATATTCCAAGCCCAGCTCAATATCCTGCCTGGCCCAAACTGTAACAAAATAAATATTTATTTGTACTAAAAAGCCCAAATAAAAATTATAATTGTCTACTCAACCTCATCTGAGTAATGTTTTTTATAATAGTAAAAAAAAATATACTATAGATAAAAAATATCAGTGTTTGTTTCTAGCAAAAATTTAAAAATATATCAATATATTTGACAAAATGTAATGACATCATATTTAAAAATTTAAATCCAACCCAGCCTGAAATTTGTAGATTCCTAAAATATATTGAATTTAATATAATATTTAATATTACCAAATGAAAACAAAAAGTAGTCAAATCTATTCCAATATACATGATCACCAGAAAAATGAAATTTTTTGCCTATTTTGGATAAAATATTGAATTTATTTAAGATTGATGTTGGCTGTGGTAGGATTTCTTCTGTTTTGACATCATCATTGTAAAGAGTATCAAAATCAATGTCTTTCAACGGATCTTTATATTTACAATATAATAAAATAGTAATTATCCCTAGTTGTGAGAACACTACTGTTCTATACATCTTTTTGAGGTAAGGATGTTTCAATGAATACAATAATACATTATTTGCTTTGTTATTAAACAATTCTGTAGTAGAATAAAATGCTCTTCTTCTAAACAAGACAAAAGGTTTGAGGAGCAATAATTTTGTTAATACCATTTTGTATATTATAATTAATTTGAGGTTAATTAAAAATATTTGTTTTTTTATTATTTATTCATCTTCATTAGTAGTTGTTAGTATATTGAGTTCTTTAAGGTCAATTCCCTTCTTTATTATTTCTTCATCTAAACATTTCTAAATATAAATATATATATACCTCATAATAATTATGTCTAATTACTTTATATTCTTTAAAAATTGAAGCACAGGTATCTTCGGTTTGACCTTTTAAGAATTTTTCAGAGAACCATGTATTAAAGCATTGATCATATTGTTTTTTCAATTCGTCACATTTTTTACTAATACTGTGCATTATTTAAAAAAAAATAAAGTCAAAATCATGAAAACGAACATTAAAAGGTTTAATTTATTCGTTTTATTCATTTCTTCATTATGAGTTTTACCAAAGAAAACTGTGTATATCCATTTCCATCGTTTTATTATTTTTATAAATAATTTTATAGAAGACATTATGGTTCATTGCGAATAATATACATAATTATCTTTTGTGGCAAATTATTTTAATTCTATCAAATTTGTATAAATAACAAAGGAAAATTTGTTTAAGTCATATGATTATAAATATTTTATTAGATATCATTTTCCTTAAATATCTTTTTACACTTAATGCATTTTTTTAATGTTTTGATTATTATATTTGAGATAAAATTCTTGTAAAGATTGACAAATCTAAAGGTATTAATTAAAAATTATTGACAAGAGTTATCCTACAAAGCTATATTAATTGAAATATCATTTTTTTCACCTTATATATAAAATTCTATTTTGACAAATTTTTTAAAAAAAATTAAAGGAACATATGCTTTTCGGGATTTAGTACTTACAATTTTTTTGTCAATCGAATGGATGCAATAAGTTCTTTCCCTTTACCACCTTACATATACATTAATAAATACACCACTGAAAATCTTCGTAGTAATGATAAATCACTCAAACTTGAACCTCCTTTACCACCTACGGATAAGTACGTTTCTTTTGGAAATATCTATGATGTCAATGAAATTCCAATGATGTCCCTAGAATATCACGGAATTAAACGTTTATATCCTATAAAATATAATCGCAAATTTGAATTGGAAAAAATTTTAAAATCAATAATAACCAATTATTTTGATTTGATTGATATATTAGTTAACAATCCTGATTCTGTTGAAAGAATAGAGAAGCTGGAGGATATAAATCTTCTGTATATACACATTAGTCATTTAATAAATGAATATCGTCCTCTTCAAGCTAAATATTTTTTGAATGGATTGATGGAAAAACAGTTGTCTGAAAGAAAACTCATTATCAATGATCTTAAAGAAAATTTAGAAAAAGTATAAGAAAATTTATTCATAAGTTTATAATTATTTTCCATATTAAATGAATAAATAGTATTGACAATTTTTACTTTAGCTAATTAATTTTAAGTTATTTATAATTTTACATGAAAATAATAGCATAAATATTTTTATGATATCAGTTACATTAATATATTTTTTATAGAAGTCCAGTTATATTTTGTTGAAATTATTTGTAAGTTATAAAGTGCTCTTTATTTCTGAATCTTATTTACTATTTATTAAATTCAAAAAATGAAAATGATATTTATAAGTTTTGATATGACTAATATATATTCTTAGATAGTTTTTTTTTATTTTATTTCACATTTATATATAAATGTCATTATTTGTAGATGCATGTTAAAGGTCTATCTATCACCCTATTTACTTATACTAAGGGTGGACTTGAATTGGCTAAGAAATTTAAATCAAGGGCAGATATGTGTGGGTGGAAAATATTTTTAAATAGGGAAGGCAAGTGAATTCAATATATTATGATAGCTTAGGCATGTCCATGATTTTTCTAAAGGGGGAGTGAGGAGGATTAATAAATTTCTGAGTGGTAAACCACTTATGGTAAGCCTTTGGTGCACTTTTAGGTTTTATTCTATATATAGTTATAAAATATATTTACAAGATAGGAGTTTATTTTTTATAAAAAAAATTTTTTTTTTAAATGTTTGAAATTAATTTAGAGATTATATCAAAAAATAAGGCCTGAACAAATGGGAAATATATTTTATTTATGTTTATATAAAATATAGTAAATTCCACATATATATATATATATAACTTGGTAATAATTTTTCATGCTAGATCTAATTTTTTTAGAATTTGATAATTCATTAATTATTTCAGAATTAGTTATTTTCGATGAATATTTAAGAGCGCTAAATCATTTAATCTATTTTGCTAGGTTGTATTTCGCAAATATGTTTTTAGCCTTCATAAATTTGAGAAAGTTCTTTCATTAGTACATGTCATAATTGGGAGGCATGCTTAAATTTGAAAGAATTTTGTAATGTTCGGAAAGTCTATAATACTAAAATGAACAGATATGTCAGTTGTAGCAGAACTTAATGGAATATTGAAAGCAATTCAAGATCTTGTTTAACACTCTTCTGTCACACAATATTTTATGTAGAACCTTGAAAATGGGAATCAAGATGTGGTTCAAGCATTAATCTTAGCAGAGAATGCATGTGATGCTATTGTACAAATAAGAAAAAATGCTGATTATGAATTTGGAAAGATTTTTAACATGGTTTAAAAAAAGCAGTAATATCGCAATAAACATGCAAGAATTGTGAAGAGTCAAGTACATAGGAATAATATTTCCACACAATCAGTTGAGGTGTATTACTAAATTACGACTGTTTTACCACTTATGGATTCATTTTTGACACAAATTGGAGAACGCTTATTGAACCATAAACTGTTGCTTAATTGATTTAAAATTTTTATTAACCTCAAATCCATCAGTGAGCATCTCGGATGAAATACTAGATAAAATTCACTATTTATATACGTTTTATTTGTAATATATTGTAGTGATCGACTTGGAAGTAATTACTAAATTTAAATATTGGTTTGCGACATTAAAAAGAATGGACATTAAGCCTGATAATGCACTAAATGCACTCAATATAATTGTAAACATGCACTAATGGACTTTCCGAACATTACAAAATTCTTTCAAAATTAAACATGCCTCCCTATTACGACATATACTAACGAAAGAACTTTCTCAACATTCGCTAAAATACTACCTCGCAAAATAGATTAAATGGTTTAGCTCTCTTATAAATATTCAACGGGAAAGTGAACTATCAAATTCTCAAAAGAAAATTAAATTTAACATTATAAATCATTACCACGTTTTCTGCATTAATGTATATTTATATTTTGAATTTATTATATTTTATATAAACTAATAAAAAATATATTTCCTATTTGTTCCAGACTTATTTTTTTGATACAATCTCTTAACCAATTTTTTACTTTTAAATTAATCTCCTATCTTGTAAACATATTTTATTAACTATATATGGACTAAGGAAACCCGGGCTGAAGGCCCACCCAAAGGGAAGTAGTCTGGGGGCGACTATTGATTGGCGGGAGAAATAGTTGGGTTAAAATCTCGGTCTTTGCAGATTCATAATGCACGTGATTTGATGTTAACGTTTAATAAATAAAGCAACATTCTCCGTGGTGCTCTTAAAACATGTTTCATTTAAGAATTCCTTCTAGGGCTGCGCGGATTAGTGTTAAAAAGCCTGATTCAGGTCCATAACGGCCCGATTAAGATTATAACACAAAATAACATTATGTAGGCCTGAAGATTTTGCTCATAGCTGACAGAAATGCTTGGAGCATCTATTTGATTTTGGCTAAAATCTTAATCGGGCTTTTTAAACAACACCAGTGCCGATATTAGAATGACCTTTCTTTTTTGAAATGTGTACATCTTAGAATTGGCAATAGATTGACAGCTATTTTATATGCTTACTTCATTTACCCGATGCTGTCTCTTCTTAACATATTTTTTTTGCTTGGATAAATTATTATTTTTAAAGCCTATTTAACATTCTAAGCTGTTGTACATTAAAAATTTACTGCCCTTACTCATGTGGCAATTTCGAAATTGGCACATTTATAACCATATCATTTTTATAGTGCATACAAATTGAGCGTTTACGTTTTGCCGTGTTTCTTAAATAAATAAAAAACGTAACGCTTCCCTTGTTTAAATCGAGGTTGTCCTTTTTTTATTAATATCAGTCGATTCAAAATTTTAAATAAGGGTTCTAAAAAATAAGGATTTGTCTTCGAAAATTATATTATCGTCTGCCTTCTTATTTCTTTAATTTCGAAATATTCTTTTTAGGATACTATACAAGTAAGTTATTTACATTACATTTTTATAAAATATTACAAAGCGAAGAATTAAAATAAGTTATGAAAACGCTAACCTATTTCCGTTTTTTTTTAAAAATGGTTGCCAATGCCAAACGGCAATTTTACCAAATTCGCATGAGGCCATTTGAAATGCATTTATTTCCGCTTGCAACGCAGCCTTTGAAACGTTCAATTTGTGCGCACTATAATATCGGCGCAGCCCTAATTCCTTCCCTAAATAAACTTGAACACGTTTAAATTTTATTCTCATTGATTACCAACTCCAACATGTTTTGTATAATAATAAGATTATGTATTCATTTGTAAAGAAATATACAAATAAGCTATCTATTCTATTCTATTGTGATTTACACGATATTTGATACCCCTAATAATTTCTAAATATATATATATAAATAAATTTTCTTTTCGCGAAGACCAAAAATGTGATTCACGCCATGAAATTTCTTTTGCCCAACGACGATATCATTAAAAGCGTCACGGCCACGTTTCCGCCTACGGAAAAGAACGAAAAGGCGGCGCGGAGAAAAAAGGAGAGTCAAGCTTCGGAGAGGAATTCCAGCGCCGTTGCCGAAATACCCCTCGACGACAAATGCGTCGATAATATGGAACTATATAATACTAAAGACCTCATATTATATAAGGCCAGTTTAGATCTGACGTGATTTTAAGGAGGGAAAAAAAACTAAATTTCTTTAATATATTAATTTGTACCGATAAATTATTGCATTTTTTTAAAAAATAAAAAAATAAAATGATGACTTGAAAATAATTTTTAACACTTTTTCTTTCTTTCTTTCTTTCTTTCTTTCTTCTTACGACAGTCTAGAGTTTTGTATATAATGTTCAATATCGGTTTGCGGTTCCTGCTTTATTACGTTAAAAATACAATTGTAGCGAATTTGAGCTTAACAACGAGAGAGAGAGAAATGCAATATTATTAGGCATGTACCGGTATTTAATAACGGACCGGGTCGGGCCCACATTTCACTCTTTTTAAAATATCGGTCGATACTATAAAAAAAATTTCCGATCCATCGGAATCGATAAAATGGCGTCTTAATAAGAATTATCATGATACTTATTTAATATTACCTATCATGTAAATGATTATTATTAAAGAAAGGTTATATAATTGAGATTTTGTAAATATTATAACACTTTCCAGTTTTTTGAGAAAGTATATTTTTCTTAATTATAATTTAGTTTTAACCCTTTTGCCTTTTTAATTTTTTTATGTCTCATTATTTCATAATTAACATGTAAATAAGGGTGATGGCAAAATTATTTTATTTATGTGTTTATATATATATATTCCGATTATATATTTTTTTCCAGTTCTTTCTAATTCAATCTATTCTCCAATTCTTACCTCAATCATGCTTACTGAACTTATTAATGTAAATAGATCAAATTATTGTTATTGTTTTATAAATAAGTGAATTTATTTAATTTAAAAAGTATTTTTTTTTAAGATTCATGAATATACATATTTTTATAATAGAAAAGCGACCATAACTGATTATTATAATATATTTTAATGAATTATGTTATGGTAGAGTTAAATTATGGGTGTTACACTATTAAAAAAGTGTATGAGATGAGTAAGATGAATGTATGATGCCAAATAACTCCATTTGAGCAGAAAAAAATATTGTCCTATGCCTCGAGATTTCTCTAACAGATGTCCAAATATTTGTGCCTCTATGAGCAAAATCTTCAGTCTTGTGCAACCATCTTCTCTGGATAAAATACAGAGTCAACCGTTGAGCTATTTTGAAACACTAGATGCATGCATTAAAAATTAAAACGATTAGTATGTTTACGGAATATAAAAATCGGATATAATATCGGATCGGTTAACGGCCTATATCAATTTAATATCGGTTCGGTTTTCAAAAAGTGGTATCGGTACATCCCTACAAATTATAGAGTAAATTTTAATATAAAGGTTGGTGTGGCCTTAAATGGGCTCATGCAGTTGCGAAGGGCGTAATATTTTTTTTTATAAAGGAAAAAAGACTAAATTTATTCAATAAGTTGTGGGGGTCTGGACCGAGATGGGCTGTGCTAACTTTTAGTATAATGCCACCTACCATTTTTAGTAATATAAAGTAATCAAAACATATATAGTGTTCTTCCAAGCTTGTATCATTTTAAATGGGTAAAAAAAAAAAAATTTGATGATAGCACCTTTTTCGTGTAAGGTTTTTTTTTTTTTCAAAAAGAAGCATTTTTTTTTTGGTGAGTGTTAAGTTTTTGGCTGGGCTGTGGCAAAATCCTTAACATAAAAATATATAGTTATACATTGATATTAATTCTTTTATAAATAACCTTTTTTTCCAATAGCCAAGTTAGCCAGATTCTTTTATCAGTAACCTTTTCCCCAATGGCTAAATTTATTATAGATCCACAAACCAAATTACCATGTAAATGTCACTCAGGGGCCTCACTAACCTTTACAATCTTAGGGGACTGGCTCAAATAAAAAAAATTGAGGGGGGGGGGGGGTGGGGAGGGGAGAAGCCTCATATATCTCCTATTTTTGAGGGCCTTCGGCCGGGTTTTATATTAATATATTATACTATCGATAATACCATATATTAGGTATACTAGTGACTTTGCGCAGTTAGGCATGCTCGCAAACGGGGCTTAAATTTTATAGGGTATACACCAGAAAGTTGTTATAGGGATCGGGATACTTTTATTTTTAAAAAAAAAGTGTATCGAAAATAAATAAAACTATAAAATGAGCGCTTTCCAATCGGGGCTAATTTTTCGAGCCCGGCCCAACCCGGACATTTGTCCAGAAAAGCCCGAGCCGATCCAGAATAAAAATTATTTGACGGCCCGGTCGGAATTTATTTAAATTACAGAAAAATTTATTTGACAAAATATAATGATATCATATTTAAAAATAAGTCCGACCCGGCCCGAAATTATTTTTTAAAAATAGACCCTAACCGGCCGTGATCCGCAGATCTTTACTTATAAAGTAAAATCAATAAATATAAAATAATCTTTCCTAACCTTTCCAAAAAAGTAAAGATTAACTAATCTAGCGAAGCTCAGCTGTTCCTCGGGTTTGACCATAGTTTGGGTTGAACCGTGGCGATCGGTCTTTGGGCCGTGATTCGCAGATCTCTACTTATAAAGTAAAATCAATAAATATAAAATATTCTTTCCTAACCTTTCCAAAAAAGGTAAAGATTAACTAATCTAGCAAAGCTCAGCTGTTCCTCGGGTTTGACCATAGTTTGGGTTGAACCGTGGCGATCGGTCTTTGGAACAAGGTTCAATTCATATATTTGTAAAATACGAAGTTTTGAACGAGAGAGAAATTCTTTCCCATTTTAAAATTTAATTACAAATTATTCAGATCGAGAATTGAAGATAGAAAATTAATTTATTAAAATATATAGTTACTCAAATATAAAATTAAATTAAATAAAACTAAAGTAAAAAAAAATTATAAATCTTTTTATAACCCTTTTCTTCCATTATTACATTCTTGATCTCACTTATTTATGCGAACTCTAAACGCTAAAATTTACATACTATCAATACAATAATACATTTCATATAATTGTCATTTAATATGATTTTACAATTTTGATTAACAAATTAATCGTCTTTTATGTGTGTTGTTAAAATTATAAATAACTTTTCTTACAATATAAACGTCTTTGACAAGTAGCACAAAAATAAGGAATAAATTCCATCTTTAAACCTATCTTTAAGCATTTTCGGCGCTTGATGTCAAAAAAATATAATTAAAACAAAAATCTTATCCCAGGGCTGCTATCCTGATTAGAATTCTTAAGATTCAAGAACAAAAATTAGGGCGAGATTTCATATAATCAAAAAAAATTTTTAGATGTCTAAACCTTTGTGCATGGGAGAAATATTCGGGCTTACGTTATATTTTTTTTTATGGATAAAATAGTGAGTTAGCCGTTTTTAAAAATCGGCTCAAAACGGGCCGTTTAATACAATGTTAGCCCCCGCCGTTTCGACACACTGCTGGCTTGCAGTTTTTATCTATTTTCACCTTCATAATTATTACAGAACGGGGGCCTCGAACCCCTGTCCAAAAATTTTTGGCCGGTTATAAATCCTCTAATAATAAGTATTATATCGCATTCTACCTCGTTATATATCATTTCAAACTTAAAATCGCCATTTTGCGCATAGGGTGGGACACGGACCCATTATTAGGATAGTGTGCACTTTTTGCGATTCTTTGAGCGGGGTTATATCAACGACATATAATAATACACAGACTGACGATGCATCCATTAAAAGGTGTACATCGATAAAAACAGCTGGGGACGCCATTTTGATTACCCATATCGTTAAAAATTTTAAACGGGAAGCCAATTTATTCCTATGTCTGACGCAAACTTTATTAAAGAATTGCCTGATTCACCGAGATAATGAGGAAGCAAGTAATCAATTTAATAGTAGTTTTTAACGTGAGAATTATTACCATATGGGCTACCAAAATGACGGGTCCAACAGAATTATTCAACCCACGCTTTCATATGCAACATTATGAATACATCCTCATTCTAGGTAGTATTACATGTCATTTGGGTTATATATATTATTTTTTTTAAAAAAATTAAAATAATTTCTCTATCGATGTATTGGCTTTTGGAACTCTGGAGGGGAATATAATGATAAATAATTTGATTCATCGGGTTGCTAATCATCGAAGCTCAAATTAAATGGGATCATCTTTGTTTGAATCATTTCGAGGCTTTTTATTATAACGAGGATAGAATTTTTAACAAAAATGATTTATTCCTGTGGCAATTAAGAATGAAGAGGTTCAGGGGCGTCATTAGTCTTTACAATCTTAGAGTGTTTTTTTTTCAGGGGGCTCGAGACCAGGCGCACCTCCCACTAGTGACGCTACTGGAATGGGCAATGTATGAGGAGAAAGTATTCCTCTAGTGACGCCACTGCAATAGGCAATGTATGAGGAGAAAGGAAGGGATAATGAATTCGAATAATTTAACATTTATTCGTCTTTCAATCACAATCCCTTTAACTGCAAAACATATATGCAAAAAGAAGTAAATATTATTTGAAGCCCTTATTTTAAGCAGTGACGCTGACAAGGGGGTGGGTTAGTTTGGGGTTCAACCCCCCCCCCATATAGTTTCTGTTTTTGTGGTTCTATATTTGACTGAGGAAGTACTAGTCAGGCAACTGAATATTAGCGTACGACAGATATATAGTTTTTTATTTATTTATTTTCCATTCTAGCATAATGCCTATTTTTTTTTTGTTCTAGTGTCTACCAAACGTATTAATCTAATTTACAATTGAGAAAAATTTTAAGAATTATCCTTTCAATCACTTTAATTGTAGTATGGGCCAAAATTTTGTTATTAATAATTTTTCCATTTAAGCTGTCTACTATACTAGTTAAATTAAGATATTAATAAAGTTCAAATCATCATATTTTAGAATTAGTATACTTCAAATTGTTTAGCCAGCGCCGATAAATCAATAATATTTTTTTTTATAGAAGGGACCCAAAACGGGGTTTGAGGGCGAGCTCCAAAAATATATACTATCGCTCCCAATGACATATAATAATACCTAGACTGACGATTCATTCATTAAAAGTGTACATCAATACAAATCAGCTAGAGACGCCATCTTGGTTACTGTAATAAATATTAAAATTTTAAACGAGAGCCTAATTTTATATTATATCTGATGCAAACTTTATTAAAGAATTGCCTGATCATCGAGATAATAAGAAAGTAAGTTATCAATTTAATATTAGTTTTTAACATAAAAATAATTATTATAAAGGTTACCAAAATGGCGGGTCCAGCTGATTTGCTTTTAACGACGCTTAAAAATGCATTTTAATGAATGAATCGTCAGTCTAGGTATTATTATATGACATTGATCGCTCCCCCCCCACCCACTCCTTAGATAAATTCTTAAATAAGCCGGTTTTTAAGTCTGTTTGTAACACATTTAGCCGCTAATCTTATAAAGAAGGAGCCATCGCCTGATAAAGGCCGCTGCAACTATTCGAATTACGAATATTCGTTTTTATTGTCGCCACAATGACAATCCCTTTAACTGAAAAATTTCATGCATAAGAACTAAATATATTAAAGCCTCATTCTAAGTTTGTTAGCAACATATTTAATCTTCTATAGAAGGACCCACGGCCTTATTAAGGCCACGTGATAGTTACTTTAAAATAAGAAACTAATAAACGAAGAGGAGGGCAGGATAGCACATTCAATTAAAAAATTTATCGGCTGCGGTCTTACCCGTTATTAATTTTTTTATTTTTTTAAAAAAGAGAGAAATATGGATAGATGATAGCAACCTAAGCCCCCTTCTCTCAACCTTTTTTAAAAGAGTTTGGTAGAATATCGAGAAAAGTCATACCGAGATTGGAGCCGAATGATGGCTTTCCTAGGAAACATAAATATTTGGTTAATCTTTTGAGATGGTAATTTATAGTCATTATCAGGTACTTCTCCTCTATTTGTTCTTTGAGTTCAAAATTCTACTTTCCTTTGAGAGTAAATGCGTTTTAAATTTTCAGTAAGTCGTCCATATTTGATTAAGAGGCATGGCTAAGCAATGATGCATTTTTTTTCTTGTTATGGTCTTACGAAGGATTTTTAATGTTTAAAAGAAATCCTTTATTTACTTGGGAGAATTATATTTATTAGGTAGTATATATCAAAGATTGTCAGTTCACATAAACATTTTTTAGGTGTAAGGGGGGGGGGGAGCAGTCGGGTGGTGTGACGGTTTATTGACCAAGGCTTTCCAGAAGTTATAGTAAACGGTATTACTCGAAATATTGCTTACGGAAGAGACACGGAGTCAAATTTTGAATTCCTGGAAAAAGAGGGTAAATGGTTAGTTTTTTTTAATTTATCGAGAAATTGGAATGAGATTAGTTTTTAATAGGATGATCGTAGATTAGAGATCTGCAAAGTTAGGCCCGGCCCGTACCCGGCCTGAATCCGGCCCGGCCCGAACGGGCTTCGGGCCGGATTCTATTTAAAATATTCGGGTTCGGGCCGGGTCGGGTCGGACCTCGGAAATTTTTTTCAATTAATCTAAATTTAAATAAAAAAAATTTTGATTTAATTTAATTGAAACTAAACGCTATATAACATATGTCTTTTATTTTAAGTAATTATAAAAATTAATATCTATATTTAAATAAATTCGGGCCGGGCCGGGCCGGTTTTTTTAAAAAAATTCCGGGTTCGGGCCGGACCGGGCTATTAAAATTAGGCCCGATGCAGATCCGTAGATTATAGGGATTAGCCCTCAAAATTACGTCATTCATAAATTAGGTTTAATAAAAATGCTAAAAAAAAAACGTCTAAATTTAACAAATTAGAACACTTTTATTTTATGATTATTTTTGTTTTTGAAAATTTTAAACCCAAAATTTTTTTTGCATTTGAAATGAACCCTTGACCTTACCTATATATATCTAACTCAATCTAACAAACTGTCTATCTATCTAATCAATCAATCTCTATTTATTTCTATCTATCTAACTTCATATTAAATGTCAATTATATATCGTACGAAAGAGAGGCTCCATCGTCGGTTACAAATTTGTGAGTTCTAACGAAGTCGATATTTACGTTGGAAGATGGGAATGGGAGGAGGAGGGGGGGGGCGGTTGTTTGTCAACTCAAAAATAATTTTATATCAATCATTTGAGATAAAAAAAAACATACGATTGAAATTAAATTTTTTAATTAGAAAATGAATTCAAATTATAGATATATATAAATTGGCGCCATTTAAAACAATTTTACTTTATCTTGTTTTATATATAATGAATACAACACCGTCATGAAAATGTTTTGTGGGAAATAGACCCACAATTTTACTCCCCCCCTCTCTCCTACTTCCAATTTTCATCTCAAAATTCTTGCTTCCTATTCACTTAATAATTTACCCTCCTGATCTCCTATCCCCTTACTCCCGTTCATGTAAATACTGGGTACATATATTACCTTAATTCATATTCAAAAAAAAATTGATTATGATTATGCTAAACTAATATACATATTCTGTGTACTAAATAGTTTTAAAGGACTACTTACATTTTCACTCACCCCCCCCTCACCCCTTCATCGCCCGTGAAATTTTGCTGATCACGACTAGTATTGTTAAAAAGTCCGAGGGTCGATTCTTATAAACGGCCCGATTAAGATTGTAACCCTAAAAATAATATTGTGTAAAGCCTGGGCCATCTGAACTCATAGATGGGGCAGGACGGTCTACAATTCTACTCGCCAAATCGTGAGGCTCACACAAAATTATTTTGGTTCCAAAATCTTAATCGGACCGTTATCGGGCGTTTTAACAACCACTAATCCCACGACCAAAACTTACCAAAAAAAAATTTATAGAAAAAATGGCGTTTCTACGGCTAATCTGTATTCAACCAACTCTTAGAAATAACCCATTAATTCGTCCAGTCTAAATAACTAAATTATGTGACACATAGGATAAAGAACTTATGCTTGCATACAACATTTTGTCAATGTAAATCTTGCGACGATAATAGTGCGCACAAATCGAACGTTTCTACGCACAGCGTCAAAACGCATATAAAATAATTTAAAATACAAAACGCAAACATGCTCAATTTAAACGAAGGCATTTAAAATGCATTATTTGCGTTTTGAAACGCAAGCGTTGAAATGTTCAATTTGTCCGGCACTATAAGTCATTAAAAAAATCAATCAGGTTTCATCTATTTATTATTTATTATTTTTTTAATTTCAATTTTATTATTTATTGCACATTTAAATCTAAAAATTTTTTTTTTATATAATATTTGTATATATATATATTCTTAAATGTATAATAAAACTATTGCATTGATTTTAGTATATATGATGCTAATGTTTTTTTGGGGGGGAATGTTTTAAAATAATTAGAAAATAATATACATGGACGTAACATTTGATATTATATACGATTTAATTGTTATCATTAAAATAGTTTGCGGTTTTGCAATATAATAAATATAAATTTTATTATAAAAATTCATTTACAAAAAAAAACACGCCTATGGTTAAAACAAAATATATTTTTTTTCTTTAGAGTTTTTAACCATGTTAGGCTTGCATGATAAATCCTACACTTCGTAACATTTCTACCGGAGTATTTTAATGAATGGGCATAAGTTGTTTTTAAAAAAAAATAGATTTTTATGCTGTAAAATGGAATCATCATTAATTTAGGGTTAAATTGGAATATTGGCCTTAAGCTTATGGTGCAGTCCCTTAATGCTGCGTTTAAAACGCTTTTAATGTTAAGAAAGAAAAAAAAACGACTTTGCAACAGTTTTAAAGGAGCGTTTAAAGAAAGTGAACCTATAATAGATTTATTATTTTATTTCCTAATATATAAAGTTTTTTTTTGATTGCCTAGAAAAAAATATATATATATAAATTATTACTATTATTGATTAAAAAATTAAGACTAAAAAAAAATATACGATATTTCTAACTTTTTTAGGATTTTCCCTGAATATATAAAATATAAATGTATCGAAAAAGTATCTTATATTTTTTAAAAAAAAGAAAAATTAAGTTAAGTGTGTTTGAAACTCTCATATAAATCTAATAGGCTGCTAACTATCTCGTCCTCGCTTTGTGAAGGTGACCTAATTATTCTAGAAACATTAAACTCCCCTTGGCCTTGTTTGCTTCTATTAACCTCGCCGTCAACAAGTTCGGTATCCATTTTGATATTCTTAAATTTTACGGAATCGTTAGCTAGCTCGTTGAACTCGTAATCATCTGGGTCATTTAAGTTTCTAATCATTTCCTTTGTAATATCTAGGCGTGACGGGTGATTGCTATTAGATACTAAATCGGAATCACTGGAGGAAACCTCTTTGAGGGCTTTATAGATGACATTTTTCTTGGGTGTCCTTTTCCTTCTTCCAATATTCTTGGAACCTCCGAAAACAATCTTTTCCCCCTTACCATCGATATCCTTGGGGGAAACGTCACTCTTGCGATGGTCATAGTTAGCCATAAATTTTGTCATGTCATCTGATTCGTCCCTTAAAACATTGCTTTGGGTTCCTATATTTGTCTCACACGACCCAGGGTTAGAAATATCCAACTCCTGTGATATCTCGTCGGTTCTTCCGTCAAAGTAATGACAATATTCATCCGCCGTTCTTTGCAAGAACGATACCGATGCCGTCGAGGTAACTACTTCCGTATCTACTTCCATTTTAATCTTGCCTTTATTTTTAACCTTAGGATTCGACTTATTTCCCGTCGTCGCCAGGTCGCGAACATTACCGAAGGCTTTGTGGGTTTTCGCGGAAGTGTGCCATCTTTTATGGGAAGCTAAATTAGCCGAACTTTGAAACACCTTGTCGCAAGTATCGCAAACGTATAAATCGTCCCGTATTCCCTGGCATTTGTGCTGCGCTAGCAAGAAAGCGTTCTCGAACGTTTCCTGGCACAATTTGCATGTGTAATCTCCTATGAGATTTTCGATCTTCCCCAATTCCTCGATAGATTCCGGAGTGATGTCTATGAAATGAAATTTATTGCCCTTATCCGGCGTGCGATTAGTAGATGGCTCGCTAACATATCTCCTCTTTTTCTTCCTCTTAGAAGGCGAACTATTGTTCGTTATCTGAACGCTTTTCGAGGGCCCTTTAATACTATTATTATTATTATCGTCATTATTATCGAGCGCTTTGTCGCTGCAATCGCTAAACTCGAATTTATCGCTCGCCTTGAAGGTATAGTTTTCTTTGAATAAGTCGCTTTTCTGGTTGTCGGAATTCTTCTCGAGGAGCGATTCCTTGAGCAGATCTCCTTGACAACGATCACTCTCATCAGCAGTTGGAGGTGACGATCGAGATTGGCCGTAAATGGAATTCCAGCAATCCCGCGCGTAATTTTCGAATTTCTTATCAGCATCCGCCGCGGGTTCTTTGCTTCTCTGTTGTAGTAGACCATTACCGTATTGGTTCTGATCCGCCAAATACTTCCAGTAAACCGCGGCCATGTAATTCATGTAATAATTGGTCTCCAGTGCCATCCTGTCGTGCATCATGTTTTGAAGGAGGTTGTTCGAAACAAATTTTTCCCCGTCAGATACCATGGTTGGGTACATCGAAATTGGAGTATTTTTATCGTTACTTTTGTCGTAAAATTGGGATAAGGAGGCAAAATAATGGTACAGATTCATGTACTCGTAATTTTCCATATCTTTTTCCGATACAATAATATTATCATAATAATAATAATCATTTATTTTAAGAACAATTTCCTCATTTCTCGATAACTTTTACATATATAAAAAAACGGTATATATATATTTTATATTTACTTAGGCATAATATTTCTTTAAAAAATATGCCAGTAAACCAAATATTTTTTATATATATTTTAACGGGGTAAGAAAAAGAAAAAAATCAAAAAATATTATAAAAATTAATTAACCTGAGCCTTTTAAAAAATTTTTAAAAGGGATATATATATATAAAATATATTATTAATCTCACATTTATTTTTTTTAACCTTATTATTTATAACAAAAAAAATTATATATTATAATAATAAACAAGTAATAAATATTGAGATGAGATAATTAATATCAAAAAATGATCCCCCACTTTTTCCATTATATATTATTTATTTACCGTGATAAAAAAAATTTTTCTCATTTTCTTATATCAATTACGGAATTATTATGAATGGTTATATATAAAAATTGTTACCTCTTTCTTATGCCATCACCTGCGAAAAGGATTAATTATTTTTTTTATTGTAGCGTTTTGTCATTTTCCCAAACTGTGTACCTTAATATTAATTTTTAATATTTTATTAATAATCAATATCAAATTTTATTATTATCCATTTAATTTTTTTTTAATATTATTTTTATAAATTTTTATATAAATCAATATAAAAATTACGAAAATGCAATAAATAATTAATAAATTTAATTAATGCAGGTAGTAAATAATATAATATCCTATTTTATTTTTTTTTGAATAAAATATATACCTATCATTTCAAAATTTTAACATTATATTATATTATAGTATAAAATAAAATCAATATATCATTAAATGCCATGTGCCTAGGTTAAATTTATATAGTATAGCTTTACCCTATTTTTTTGAAATTTATAAAATAAAAATAAGGATGAAATGGATTGAATTAGAAGTTGCAAAAAAAAAATTTTTTTTAAAAAAACTGTTTTAGACCCTTTAAAAAATATCATTTTACAAAAATTTTTAATACGCATATCTAGTGTTGTTAAACGTCACTCGATAATTTTTTTTTAGGAAAAATATTATGCAAGCCTTTTAAAGATTTTTCTCATAGGTAGGCACAAAGGTTTGCCCAAATCTGGAGGGTTTAGACAATATTTTTCTGGCTAAAATGTTGAGTCAGCTGTTTTTAAAAATCGGCTTAAATTTAGCCGTTTAACAACACTACGCATATAATTTAAATTTTAAATTAACGTTTAGCCGGTTATTTAGTTTTGACCAATGACATATATAATACCTAGACTGACGATTCATTCATTAAAAGTGTACATCAATGCGAATCAGCTGGAGACGCCATCTTGGTTATACTAATCATTATTAAAAATTTTAAACGAGGAGCCTAATTTATTCCTATATCCGATGCAAACTTTATTAAAGAATTACCGGATCATCGAGAGATAATGAGGAAGCAAGTTATCAATTTAATAGTAGTTTTTAACATGAGAATAATTACTTATATGTGTTGCCAAAATGGCGTGTCCAGTTGATTGGCTTTTAACGACGCTTATAAATGCATTTTAATGCATGAATCGTCAGTCTAGGTATCAAATATGTCATTGGTTTCGTCACACTTTAACATCCTAAAATGTAAGAGACAAAAAAAAATACGAAAAATAGTAATACCAAACCAAAATAGGTAGATCCTAACCAGAATACGTTCTTAATTATTATATTTTTTGAATCTGTGTCCAAAATATCAAAAAAAAAATTAAATTCACAAACTTAGGAAACTTTAATGGAAAATAAATAAATTAAGCTATTTTAAATTATATAAATAAAAAACGTGTCCAAAATTAACATATTTATTATTTTTCATTAAAAATTTGTGGAAAAATTTTGAATTCTTGCAAAATATTTTTTTTAAAAAAATAGATTTTGGACCATAGCCTTAAAATAAACTCGAATTTAAACAAATTGAAAGCTAGTTTCAAAAAATGATTGTGATGTACGAAAAATTCCCAACCAAACATATGGTTAATTATTGTTTACGATTTGAGTCGATTTTTAAAAATGGCTAACTCAGTATTTTTGCCAGAAAAATATTGGTCTAAGCCTCTATATTATTATCATTCCTTAACTTAAAACCCTAATTTTTTTAGTTACCCCTTTTAAAACACGTGATGATCCAGGATAGTTCTGATCCCTTAAAAACCCGTGATGATCCCGGATAGATCTGATCCCTTTAAAACCCGTGAAGATCCGGATAGTTTTGATTCCTTTTAAAAATTACGACATATATATTATCAGCAACTCTTCACATTAATAGATGTTCAAACTAGTGTTATTAAATTCCTTAACTTTGGCCCTCTCTATTGTGGCTTACTCGAGCCTTTAGCATAAAAAAAAAATTGAATTAAGCCTTTAAGTTGAGTGAGTCTCAACTTTGAAGATTTGATTCGAATATTTTTGGATAAAAACATAGCTACGCAGTTTTATAGTTGACTAAAGTTAGGTAGTTTAACAACACTACTTCAAACCTTTGTGCCAACATATGAGCAAAATCTTAAGACGTGCACGATAAAGAAAGAAAGAAAGAGAGAAAGAAAGAAAGAAAGAAAGAAAGAAGATAGAGAAAGAAAGAAAGAAAGAAAGAAAGAAAGAAAGAAAGAAAGAAAGAAAGAAAGAAAGAAAGAAAGAAAGAAAGAAAGAAAGAAAGAAAGAAAGAAAGAAAGAAAGAAAGAAAGAAAGAAAGAAAGAAAGAAAGAAAGAAAGAAAGAAAGAAAGAAAGAAAGAAAGAAAGAAAGAAAGAAAGAAAGAAAGAAAGAAAGAAAGAAAGAAAGAAAGAAAGAAAGAAAGAAAGTTTTCTGGATCAAGTATTGAGATATGATAGTGTTATTGACAAACTGGTGGAACCTGTATTATAGATTCCCTCCCTCCAACCGCAAATTTGGCTTAAATATAATTTTTAAAGCTAATGGGAAAAAAAAAATACCCAACTACCCTATTATCCTGCTTACAAACCCTTCTCTCTCTCTCTCACCATTAAAATGTTTTAACAATATAAACACTATAGGGAAGCGTTAAAGAAAAATTAGTAAAAAGTTAATAACCTTTAATAAGTGTCTACTGAACCTTTTCAAACGCAAGCGTTTCAAGACTCAAATCTAGTATTGTTGTTAAAAAGCGCGGTTTGGGTCCATTTTTAAGAAGGGCTAGATTAAGATTTTAGCTAACGAAATAATTTTTGAAAAAAATTTACAGGCCCGGCCCGAATTTATTATAAATATAAGAAATCAATTTATATAAATAATTCAAAAAAAAAAAACGATATATGTTGTATGGCGTCTAGTTTCTATAAATAAAATTAAATATTTTTATTTTGCATAAAAAAAATTCAACACAAAATTGATAAATTTAAGATATATATTTTAAAAAAATTTCTAAGGCCCGACCCAGCCCGAGCCCGTTTTTTCGGGCCGGGTTCGGGCCGGGTACGGGTCGGGCTTACTTTTGCGGATCTCTAATTCTAGCCAAAGTAATATGGCGTGAGCCTTAAGATTTGACAAGGTAGAAGCCCTAACCTTTCTGTCATCCACGAGAAAAATTACCAGAACTTAGACGATATCGTTTTGGTTTTGATCTTAATTGGGTACTCAAATCGTGTCAGCCATTTTTATGCTTTCACTCCACCATCCCCCCCCCCGCCCCTAAGCAAAATCCTGAATACGTCTATGGAACTCCTGTATGATTAATGTCCTCTCATAACTGCGTAGCTGGATCAACGAAAGTTATGGAATAACAAAGAAATATATATTATATTGTATTTGATTTCACATGGAAAATTTGTAACTTTTGAAGCAAGCAAATCGCCCTTAGATATAACCTATAATATTATTTTTTTTAATCTCATTTATGCTAGAAATAAAAAAAAAGTGGAGCAGTAAAGTAGACCGGGGTTATATTGTCCATTAAAAAATTGAATTTCTAATAGAAAATAGATGATGCAAATTTTTTCCAAAATATTTAAGCGTAGTTTTTATTCTTTACATATATTTTCTACAGTAAAAAATTTAATTAATATTTAAGAAAAATATATTTTATTATAACTTTATTAATATAATTTTTTTTTTTATTTAAAAAAATAGAAATATTTTAAGAATTATGAAAAACCCCGGGGTATCTTTAATCCTTCCATGGTAGTGATCTGCGTTGGACCTAATTTTTCAAGCCCAGCCCGAAATAAAATCATTTATCCACCCTGCATAAGCCGCCTTGTTTCTTGCTAGAATTTTAAAAATATGTCGATTTATTTGACAAAATGTAAATGACATCATATTTAAAATTTTAAGCTCGACCCGGCCCGGCCCGAAACTTTTTATAAAATATTAGATCCGACCCGGCGCGAACTAAAACTAATTTAAAAATATAAAACCGGTCGTGAAACGCAGATCTCTATTTCATTCTATCTGCCTTAGCGCTCCTATATATTTTGATATTGATCCTAAATAGAATGTAGGTTACTTTGTCTAATATGCTAAATATACCAGGATCAACCATATTATATATATAACAACTCTGATAAACTTGGCACTTAAAAAAAATTCTTATATATTTTTTAAAAAATATATCAATCATCTTCTTATTGGCTTTCTTGATCTTTAGATAAGCAGACTTCTAGTATTCTTATGATACAGTTGGAATAGGAAAGGGTGCAAGCCCGGTTCTAGCTTCGATCATTAGGGGGAAGGGGGCAGATAAAAATTTTGGAGGGGGGAGTTGATAAAAATTTTTTTAATACTATAGAACGAATATTTAAGTTATTTGTACACAAAATTGAAATATAAAATGATTTTATTTGAAAAATGACACGTATAAATATATTTAATTACGATGAGTGTTAATATATAAATTTTGAATATTTTTTACTTTGTAATTAATGACCTTTTTGTAAAATTCTTTCTCTTAAATCTATTTAATGACCTTTTATATTTTCCTAATTTTCGTAAATGTTAATTTAAGGACGAATTTTTTAAAAATTAACCTTAAATTGTATATATGAAAATAGTATTAAAATAATAATATATATAGTTGTAAAATTTTCAATATCTTCAGTAGTAGTAATAGTAATAAAAATAAAAGATGAATTAAATAAAAGATTTCAAATATATTTTTTGGTTTTACTTTACCTGCCTTCTATGAAAATAACAATGAGAATTTGGCTTGTAGCTGAAAAGAAATATACATTGATTTAACGATTTTATAAAAATTATGTAATAACGATGATTTCTCTTTTTCTACATTCTTATTTTCAAAAAATTTTTGCAGATAGAAATCCTGAAATCATAGGAGCAAAAATGACAAATTAGTTGGATATTGGATTTCATATAAATATCTCTCAAGAAGAAGAGAAGATGTTAATAAGATTAAATATAATTTCCTACCCCCAAAATTATTAAAGGGATTGATAAGTTCCAGTTATAATGAGTGTCTATAAATTTTGAGAGTGGTCTACTTTCCTCAAAATTTATAGACTTTAAAATTCGAAAGGAATATCCAACTGTTAAAAATATAGATAAAAAAATTATTGCTCATATAAGAAAATGACTACTATGATAGAATCTTCTACTGGATTCTATTAACGAGTGCTCCTTAGAGAAAAATCCTATAGAGCAAGGAAAAGCTATTAATGATCAGGAAGATAAAAAGGAAGATTGTGAAGTTAATTTACTAGAATTAATAGGGTTCATTCGAGTTTCTTGAGAATTTATGTTAGAATGAAATACTCTTCCTGCTCTTATAAATAAATTACTTTTAAAAATGGCATGAGACATTAAATGAGTTAAGCATAGATAAAAAAGTTTATTTACAGCAAGAATTAATAGAAGTCTTATTTGATTTATAGTTCTAAGAGCAATAATTTTTTTAATATCTTTTTCTTTTCAAGCTGAGAGTGAACTAATGAAGAGGCTGGCTGCTAGCAGCCATATGGCTGCGCCGACCCCTATCTCCTCATTAGTTCACTCCAGAACCCGTAACGTAAGGATTACTCCTGCACATACTAGGGTTCTGGAGTGAACTAATGAGGAGATAGGGGTCGGCGCAGCCATGGCTGCTAGCAGCCAGCCTCTTCAGGGCAGTTGTGCAGATTTAATAAAAGCTGCTAGTAGAGTTGTGTTAAATGCTATAATAAGAATAGGATTTAGAGCAGTAGATATATTAGAGATTATATCAATATTGTTGGGTCTTAAGAAAAATATAGATAAAATAATTATTACATCTCCAATTCGATTAATTCTTAGGGTTATGGTAGCTTTTATTATTGAAGAATGATTTTGGTAAAATATAATTAGAAGAAAAGAGGTAAGACCTAAACCATCTCACCCCAAGATGAGGATAACTATTCTTGGGGTGATTACTATAAAAATTATAGAGACAATAAATAGGTTAAATATTATATAATAAAAAAGTTTATTTACATCTTCTAGTATGTAATAAAATCTATATACTAATACATTTAATGAGATTAATGTAAGAATAAAGATAAAGGATACAGAGAAAGGGTCGAATAAAAAATCAAATTCAAATCTTATATTTTTTAGTATAATTAAATTATACGATAATTTTGTTGACAGTCTAGTTATAATGTTGATTTGTATAGTTATAAATATAAATATTATAACTATACAAACCAACAATTTATTCTTGAATACCCCCCTTTTTATTTTTTTATTATTCATTGTGAGTTGATATTTATATAAAAATATCTTTATTAAAGTCACAGTTTAAATTTAACTCACAAATAATATAGTCAGCCCCCTGCCATATGATTAAGGATATGAATAAAAAAATAAAAAGGGGGGTAAAAGATCTCTGTAAAAAGGATGAAGACACATCTGTCCATTTTACCCCTATAGAAATTCGGGTAAAAATAAAACTAGAAATTAAAATTAAGATAATTGTATTAAGAATAATAGGATACATAAAAAAATAAGAAAAATTTATTAAATTATAAATAATAATAATTTCTGGGAATAGATTAAAGGACGGCGGGCACCCAATGTTGAATATTAAAATTATAAATAGAATTAATGTGATATATAAAGATTTTATATTTATTTGAGATTTAACTAAAATTATATTACGGGTAGATATTTTATTATATATTAAATAGAAAATAAGGAATATGGATGGTCTGATAAATCCGTGGGATATACTTATTGAGATGGACCCCTCTAGTGAAATGAAAGATATTAGAAGTATTCTAAGGGCAAGAAAAGTTATATGAGATACACTAGAGTAAGCAATTATGATTTTTCCGTCATTGCTAAATGATATCCCGATTCTAGATATAATTATTCCTCATAGAAGCGTCGACATCAGGATCCATACTACTAGCGGGGTCCCTATTAAAATTAGGAGTATTCGGCTCATGAGCCTTAGGGAGTCAGAGATGAAAAATGTAAATAGGTAATTTTACTAAAAATGCCAGAATAATAAGGAATATTGTCCCTGAACCTCAACCTCTCAAATTATCAGATATCCCTAATTCAAGAACGCCGCTGCTTTTACTTTTATTGTCCCTGAACCTCAACCTCAAATTATCATCATGATCGGAATTAGGGATATCTCAAAAAAAATAAAAAATAAAAATTTTTATTAATTAGAGATACTAGAAGTATAACTATAGTTATACCTAGGATAATTTTTATAATTAGAAGTTTAAATATCTCAGATTCTAAGGATAAAATGAAAATAATAACTACGATAGAAATACTAATAAATATTAAAGTAAATAAAATATTTAATGAATCTAAATTTATTATCGTGTTGGACCATAAGTTTATGTTTGACAAAGAGCCAAAGTTTAATGACATGGATATTACTAGTAATATCCCTGTTATTATTGTTAAAATAGGTAAGTGTGACAGAAATCCGATAAATGGGGTTATTAAGAGGAGGGATACTATCATTTATAGTGTCTTCATCCTTTCTATAGTATACTATAGAAAGGATGAAGACACTATGAAAAAAGTGGAACTTTTTGATAAGTTAATAAGTATAGTAAGAGATATGGTAGCCTCGATAATTATTATAATTAAAATAAATAAAAGAAAAATAATAGATAAAGAAGTTCCTATATAGTTATTAAATACTATTAAAATACCTATAATTGATAATATTTCTATAAATAGAAGTATTTTAATAACTAAAGGGAAGCTTATTAAAATTTTAATTATGATTAGTCCTGTGATTAATCTAATTATGTACGAAGTATATCATTGAATAGAATAATATAGAAAATTTTCTATAGATATTAATTAGCAATTTATAGGATAATTATTCTAATATTATTCTTTTAGGGAGAGTAATCACATCTTAAGTAACAATTAAGTATTCTGATTTTAAATTACCTAAAACTAAGGACATGTTAAATGTTGTCTATAAAAGAGTTGAAATCTTAGATCTTAGAATTTTGGAGTATTAGAAATTTTTCTAAAACAATACATGCAAAGTATTATAGGATACCCCAGTTTTTAACAATATGTTTACTTGTATCAATTAATATTGTTATAAATTCACTCCATAGTGATACCTACAGTTAATACTAAAAGTATTAAAACTGAAAAATTGATCTCATTAAAAGATTTTATTAGGGGTAATAATACGATGATGGCGATCTCAAGATCAAAAATAATAAATAAAATTGTAATGTATATAAATTTTAAGGAGTAAGGTATTCGGGATATACCAAAAGTGTCAATTCCGCACTCAAAAGATGATCTAAAGGAGTTAATTTTTAATTTCGTGGGTGTAAATAAAATTTTATATAAATTGAGCAGAAAGTAAGAGATTAGTAAGGATAAAGAAATTAAAATAGTAGAATGAAGCATCGTAGTATACTATTTTAATTTCTTTCTAATTGGAAATTAGATGTACTTAATTTATACTAAAATAGTAGTTAGGTGCATAAAACTTTACGCGCATTGGCAGGGGTAGTTAATCCCCCCATCAGTACAAACACAAGTATAAAAATAGTCACACAACATCAACAAAATATCAATATCAGGCTGCTAATTCAAAATGAAGCATACTAGTATTGAGATTAACCCAATTATGATTCGAGGGGTTACGGATATAAGAAAAAGGGATCCGATAATAATATGAAACCCGTGAAATCCTGTTGCCACGAAAAAAACTCTCCCAAAGCAAGAGTCATTAATTGAAAAAGATGATTGGAAATACTCCTCAACTTGAAGATATGTAAAGTATAAACCTAAAATTACTGTGATGGCAGTGAGATATAACACTGAGCTAGATTTTTTTACTGCAAAAAATGAGTGATGAGCTCAAGTGATTGAAATTCCTCTTATTAATAAAATAATAGTATTTAACAGCGAGGTCTCAAAAAAGGGGATAGGTATTACTCCTATAGGAGGCCAGTTATTTCCGATCTCTGAATCAGGGCAAAGTCTAAAGTGAAAGTAGGCCCAAAAAAAAGAGGCAAAGAATATAATCTCTGAGACAATAAATAAAATAAAAGAGAATCCTAAACTTTTAGAAATCGTTGATAATATTTCCCCCGATATAGAGGACTCACGTTGTAGGTCCTTTCCCCATATATAAAAAGTTATTGTTATAGTTACAACTGCAAATATGACAAAAATAATATTATTAGAAGTTTTTCATATTACACCCAATAAAGCTGCTATTGCTCCTAGTGCCGAGAGTGAGCCTAGTAATGGCCAAAATGAGGGGTTAATAATATATAAAGGATTTTTTATCATGAGATTATATATTTAGGAATTAGAAGATTCTCTAATATATAATGAAATAAGGGATATATACACGTATGCTTGAATAAAGGATACTATTAATTCTAATAGATTTAATAGGACTCTAGGGATTAATATTATAAAAGGTTTTATGGAGAATATTCTTATACATAAATGTATAAGAATGTGTCCTCTTGTAATATTAGCAGACAGACGTAAGGACAAAGTTAGAGGGCGGATTAATAAAGAAATAAGTTCAATCAGGAATAGAAAGGGAGACAAAAAAATTGGGGATCCTAAAGGAATTAAAGATCATAAAGATATATTTTTAAAGAAAAAACTAATTGAAATCGTAAAAAGAGAAATTGATAGTATAAAAATGTTTAAAGTTCTTGAAGTAATAGAAAAGGTGTATGGAAAAAGTCTAAGAATATTATGGGACAAAACAAATGAGAAAATACATATAGAAATTGACACTGTAATTCTACCTACCGAGAAGGGTTTAACTCTGTTATTTCAATTTATTTTTAACATCAAATTTATATTAATTAATTTTCGAATATTCTATATTTTTTTTATATATAATATCTATAAATAATATTTTACTAATTTATTACAGTTATTATGATTTTTTTTTTCCGTAATCGTTTAATAATTATACTAATTAAATATTTTTCATTTTATAAATTATACAATTATAAAAGTACAAGATATAAATAAATATACCTAACTTAAAAAAAAAATTAATTAAATTCAAAATTTTTCACTTGAAAATTATGTATGAGTATTTATGTGGAATATAAAATAAAAATATTAATAAATATGCCATTTAACAAAAATTATTTAATTTAATAAACTAATATATAAATATTTTTATATAATGACCTATTTATTAAATATTAAATGGACTAATTTTCTTTTCTTTTATATTAATGTTTTATAATAAAATAATTTAATTAATTTTTATCTGTCAATTATCACTTTATCTGTCAGTTCACACTTTATATGTCAGTTTACACTTTATCGGACAATTCTTAGTTTATTTACACCTTTACGACTTTAGATGGGATGGAAGAGATCAATTCACCAAATATTCCTGCAGCATTAAACGATCCCCTCTTAGGGAAGAGGAGTGACATTTTTAGCAAGAGATATGGGGAGTATTTTGAAAATAATCCTTATATTCCTACTAAGGACAATATAACAAAAGAAGATTTTACTGAATATTTAAAATTAATAAATAAAGTGAAATATTTTATTTATAATAGATTATATATATTGATTCAAAAGATAAACGGGTTTAAATGTTCGCACATCAATGAATTTTCTAATTTAAAATTGGAAAAAAATAGTAATACTCAATAATTTTTTTGACAATAATTATTACACTATTTATTGTGGATAGGGAAATTATATTAAATTTTGAATGTTCTTTGAAATTTATTTGATAATAAATTTTATTTATTAATAATTTAATGTTAGGCCTAATTATCAGTTTTTTTTTATGTTAAGTATATTCCTTTGAATTATATAAATTAGGATCTCCAGATGAAATCTCTTACATGGAGGCTGATATGCCAGATTATTTTTACAAGCCCAATTTTTCTTTCCTTAATCCTGTTGTCCATAAATTATTAATACCTAGTAGTACACAAAGGTTGAATGATTGGTTAGGACCAGCAAATGCAAGTCACGAGAAGGTGCACTAACCAAATATTTGTTCCATATATTTAAACTATTAAAAGGGATTTTATAATAAAATTATATAGCTAACCAATTTTGGTAGCTAGTGGGAACAGGTGGGCTAAGAGGAATGGTTAACCCCTACCATCTATCCAAAATGCAAATTATTTATAAAATATTTTATGAAAGGTAAGAGACAATATTGAGCAACTCACAAGATATATATATGTGATTGTTGAGGTAAAATTTAACTCTTGTTTTGAGATTAGCAAGCCTTGCACCAAGGTAAAAAATTAAAATTGGCTAAGCTCGATGTTTTTTTTACAAAAATAATATATTTGTGATATTTTTTTTTCTCACCGCAAATTTATATTATATGAAGTGCTGGGAAATGGCACATGAGTTAATTCTAAAAAAAATGCCTAGTTCAATATTTTAGCAGGAAAAATATTGCCTAAGGCTAATAGAAGAATATATGCCATCTATGACCAAATCTTCAGAATTGTATAATATTCTTCTAGATAAAATATTGAATTAGCCATTTTTTAAAATTGATTCAAATCGAGACAGTTAACACTAATTAACATATATAAATAATTAGTTAATTTTTAAAGGTGACCCTCCTATGACACAAATGCTTATATGTTATATTTTCTTTTAAGAATAATATATCTACATTTAAAAAAGGAATTCTTCTTTTTTTGTATTACTATTTTGGTTTTTTTTACAATTATATATACACTGATAATTGATGTCTGTATCAAGCCTATGTTATATATTTTTTTACTGATAGTACTGGCTGATGCTGACATTATTAAATTAATTTTAATTGGGTGGTATATTATCGTGATTCTTTCTTGTTAGGAATATCGACCGATGTAGTTAAAGAAATAAATATTTTTAATCTTTAATAAACACTATAGAATATTTGAAAAATAATCAGTATTGAATGGCATTGGTCGATATCTGAAAAGTTACAATGGTTCAACCCAAAATTTATAACTAAAAATCTTCGAAGATCACAAAATTGAAGATTTTTTTTTAAAAAAAAGTTCAAAATAATCAAACAGCAAACCAAAATAGGGTGCCTTAGTAGACTAAACAGCTGTTCAAAAAAGTTGAACCTGGGACATGGCCTGTATACTTTTTATTTAAGTTTATTGATTTATGCCTTGATTGAAAGAATAAAAAATAAAATACGGAATTAGGTATTTCCATTAATCATTTTAGGTCATCTAACCTAATCTGTCAATTAACTTTGTCTAAAACGTGGCTAATAAAATATCACCAATGCGAGGTTATAGCAGAATGGTTTGGCACCCTTTTGACCAAATACAATCAAGCACAATATAAAAAAATTATATATAAATTAATTTTGAAAATGCAAGTGGCGCGGAACCTACCCTCTTCGCATTTTGTTTTACTTCGTAGCTAATTCACGCTAACTCTGAAATGCCAGGGGTATGTTACTCCTTGGGATATTTTTTTCATTTTTGGAGATTTGCTATCTCGTCCCACCACAAGATACATGATTTTACAAATGCTTCTAGTTTTTTTTTTAAAATTTATATATTTATCACCCTTTCAATTATTTCAAATTTCTCGTTTGTCGAGAAAATTTATTTAAAAAAAATAGGTTATAAAGTAATTATCATATTTTTAAAATTATAAAGATCCGGTGTAGGATCGGTATTTTTTGGAAGCCGATTGATGCGATATTTTATTTTATCGAGTATCGTTATTGAGTAACGCGATACATTTATGCAGTCCCAGAGTAACTAATTATTTATGAAATTACTTAAATAAATATTATAGCATTTTTTAAAAAAAAACGATTCATAAAATTATAGCTTAGTCGGTATTTGGATGGCATCGAAAGCAAAATAGCCCTAAACGTGTCCCGGAAATCTGGGAATTTCATCCACGCTTTATCGTACGTTTCCCATTTGCGCGACACGCTTACCGACATACGTTATTCCATTCAAGAAACGAGGTGAAATTTTATAAATCGGTTTGGCGTTTATTTGTTTTAAAAAAAAATTATACAACTACTAGATATTTTACGATAGAAAAGTTTATTTCCTCTAGATTCGTTCTGCCTACCTTTGTTATGTCATGATACAAAAGCTCTTTGAAATCTCAGAACATGATTAGAATCTGAGAACCTGATCAGAACCGCCTAATATTTCCGGAATTCTATTATAATTATGAGACCTAAATTAAAAAGGCAGAGTTTAATTAAATAGTTCTTCAAAATAAAATAAGATAAACGAGAATAATAATCTTTCACTGGCAAGCCAGGGGTCGCCAGGTTCATTCAAACCAAAAAGGCGGGAGAATTTAAACCATAATCCAAATTTCCGGGTGATTATTTCTTTATTTTAAATGAATATATCTTATAGTGCGCACACATTGAACGTTTCAACGCAGCGTTTCAAAACGTAAATTTGAACCCCTTACCTTGGCGATTGCGATCGCGATTTAACAGCTGATTGATTTTTAAAATCTGTTTATGAGATCAATTTTTATTTATTAATATTAATTTTATCTTTAATTCAAATTTTAATAATAATCTAAGAAATAATGATTTTAATAAAGAATGTATGATCTCATAAACAGATTTTAAAAATCAATCAGCTGTTAAATCGCGATCGCAATCGCGCCACTATGAATTCAAGGTTAATTGTTTTTAATTTTTTTGATATGAATGAAACGTCTAAATTCAAAACCCAAAAAGAAAAATGGTGTCCAATTTAAAAGAAATACATTTAAAATGCATTATTTGCGTTCAATTTATGCGCGTTAGCGTTGTTAAACAGCTCAATTTAAGTCGTTTTTTTTTTCAAAATGGCTAACTCAATATTTTATCACGGAATAATATCGCACAAGCCCTAAGAGTTCGCGTCATAGATGGCATTACGGTCTAGACACTCTATTAGCGAAATCTCGAGGCTTGGACGATATTTTTTCTGGCTAAAATATTGAGCTAGCTAGTTTTTAAAATTCAGCTCAAAACGAGCCGTTTAACAACACTAACATATCCAAGCGCAACACTAATATAAAGGAAGGTCGTATAGTATCATTTTTTTTTTCCAGAAGATTTTTAATTTTTGTTACATATTCCTTAAAATCTTGATCATTAAATTCCTCCTTCCAAAGCAGATAAAGAATAACCGATTACAAATCTTTCTCGGCCCCAGAAACTTTTCATTCAAACTAAATACGCGCCACGAATCAGCGTTAGAAATGTGGTTAACGAAAATATAATATTGCGTATTTAGCGCAAATATTCTTTGAAGAAAAAAAATGGGCCCAACATTCTTCTTCTCCCTTTTATGGCCATTTCCAGGTTGGCCAGTTTTCCCTTTAATTTTTCTTTTTCATTTTTGACGGTCCTGAGCAACAATATTTGTAAGCTATTCTTGTATCTCATATACGCCGCTTTCACATTTCTCCACGTCATCAGGGGCCTTCCTCTAAGGTCTCGATCCCCCTGCTTACCATCAAGATGCATCTCTTCATTCATCTTTTGTCATGTTCCGGATGCCCAAACCATCTTAGCCTATTTTTCGTCACATTGCCACTCCAATCATTTCTATCTCCCAATTTTGCTCGCAATTCCTTGCTAGTTTTTCTCTCTCTCTCAGAGATACCCCTTACATCCATCTAATTCATCAGCTATAACTTATTATTATTTTTCTAATTTAAAGCAACGAATTCCTTGAAATAATTTCATCTAATTCTTATATCTTTTTAATAATTAAAATTATTCTTATTAATTCAACTTCCTCGTATTTGAATTTATTATTAAAGCAACGAATTCCTTGAAATAATTTCATCTAATTCTTATATCTTTTTAATAATTAAAATGATTCTTATTAATTCAACTTCCTCGTATTTGAATTTATTATCCAGCTTTTCATAATATTTAGATTTTCCCATTTATTATTTGTTTATTCAAATTTTTAAAAGATTTTTATAAAATGCGATGGTTTTAATCATGATTCATCACATTTTTTATAAGATTTTGTTCAACCGAGCCATGAAATGTTATCGTAACCCTGGGGCTTTAAAAGAGGTGACTTAATCTTATTCGTCAATAAAAAAAAACGTCTCCCCACCGCAAATCTAATTTTAGGTTACCGCGTTGTTTAAAGGTCGCCCCTATATTTACAACTGAATATCTTGCGAATCCAAAAATCTGGCAGGTTGGGCATTCATTTAGATCGGAAATTCAATTCTAAAAATTTTTTGTACCCTGTTTTGTGGACCTCGGAATAACATTTCGTCGCAATTATTCCTAGATGTCTTATAAAAAATCTTTTGACGTGATTACAATCAAGAAAGATTCTTTTATTGTGTAAAAATTTCAACTTTAGACTCTCTGTAAGATCTTCTGTTTTGAAGAGCATTCCAAAGTCTGCGTGTAAAATATAAAACCTGATTCTGGAACCATCTTAAATTATATTTAAAACCGGAAATTAAATTTAAAATTTTAATGCGGAAGGTTTTGCCAGGCTCCGAATAATAGGAATCGGATTCTTAGCTTTTTTATTTATTTATCCTTTATATTATATCGAATAATTCTAGAAAAACCATTTTAAAACTGAGACGCCCCCTTTCGGGAGATTATTTATACACTTTTCTAAACATTTTTATCGAGTTTGAGAATTAAGATGGCCGCGTCCCAGAAGGATTATTCATCTCGTAAAATGAAGATAACAATAAATGGGGCTTTAATTCAATTATAGAAATTATTTACCGATAATAGAAATTCAATTCATTACATTATTTATAATTTATTATAAATTTGCCCATATAACATATATTTAATGAATATTAATAAAATATGTTCAACCAATGAAATCTTGTGCATTTGATATATGACGCCAAAAATAATATCAAAATTTTCGCTACTCAATTTTTTCAAAACAATTTGATATTTATAAAATATTACAAATAATTAATTATATTATTATTATGAAATTATATAACAAATTGAAAAGTATTATCATCATTAAGATAACCCCAAACAATATAAATATTGGATCGGATTTTTCAAAATTAGCCTTACTTATAAAATGAGTGTTTCAAAATCAATAAAATAAATAAAAAAATTTATAAATTGATTAATCATTCAATAACCTCATGCTCACTATATTAATTCATTTTATAACTATAATTTCTTTGGTATTTTTAAAAAAAAAACTATAATAAATTCTTATTATTCTTTATAATATCAAAGGTAAAAAAAAATTATTAGTAGGATTTTTTTTTTTGCAAACGTACTCTATTTATTTTTAAATTTACATAAAACCTAATTAAAAAAATTATAATTTATAAATTTATAATTATATAATTAAAAATAAAATTCTATAATTGAGTCCCCAAAAAGGAACCATAATTGTGTCTAAAAATTTCTATTTGAATTTTTTGTCGAATAAAAAGGAATTCTCTGGGTTCATTTGTGAAAAGCCGAATTTTATTACCCAGATTTTTTAAAAACATAAATGTTGAAGGCGAAAAATGCCCGTTAGTAGAAGTCACTACTGGAGTGAATATGAAGTTTTTAAAATTTTTGTATTTGTTTGTCTTTTTAATTTCTGCCTGTGATATTAAATTGAAATTTATGTTTGAAGGGAATGATGAAACACACGTGTAGTCCCATATGAGTGATTTGCCGAGGGCCCAAGGTATGGTTGTCATACCATCAGGTCTTAAACCATCTACTTAAGATAAATTTGATGGTTCAAGATTGTTTGGAATGTGTGCAGCTGTTAAGCTTCTATTCATTATATGGTTTACAGCTGAGTGGCGTTGTTGTCGCCCTTGACTAAAAATACAATTTAAGCCATGTCTACCCTTTGAATCAACGGGTGATTTGCATTTGATGCAGGCATGAGGCTGTACTATATCGCAACCTAGACGTAAACCAATGATTACTCTCAGTTGTTTATTTGATAAGAGATTACCAAGGTTGCGACTAGGGAGTGATTCTAACCATTCTTGATCACCAAGTCTGTCTGATTATTGAAGGAGTTGAATGCAATCTAAAGGTGGATTGACTGATATATCTGTTCGGTATTTCGAGATTAAAAATGTGAAAATTTTTTTGTGTGTGATGATTGATGGTAATACGGTGTTAATGGGTGTGTTTGCCTTCCATTTGTCAATAGCGTCGTCTAATAAACGATCGGTAGGGCATATGAAGCCAGAAATCATAGAATTGTTAGATAATCTAGATGATACGAATGATGATAAGGATAAAAGATTGAGCGGAAAAAAATCTAAACCGCCTAGTTTAGAAGGTAGATGAGCAAGTGACCAATTGAATGAGTTTAAATTTATGTTTAATTTTTCCAGAAATATTTTAAATTTATCCTTAATTTTAGATATGAATTTCATTGTTCTTGAAAAAAAGGATGATGAACGGAAAATGTGCATAAATTTAGGTATGTACAGGCATTTGCGAATTAAAAATAAAGATTGATGAGCTGTTAGGAGACTTAGAATGTGCTCCATACTTTAAAAACTTTTAAAAATCTTGTTGAGAAAATCTTCCGACTTGGTCGCATTAGCTAATGGGGACCCAAGTAAGGTTAAGCTGTCAGGAGCAATGATTTTGTAGCCTTCCAACTTTTGTGGCTTATTGTTTAAGAAACATAAATCTGTTTTATTTATGTTGAGTATCAGACCGATAGCTTGGGAATTGATTTCCAGGTGTTTTAAGGCGCTTAGTACATTAGCTAAGGGGCCACAGATAGTCCCATCGTCTAAATACCATAGATTAAGATTTGGGTTGAAATTTTGTTTAATTTGGTAGATGAGGTGATGGATTCCAAAACAAAAAGAGGTCCTAATGAATCCCCTTGTTGGATGCCCTCTTGGGATAAAATCTGATAAGATCCATATGTCAAAGGCGTCTGAAAACCATATGAGGATTCAATAAATTTAGAATAACAGGGAAAAGATTCATAGAAGAATTTTAATAATGAGGTACGATGTAGGCTATTGAAGGCATTTTTGAAATCTAGTTTACATATTACAGAATCAGGTGGTGGGTTTTCTAATTAAATTCTTAAGGTATGAACCGCTATTTCACAGCCACCCTTGATCCCAAAATCTAGTTGATAAGAATTTAAAATGTTAAAAGCATCATGTTTGATGTGTTCTATTATGATTTTGGCTATTAATCTTCTGAAAAAAGAGCCTACTGCATGGGACGGGTACCACCATCTGGCTTAGATAAGGCAATTAGACGTGCACCAAAAAGGATTTGGTGAGTTTGTATTGGAATATCATTATTTATTATGTTATTACAAAAAGTTGTTAAAACCTTGATGACAGAACTATGGGAAGGATTTTTTGAATTAATTAAGTATTGAAAATATGAGGGTCTGAAACCATCAAGACCACCTGCTGAGTTTTTATTGAAAGAATTGATGGCATTGACTATTTCATCACTGCTAAAAATTACAGTCTGGTATTGGAGAGATGGGTTGATTATTTGTAGAAGCTTCAGGATGTATTGTATCAATAGTTGTAATGTTTCTTCATTGATAGGAGAAAGATGGTTATCTTAGGATATAAGTTTAATTGCACCACCTATGGTCACCTTGATCTATTTTATTTGATATTATTTTGCATTTGTGTGTTATATCACCTACTTGCTTTTTAACATTATGATTGTAGTTAATCATTTGAATAGTGTCAAAATTTTCAATGTTTGATTTCATTTGTTCATGTAATGGGGTCTCTTTGTTAGCGGGGACGTATAGACATTTGTGAGAGAAGGTTAATAAGTCTTCCCATGATTTTAAACAATTTAAGTTATCATTAACTTTTATGATAAGTTTAATAACAAAATTTGAAATTAGGTTTCTAGATTTATTTGGTAGATGTGTTAAAGTGGGTCCTTATTTCCATTCAAAAAATCTTTCAAGAAAATCTGTGTTAATAGGGGGAGGATGAGGCTCAACAATATTTAATAATGGTTTAAGTATTGTTGGTTGGAGATTTTTGAGAGGAAGGACATGTTGACCCTTTGTAACTATGTTTGTATAAAAGATTGCCCTTTGTCACTTTAATTAGTTTAGCACAGATGTTACAAATTGTTGACATTGTTTTATTTTATTATTTTTTAACATTAAAATATTTTTATTATAAAAATTTAAATTTCTTAGCAAAACTATGTATATAGGATTATAAATATTTAAATTGATGTTACAAAATTGCTTGTTACAAGTTTGAGGGTATGTGTAATGTGCAAGAAAACTATGAGAGGTTATGTTTGTAATTTTGATCTTGCACGTCTAGGCAATGATGGGCCAAAGAGATCGTAATGATTTTCGCGTTTGTCGGCAAGTAATTGGATTAATTTTATGAATGATAAAAATAATTAAAATTAAAAAATTAATATTTTCGTTTCATGGATAGACATAGGTTTCTCGCACATCACACATACCCTCAAACTTGTAACAAGCAATTTTGTAACATCAATTTAAATATTCATAATCCTATATACATAGTTTTGCTAAGAAATTTTAATTTTTATAATAAAAATATTCTTATGTTAAAAAATAATAAAATAAAATAAAAATGTCAACAATTTGTAACATATGTGCTAAACTAATTAAAGTGACAAAGGGCAATCTTTTATATAAACATAGTTATAAAGGGTCAACATGTCCTTCCTCTCAAAAATCTCCAACCAATGAAATTATAACAATACCCTTACCCTTATTAAATATTATTGAGCCTCATCCTCCCGCTATTAACACAGATTTTCTTGAAATATTTTTTGAATGGGAAAAAGGACCCACTTTAACACATCTACCAAATAAATCTAGAAACCTAATTTCAAATTTTGTTATTTAACTTATCGCAAAAGTTAATGATAACTTAAATTGTTTAAAATCATGGGAAGACTTATTAACCTTCTCTCACAAATGTCTTATACGTCCCCGCTAACAAAGAGACCCCATTATTACATGAACAAATAAAATCAAACATTGAAAATTTTGACACTATTCAAATGATAGACTACAATCATAATGATTAAAAAGCAAGTAGATGATATAACGCACAAATGCAAAATAATATCAAATAAAATTACCCTTAGTCAAGTTTTTAGACTAAAAATATTGAATTAAGCTTCTAAGTTGATTCTAAACTTGAAGATTGACAAGAATATTTCTGGATAAAAATATGGCTGCTCTGTTTTATAGTTGACTAAAGATAGGTGGTTTAACAACACTAGTAGGAATGTACCGATATTTTTCATTGGATCGGTTCTGATCGGGTCTATTTTATTTATTATTTTTTTCGATATATTTAAGTTTTCGATATTTAAGAAAATGCATTTATTGAAATTAAGAATATTCTTATATAATTTGAGAAGTGATAAATTTTATATAAAAAAAAACTAAATGTATAATTAATTAGTAATGTATTAATTATAAGAGGATATTTATGGTCTTAAAAACTCAATGACATTAATACCTAGACTGACGATTTATTCATTAAAATGCATTTTTAAGCGTCGTTAAAAGCAAATCAGCTGGACCCGCCATTTTGGTAACACCTATAGTAATTATTTTCATGTTAAAAACTACTATTTATATTTATAACTTGCTTCCTTATTATCTCTCGATGATCCGGTAATTCTTTAATAAAGTTTGCATCAGATATAGGAATAAATTAGACTCTCGTTTAAAATTTTAATAATGATCAGTGTAACCAAGATGGCGTCTCCAGCTGATTTGCATTGATGTACACTTTTAATGAACGAATCGCCAGTCTAGGTATTGTATATGTCATTGTAAAAACTAAATTAATAATTTTTTCAACCATGATAGTAGATGGGATAGATATACTTTCTACTTTCTATCATCAAAATAAAGTTTTTGGAACAAAAAAAATTAGATTTATACCACATTTTGTACTATATATTTATATATAATTTTACATATATGAATATAATCGAATAAATAGCCCTAAAAATACTAGGTTAATTAAAATATAGAATATGTAAAGCGAGCAAAATTAGATTAGCGATATCGGTTATTTGGCCGAATATGAATATAATATCCGCAATATCGTTTCGGATTATCATCCTAAAGGTGGTATCGGTACACCCGTAATTAGATATCCGAATAAGTGATATTTTTATAAATTAATTTTTTTTTTTATCATATAGAATTTTCGATTAAAATGAAACAAAAATCTTATTCGAAAAAGTAGATTCTGAAACCCTTTTAGAATACTGAAACATAATAATGTAACTCCGAATCTTAGAAAAATGTTACAATCTTGGATGTCACTTCAACTCACGGATGATAAGACATGTGATAAATGTTCGAAGAAAAGTCGGAACAGCTGATAAGTCAAATGACGCATTTATAGACCCTGATATTCATCATACCGAAGAGAACCCGGCTATTGGGGGAATCTCCAATAAAAAAAAGAAAAGATTGACAGAAAAAAAGATATACAATTTAAAAAAAAAGCTCTAAATGAGATTGAGCCAGTTACTATCGATAAAGATGAGCATATTCTTAGCAATATTTTTTTTAAAAAATTACCACTCTTATCTAAAACTTTTAAATATATAAATTTTGACGATATTACCAGAAAATTGGACAGTGTCCAAAATAATGAATGAATAGTAATACAACAAAATTACATGGCAAGACAAGCTAATGAGGCCTGATGTTAAAATCGGTTTTTCAAAATTTGCAAGCATTTGCCCAAAAAAAATTGCATACTCGTTGGAGGTTGTGGTACACATATTATATGTGTTTGCAGCCACCACCAAAATTTTAAATTGATAATCATCGGTATTTAAGCCTAAAATATTAATATTAAAATCTAAAGATTCCATAATCAATTTATTATCATTGGTTCATATTTATCCAATCAAAATGTATAACATATTTACGTATTAATATACATCAGAGTTGTTAAAAGATACTTTTTAAGTGGATCTAGATACAGATACAACGTCTAAAATAATATCTAGATACAGATTATTTAATCAAAAATCTATCTAGATACAGGATCTAGATCCTTTAACAACTCTGATATACATATACAAACAACATCCAAAAATCCATCAACAAAAGAACATCTGATCTTCTTCTTTACATTAATCCTCAAAAAAAAAACTCAAATTCAAAAGATCCCTTTTGATTGACATTTCATATATAATGATATAACAAAAATACATAGCTACAAAACTACAACAATTAGATCAAATTTACCCAATTAAATCAAAGAAGATATGTTGCCCTTTAAAACATACAAACATATTTTACCCTTAATTAATTTGTAATCGGCTTCAACCATTCTGTTATATGGTCAAGTGTGATATGTTATTTTTAGTTACAAGATGAATAATCCTTTAAATTATATCAAAGAGTTCAAAAAAACCATTAAAAACTGATTAATATCTATTTTCTAAACATTTTATCGATTTTTGAGAATAAATATGGCCACTTCCCAGCCCAATTTTTTTTATTATAAATACAAAGGAAGAGTTTAGTAATATCAACTAAATTTTTTTAAAAAAAAATTTGAAGGTCGTATTATTTCCAAAAAAAATCTTTTTTAGTCATTATATATTTAAATAAAATGGTGGGTAATTTTGAAATTAAATTTTATTTACAATTATGTAGTTTTGTAAGATATGATTAATTGAATCAAGGCAGATAAAGGTAAAAAATACGTCATTTTTTGCCGCTTTGAATGCCAATAACTTCAAAAATATAAATGTTAGGAGGCTAAAATTTTGGCTGTTTCTTAGTTACACTGACCTTTCCTTGCTTATCAAATTTTAAAAAATATCGAAGGGGGGGGGGTCGCCGAATCGTGGTTGATTGTGTCATGGAATGACCCAAATTTTAAATGAAGTTCATATAAAACAGGATTTGTCTTCGAATATTATATTATCGTCTGCGTTCTTATTTCTTTCAATTTTCTAAATATTCCCTTTTCTAGGATTCCAAGTAAAGTTGTTTATTATATATAATATTCAGTAAAAAGCGAAGAATAAACAAAAGTAATGAAAAGCCTTTGCTAACGCCAAACGATAATTTTACCAATTTTTCGCGAGGCCATTTAAAAGGCGTTATTGGCGCTTGCAACGCGGAAACGCTCCATTTGTTCGCACTATAAATATCAATATGCGAATTTAGGGTTTATAACTACTATCATTGTTATTATGATATGGACGTTGTTCGAAAATCTCGACAAAATAAGGAACGATATCAAATCTAGTGATCTGCATCTCTGCATCGGGCCAAATTTTTCAAGCCCGAACCCGATATTTATTTAAATATAGGAAATTAATTTTTTTATAATTACATAAAATAGAAAACATAATGTTATGTAGAGTTTAGTTTCGAATGAATTAAATCTAAAATTTTCTATTTTACATAAAAAAAAATTCGATACAAAATTATTGATAAATTTAAGATATATTTAATAAAATTTCCAAGGTCCGACCCGACCCGGGCCCGACCCGAACCCGATTATTTTAAATGGAATTAGGCCCGAACCCGGCCCGAAACCCGTTCGAGCCGGGCCTAACTTTGCAGATCTCTAATCAAATCTGCGTCTCGAGATTTTCGCGTTTTTTAGATTATAGGAAAAGAAAGGGTTGACTTTATATTTCGATCGACCAAAAAAAAAAAGGTTTTTACGTATTCAAGTTTTTATTTATTATTATTATATATTTTTTTTTGTGGTTAGTGGTTTTTAATTTATTATTTTTTGGATTATTTTGTGATTATGAATACACCAATGACATGTGTAATAATACCTAGACTGACGATGCATTCGTAATAATGCACCTGAAAGCGTCGTTGAAATGCGAATCAGCTGAAACTGCCATTTTGGTAACCCATATGGTAATTATTCTCATGTTATAGAAACTATTATTATATTTTCTAATTTTTTTTTTTTAAATTTAAAACAACAAAATACATATTATCCTAATTTTTATGATCCAGATTGATGTTATTCGAAAATATGTTCATTTTAAAAAAAGAATGGGTAGCCAAAATGGCGTCCACAGCTGTTTTTTTTATTGATGTACACTTTTAATTAATGTATCTTCGGTCTAGGTATTATTATATGTCATTGGAATACACAGATAAAAATCCGTTTAAATCAAGTTATATCCATTTTTTTTAAATTATTATATCGAAGGCATTTCATATCCGTCTACAATTCCCAACACGCCATAAATACTGCCAAATTGTTGCGATTGCAAATCAAACTATCTAATTACCACAAAATCCGCGACAAGGTACTCGCGTTTTTCGAATTCGAATTCGCGTCTTTATATTTCTCTTTTCCTATTCATCTTTCGTTCTCGTTGTTGGCTTAGGAATTTCTAGGGATTAGCGATTTGGCCCTGCATTCATATTTAGCACGAATATCTGTACTGAAGTATTATTTTTAAAAAAAATGCTTACTCCAAATTTTTAGTAAACGCGTTATGTTTCGAACGTTGCCTTGTTTACAGCTGATTCAGTTTTTAAAAAAAGTTAATTTCAAGAAAAAATTCATACTACCATTGTTTATTTATCGAATTCGCTATTTATTTTTATAATCGGAAACGCATATTTTTGTATCAACGCGTCGCGACATGTGTTATTTAAATTTTATCGTAGCGTTATTATTATAACGCTTCCATATTTATAAATTTTTACCTAGACTTAATTTTGTAAAAAATACGTTGCTTTAAATAACGCAACGCTTGAAGATAACGCGTTTACTATAAATGCAACCCTAACTTAAACTTTTATACCCGCGAATTTTGTGCTAACCGTGAATGCAGGGTTAGATAACGTTTGATTTAAAGGGGAAAATGGACACTACCAGTTAAACGAACTCGAAAATCAGAATGGGTTTTAAACGCGCCCGAAAGCGGCAACGTTATAGACACTATATATAGTCGACCAATAGGAATCGGGCATGCTTTTTAAAAAAAAAAAATCATACATTTTTTTTATTTACTTATTAACCATAATTCAAAAAAGTTAAAAATCATGGCCATATTATGTCAATCTCAGCCTACGCTTCAAATTTTGCTAGCGAACAACGAATACGTGAGCGCCTTCGACCTGGTGTCGTCATCGAGGGACGTGCTAAGCAAGGAACTCAAAGGAGTCAGAAGTTTTAGGTAACGAAAGCTTTACCTTATATCAGAGACCTGCAGGTACGGCCCTAAGCCCTGCCGGTGTACACGGGCTGAGCCGTATTTTAATTTTTTTTAAATATATTCGGGCCGGGCCTGAAATTTTTTTTATTAGAAAGAACCCGGGTTAGACCGGGTTTGTAAATATAAAACTCGGGTTAAGCTGTAAAAATCCGGGCCGGGCCGTACAAATGGTACCTTTGCAGGTCTCTGCTCTACGTACATTTCTGGGTTTATTATAGTAGAAATTTTTGCCGAGTTTCCCATTTGGTTGTTATGTAAAATACTTTTTATTTATAGAGACACACTATCCAATCGTAGGTTTTTTTTAAAAAATAAGTATTTAATAACTACAGTGGAACTTTTTTGTCTATTATCTTACCTCTCTCCCTATTCATATTAATCATAATAATTATTGATAGCACGGGTTGAACTCTTTAGCCACCCATATCTTCACTAATTGTTCTACTGATCTTAGCAATCTTAAGTCTAAAAATTTATCCATCCATCCTTTTAAAAATTCTCTTATTTTTTTTATAGGTATCTGGATGCTCAGCTGCTCGAGATCGAAAATCTAATATTTCGAATGCTGTGGGCAGATTACACGTCTATCATAACCCGTCACTTCTGCGATAAAGATAAATCTTTGAATATAAACCCCTCAACCAACCCTAACCAGATCAAAGGTTTTTCCGCCAAAATGGAGAACAAACTATCCTCCTTGCTCACAAAGTCTCTCGATTTGAATCAAAATTACTCTCTGACTCGCTCGAAAGACATCACGCAGAACTTTCAAAGTTTCGAAGAAGTTTTGAAGGTCGGAGAATGGGAAAATTTGTTGGTCGAGCTGAGTTCTGTAGTTTTGGGATTGTTGTATCTCCGAAACCTATCTTTCATCGAGTACCTCAAAGAAGAAAGTTGTTCCCATATCGATAACATCATAGCTGGCGTGAGTTTTCCTTTAAATTTTTAATGTAACTTACTCAACCCGGTAATTGGATCCCATTGAGATGTGATATTATTATAATCACAAAAAAGGTTGTTTGGAAGTTAATAAATTTACCTTCTCAAAAGACTCTCCATTTAGGAGCACCCAGGGGGAGGCATTGAAGACGATTTTGGTAGACCGATATCATCGTTATAATTAGAATTTATCTGGACCCATTTATTTTTCGCGTATCTGGCTCCATTCAAAAAGAGAGAAAATGTTTTCTCCTATCGAGCTAATTGATCAAAAGATTGTGCCACACTAGCCCAGTTCGGCATAAACTGATTTAATCCATTTTTTTGATCCCAAAATTTTGATTTCCAATAATTATTTTTTAATAAAATAGGATACCAGATTAGCTGAAGAGGGGAGAGGGGGGGGCGGGGGGCAATATAAGATAAGTTGGAATGGGTTTAATATAAATCTTATAAAAAAAATATGATTAAATTATTAAGGCCTTTAAATGTATGAGTGTTGTTAAACGGCTCGATTTGAGCAGATGTTCAAAAACGGCTGACTCAACATTATAGCCAGGAAAACATTGCCTGAGCGTCGGGATTTCGCCAACAGATGTTCGATCCTATGTGTTATCTATGAGCAAAATATTTAGGCTGGCACAATATTCTTTTGGATAAAATATTGAGTTAGCCTTTTTATAAAAATTAGATCGAATTGAGCCTTTTAACAATCCTAAAATGTGTATATAATTGGAGCTTCATATTATTGAAATATATATGTTAAAAAATTATCTACGTTTAGATATTCCTTTTTTTAAAATTGATTTTCTCATAACTCTTACCACTTTGGATCATTTTTTTTAAACTCTCTTAACATAAAATTTAATGTAAATATTCGTCATCTATATCAAAATAAATATACATGTTTTTTTTTATAAATGTGAAAATATCTTAAATCTTTAAACACGTTTATAACTATGAAATAATGGCAAATTCGTTTGCGGCTATATTTATCATTTTTCTATTTTTTGGGGTTTTTTTGAGCTGGGCCGGGCCACATCTAGAAATTATCTTATATGTGCCGGGGTTGGGCAAAAAAAGATTTCAATGCCATCTTTATATGATTTTTGATATTATAACCACTCCCCAAAATTAATAAAATACTGGGTCTGGCTGAGTAACCTTAGTAAAAAAAAGTAATTGAAGCCATACCGGATAGGGCCATAAAAATTTTCTGGGTGTGCCAGGCAACCACTAAATTCCCACTCAGCCCGGTCCAGAGAATTTTGCCATTTGCCGACCTTCGCTATCCATTATAGCCTTATATTACTTATCTCGAGATATTTAAAAAAATATATAAATTACGTATACATTTTCTCTTCTTCAAAGAAAGCTCATTTCCATAAGTAACTGGGAGTGTAGGGGGGATACTTTTTAATAATAAATAAAATATATTATCATCTTACAAAAATGTTATAATGTGAAGTGGGTTGGGTTTGACTTAATCGATTTATGATGGAATTTTTACTATATTTTTAAAAAAAAAGCAATTGAAATCTACAATTCACCACTGCATTTCTAAACCGTCAACTAATAACTCATCCTTCAATCAAAATCATTCAAATTACGAATACGATAACGCTGGTCACACCCTTATCGAAAATTTTCCGAACCTGACATTAAACGCGCTCGTTACTTTTTTCCGAAACGTATTTTGCCTATTAACGCGACACATCTCGAACGTCAAGGTTACTCCCATATTTTTTTTATTACTTTTAATCGGGTTTTAGAGTATCCGAACAAGACGGAACGAAAACCCGGATCAAATATATTTAAAACCGGAGCGAACCGTTATAACGACTGAATCCATAGCCGGAGTTTAACCGAACCGTAACCCGTTATACATCACGGTTCTGGACCCTGTTTAGAAATGATGTAGTGGTCTCTCATTGAAGGGAATTTTCTAAATCCTCGGCATATCGATTAATTATTAGAGTTTGAAAGAAAAAAGATTTTTTTTTATTTGCCCAAAATGTTGAGCAAAAAAAAATCTTTTGTAGAATCGTAAAAATTTAAGAATTTTATTTTAAGGCTGTGTCCTAAATATAAAAAAAATATAGAATAAATAATTTTATTAATTTTGAAGGAAAAAAAATAACATAAGCTATTTTTAGTGTAAAAATAAAATAGTGGTCTAAATCATTTTTCGTCATTTTACAAAAAATTTATTAATTTTGGATAATTTTTATGAAAAAAACTAGTAATTTTTGTATTTTATTCTCGTTTTTTTTTGTTTGTTTTCGTTTTATTTCTTTATTTTTTTCGTTTTATTACGTAAAACATAATAATGGAAGATATATCTCATGTTTCATAATTTTATTAATTTGCCAAAATTTATAAATTTTGAGGTTTTTATTTTCAAAACATTTAGGACACACAAGCCTAAAGAAAGTAAAAAATTTATATAAAATTATTTTTTTTAGCTATTCGCGTTTTTGATATCGATTCTCCTCTTCGCCTCCTCCTCGAACGCGTCCAACTCGCAACACGTCTTCTGGAATACGATTCGCGACAAAATAAACGAATCGTTTACCGATTGGCATAACCTGATATTTCATAAATATTCGTAATGTAGATGATGATACATTTTTTTTTGTGTAATATGAGATTAGAAAGAAAGAAAGAAAAATTTTTTTTTTGGACATATAAAGTCCTTTCATTATAGAAATGTTCTCTTAAAAACAATGGGCAGTCGCTTGATATATCGGAGTTTTCCCTTAGGATAGAAAAGGTATATCGGCAAGATTTAAATCTCCCGCCATTTTGATCTTTGATCTACGGCCACGGAAATTCGTTTTTCTTTTAAAAATGAAAAACATTGGTGGATACAATTTAGTGCCGTTAAGCGGCTCGATTAGCCCCGATATTTTAGCCAAAAAAAATATTGCGCAAGCCCTGGAGATTTTATTCGTAGATGGCAAAAAGGTTTTGTCATCCTTTAACGACATCTAGTGCATAATATTATTTTGGCTTACGTCTTAAAATTTAAAATTGACCAAATGGGGCAGTTTAGCAACGCTCATTAGAAATAATTCCAGTAATCAAGCTTCGTGCCGAAATAACTTGAACCATTGAAATAAAAATAATTATAATTTGGGTTTGATCCCCTTAAAGGGTAAATCATCTCCGTATATTCTAATTCATCACGAAATCGTAATTTAGTTAATAATCGTAATTTTAATTCTTTCTCTCTCTCTCTCTTTCGGTTGCCCCGCTAATGGTGGAAAACAAAAACGTTACGTAACGATTCCCTCTCCAACCGTAGCCAAAAAGATTTTAACAGAGCCTCCAACAAACTGAATAACGTTTTGAGGGATATCGACAAATATTTGGAGGACGAGAGCGTTAAATTATTGGAGAAATGGAGCCTCTCTTTCGTACGATATAAATTAACATTTAATATGATGTTAGATAGAAATAAATAGAGATTGATAGAAAGATTGATAGACAGATAGATAGATTGATAATTAGATAGAGGTCAACGGTCCAGACCGAAAACGGGTAGGACCTGATCGATTTTAACCGTTCTTTGCATTCGGTCAAGACCGTTATAAATATTTTCAAAATGCGAAATATTTTTATAAATTTATAATCTCTGAGAATTTTGAGCAATTTTCCTTTATATAAATATTCTTGTCCGCGATTATATTTTGTAGAATATAAATTTAAATGTGATATTTATAATTAATCATAATTTAATATTAAATATTTTTGGCGATCGCTTAATAATTTTTTATTAATAAAATTTAGATTTAAAATGGAACATAATAAAAAATGTATCTTATTTGTGATTATTCCTTCAGTCAAATACAGAATCGAGATTGGTTAATTTTTTTTTAATGACCAAGTATCCTTATTATCATCTTGATTTTAAACCTGTCGTTTGCTCTACCATTAAATAAACCTATAAAATTTACAATACATTGTGCCAAAATGACTGGGTAAAGAGATGCGCCTTGATGGAATTAGGAGGATCAAGACCTAGAGAAAGGTCCAAGATGACTTTGGCAAATTTCATAGCGGCGGATACGAGAAGCGTGAATCTTACAAATATCGATGCTCAGGACCGTCAAAAATGGGAAAGAAAAATCAGAGGCAAAACTGGCCTACCTGGGTAGAAATCGCCAAAAAACGAAGAAGAAGAAGACATTGACCAAAACATTAGCTCCACAAAAGTGGTTACTTAATAGTGATGCATCTGGAGAATAGTATTGTTAAACGGCTTTTTTAGCCAGAAAAATATTTCCTAAGCCTCGAGATTTCTGTAATATATGTCTAGAACCTTTGTTCCTTCTATGAGCAAAATCTTCAGGTCTCACGTAATATTTTTCTGGATGTAGTATTGAGTTAGCCGTTTTTAAAAAATTGGCACAAAACAAACCGTTTAACAACACTACTGGAGAAGAATTCCAAAAAAAAGTAAGAAAAAAATATTACAAATGCATCTATAGAAGGAAGAAGGAAGAAAAAAAAACAGAAAATAATAAAATAAGAGGAAATCAAATTTTAAAAAAAAAGGTTAAGTAAAATGAAACATTTCGATAGTTTTTATCCCGGCTCTTAATGGATATTATGAAAGACCAATCTGTCCACTTTTGTTATCGGGTTTTTGGTCCTGTCAGTTTATTTTATTGTCGGTCTTCGGTCTTCTCCCCTATTTTTTGTTTAGTTGGAGTCATTAACACGGTAAGTCGGATCTGAAAGAGAAAGAAAAAAAAATGTTTAATATCGAATCATCATAAGCGATGCTGCTGATTTTGTTTTATACACGAATGGTATTTTTTTTTTTAAATATATAAAAAAAAACAAATATTATTTCTTCGGGATATGTCCTAAATCATTTTCGAAAAATTTTAAAACTTTAAAAAGTTTTTTAAAAAATTTTTTATATTTAAAATAGCCTAACTATTTATTCGTTTAAAAAATTTTTCGAAAGTTTTGTGAATTCGATATTTTAGGGACACATTCTAACAAAAAAAAATAGGTTTATAAATTGTATTTATTATGGCACTGGTTGCCAAGTAAGAATGTAAAGAATTGTAACTTTATTAAAATCGTGGCGGTAAGTGGTAACGTCTAATGGAGGGTCTAAAATGTCACCGTCTCCTCGACGGTGTTTAAAAACCACCTAAAGAGATTGATGTCAGGATGGGCATCCGGTTGTTTAGAAGAGCGGAAAACTGGCCAACCCGGGTAAACCCTGGAAATCGCCATTAAACGGAGAAGAAAAGAACAGGTAATTACAAAAATTAAGACCATTGATTAGATTTTATTTTATTAACAAACGTGAAAAGTTAATAATAAATTGCGTTTTTTTTTTAAATATGACTTATTTATGCCAATTTTTAAACCAAATTTAAAACCTTTTTTTTACAGAATCCGGTATTTATTACCAACCTATTTAACGACCAAGACGAAGCGGATCAAATCAAACGCCCCGAGGAAAATTTATCTAATCATAATCGCGGCGCGCTGGGAGAAGAGAACGCGCTCCTGAACGCATTTCAATCCTTTCACACCCTATACACAATTTCTCGCGAATTTTTCGGGACCACGGATTTCAATTTATCCCGACTCGTCTCACAAAATCCCGCTTTGTTGAGTCCCGAAAGTGAGGGACACCATAGTGAAGAAAACTTGGGTGTTCGCGGGAAGCGTGGAATACCTAATCGCATACCGCTTCCCGAATGCGAGAACATTGACGTGAAGGATCGCGTATTTATCGCCGATATTCCTCCCTCTAATCCTTCCTTATATCCCGACGACAAAAATCCCTTCGATGGGCCCGAGGAAGCGGAGGATGACGTTATCGAAAACGAAAGCGGCGTCGCCCTAACCGCTTCCTCTTTATCGATAAATGACACGTCTTGCTTCAACGGCGACATAAGTCACGGTAGTAATTACGATAACGCCATTCGCGAAGAGGACAATGATAGCAAAGGGGTTGGCGGCAAGGTTCTCAATGGGTACCTCAACAACGGAAAGGACATAGTATATCGGAAGAGCGCTTTATCGGACGAACAGGGCCAGATTTTTCTGAACGTTTTACGTAAACTAGTATCCCAAACGCTAAATTTTTACGCGCAAAGAGCCAAACGCGATTTACAGTAATTAATGTGATACAATACAAACCGGGGTTGTTTGGGAAGGGGCCGGAATAATCGATTGATTTTTAAAAAATCCGATAATCGATATAGATTTTTTTTTAAAAAAAATTAATAATCAGAACCGATCCAAATATTTTTTTGTTGTAAATTGATCGTAAAAATTTATAGATGTATTTTCAATTTTTGATCGAATTTTTTTTTTTTTGATTGATATAGATCAATATTATCGGCGGAGAAATGGAAGCCGTTCGATTTCCCCAAGAGATTCGGTTCCATTTTCGAAAATTTTATCACGCACAGCGGTATATTATAAAACAATTTATATATAAATGTAGCGTTCCATAACGAAACAAAATGGAGATTCAACTTGAATTTGTATATGACGATAGGGTAATACAATAGCGTTTTTTAAACGGCTCATTTGGGCCTATTAGCCAGAAATAAAGATTTCGCTAATAGATGTCCATCACAATAATGCCCGTCCATCTTATTTAACAAACTTCGTAGGCTTGCGTAATATTTTTTTTGTTAGTCATTTTTAAAAATGGCTTCAAATCGAACCGTTTAACACCATTAGGTACACGCTAACTAAAAATTACTCCGCCCCCGAAGATATGGGCTCTTCTTTAATATCCCCAAAATTTTACGTTTTTATTTAGTGTATAATACCTTATTAACTGCGCATGCCTGAAGTTTGTTGATAGATGACCAATGACATATAATAATACCTTAGACCGACAATGCATTCATTAAAAGTGTACATCAATGAAAAACAGCTGGCGACGCCATTTTGGTTACCCGTATCATTATTAAGAAATTTTAAACGAGAAGCCAATTTATTCCTATTCATAAAATTAGGATAATATATATTTGTTTGTTTTTTAATTTTAAAAAAATATTAGAAAATATATAGTAGTTTTTAACATGAGAATAATTTACTATATGGGTTACCAAGAATGGCGGCTCCAGCTGATTTGCATTCAACGGCGCTTTCAAATGCATTATTATGTACGCGTCGTCAGTTTAGGTATTATTATATGTCATTTGTAGATGGCATAAAAGGTTTGGACAGATCCCTTTAATTTTAAATATCTCGAGGTTTTTATATTTTAATCATTTTTTTTAAAGTTCTTTGGCGTAATTTATTGAGAAATGAAATATTAGTAGAAATTGGTATATTTATTTAAATACCTCGCCTTTTAAGAGCTATGGACCTGCCAGCCCCTGTCGTAATATCAATTTTCGTGAAACAGGGGGTTAAAGCACCAAATTTTTACTACGAAAATGTTTTATCTTCCCACATATTTATACTAGATCCGGTAGATATGTTTGTACACATGTCTAGAGAAAGAAAAAAATTTGATTGACATTATTGGCATTTTTTTAGACATAGACGCGAGTTAGTAGTCTTGCTTATTTAATTATCCTATTTATTTATATATATATATATTTTATTAACAGCTTCCGACTTACTAATAACAGACTTCGTTCAAACTAAAAGTATATATAATATATTTATATATATTTTTTTAGAATATGTCCTAAATCCAGTTTAAAAATTCGCAAAAATAAAAAAAAACTTTCAGAAGTTTTTTAAATTTTTATCTTACAATTATTTTTTATTTTCGCTGAAGTTTTCTAATGTTTACCGATTAGATTTTCGATATTTAGGACACGACTCTTTTTTTTTAATATAATTTTATTTAATTTGAAAGACCTGGCCTCGTTTCATTTTATGGTAAGCGGGGAAATGAGGCGGAGACGCTGTGCATCGCGAGGCTTAAATCCGAAAATAAAGCATTTATTTTAATCTATGGAAATTATCGTGTAAAGAAGGCGGAAGGGGGGGGGTAGGGTTTACCCCTCTCTCATCCCTTCTTATAATTTATTTTCCAGGGATAGTGTTGTTAAAACGGATCGATTCTTTAAAAATGGCTAGCCCAATATTTTAGCCTAAAAAAAATATTACGCGAGCATCTCTAAAAGATTCTGCTAATAGATGACAGATAGGTCTGGAAATCTATTAATGAAATCTTGATTATGTTAATTTAAAATTGGCCCTAATCGAGCCCTTTAACAACCACTACCCCACAGTGATCCTAGACTCTGTATTTGTTCACCCTCCCCTCGTTTTTTTTCCCTAGAAATTCGAGATGTCACTCTTAGTTATGACAGTTTAAAGTCAAAAATAAATCTATCAATCTTATTTAATTTTTTTTTTTAGGTCGTGATAAACTTATCAACAATTTGCTCATAAAAAACGAATCTTATATCTTATGCTGGTAAAAATTTTAATATATATTTTATTTAGCGCCAATGTGTAATTTTTTTAAACTTTAAATAATTTTTTAAGCGCCATTGTTTTAGATTTAAACATCTAAAGTTCAATAGCAAAAAAATTTGTCTGAAAATTCATAAGGGTAGGTTATTTTGGAATAACATTTCCGGTTTGAAAAATAACACATTTCCGCTAAAGTATGTGTATTTTAGGCGCGCCTAAATTATTTTCTAGCTGGGCCTAGGCACGCGTTAGCGGTTTTGCCGCCATTTTAGAGATTCCATTTGTTATTTTTTATAAAATAAGGATATATATATAAACTCAAAAAAATAAAAGAAGTGATTTATTCATAGTTCCCACAAATTGGACATTTACTTCTTACCGTAATTTTTTAAATTTAAAAAAAAAAACGTAACCCGTCCCTTGTTTAAATTGAGGTTGTCTTTGAAAATTATATTTATCGTCTGCCTTCTTATTTCTTTAATTTTCGAAATATTCCTTTTTCAGGATTTATTGTCTTTGAAAATTATATTTATCGTCTGCCTTCTTATTTCTTTAATTTTCGAAATATTCCTTTTTCAGGATTTAGTGTCTTTGAAAATTACATTTTATCGTCTGCGTTCTTATTTCTTTGATTTTCGAAATATTCCTTTTTCAGGATTTATTGTCTTTGAAAATTATATTTATCGTCTGCGTTCTTATTTCTTTGATTTTCGAAATATTCCTTCTTCAGGATTTAGTGTCTTTGAAAATTACATTTTATCGTCTGCGTTCTTATTTCTTTGATTTTCGAAATATTCCTTTTTCAGGATTTATTGTCAAATTACATTTTATCGTCTGCGTTCTTATTTCTTTAATTTTCGAAATATTCCTTTTTCAGGATTTATTGTCTTTGAAAATTATATTTATCGTCTGCGTTCTTATTTCTTTGATTTTCGAAATATTCCTTCTTCAGGATTTAGTGTCTTTAAAAATTACATTTTATCGTCTGCTTTCTTATTTCTTTAATTTTCTAAATATTCCTTTTTTTTAGGATTATAAGTAAAGTTATTTAAATTACATTTTTATAAACGCGAAAAATAAAATTAAGTAACGAAAAAGCAAACCTGTTTTGCGTTTTTTTTTTCAAAATGGTTGCTAACGCCAAACGGTAATTTTTGCCAATTTTGCACGAGGCCATTTGAAATGGCATTATTGGCGAGCGCAACGCGGCGTTTGTAACGCTCATTTTGTTCGCACTGCTAAAGTGCATTTTCTGCCCCATCACCCCCCCCTCCTACTCGCCCATTAATAAATTTTTGGGGATCGACATTATGTCTCCTCAAATTTAAAAAAAAAAAAACTTTTTTGTACAAAAATTTTTTTTTAGCTCAACGTTCGCCCTATTAAAGTACGTGCTCTTGTATAACTGTTTGGCTGAGCGTTTTCCGTTCGCTTCCAGATTTATCGCCTCCGCCATATTTCATCTATTAAAGGTTTTTAAAAAAATTTTACAAAAATTGATTATCATTTGCCTTGATTTTTTTATTTATTTTGGATTCTCAATAATCGTTATTAATTATAGCGACAACTCGCGGAAGGAATTATTATATTTAATCTATCACTGAAAACGCTATTCATTGTATGCTTATTTAAATAGGATTTTTTTTGAATAAAAAGAGTTTTTTAAAAATAAAATTGGTTTCGACATTTGTCAATATAAATCCAATAAGATTAAATCCAATTCCATCCCCTAAATTTCCTGTCAAACCAATCCTACCAACCAGGGATGTGAACCCGAACCAAGGTTCAAGAAATTTAAATTTCATTTAATGGGAATTTTGATAATTGGAACTTATTCGAAACCGATTTTAAAATAAGGGTCCGAACCTGTCCCACATCTATTTTACCCCGGGTTTAATGAGTTGTCCTTAAACCGGTCTCTATTTGTTCCGTAGTTTTCGAAATGCCCAACCAAACAATTTTAAATTTCCCGACAACGGATACGGTGCTTATAGTATCGCGCAAAATCATAAGTTCTAGGTTGTTTAAAAAAGATTCATCATGTTGGATACCCAATAATCGTAATCATAATCGCGACAACTTGCGGAAGGAATATTTATATTTTATCGATTATTAAAAGCGCGCTATTTAAATAGGATTTTTGAATTTTAGGTTCTGTCCTAAATATAAAAAATTATGATTAATTCGTAAACTTTTGAAACTTTAAACGAAAAGAAAAGAAAAGAAAGAAGAAATAGGCTATTTTTAATATAAAAATAAAAAAAGATTGTCCTAAACTTAAATTTTAAAATTTAAAAAAACTTCTCAAACTTTTTTTTAAAATTTTTGTAAATTTTTTTAAACCCGGTTTAGGAACAATAGCCTTATTAAGTAAATATTCGAAGTGGAATGATGTTGCAACTTTCATTTCTTTTTCTATTTTTTCCATTGGTTTCGACATTTGTTAAATTTTAAGATAAAAGTTACCAGTAATTAGGCTCTGCCCCCACCTGGTTAAGCTTATTAACTAAACAACTCAAAAAAAAACACGAAAAAAAACAAAATATAAGCCCAAAAAATATCAAAAACATTAAACCGAACCAAAAATAGGGTTCCCTGAGTTCATAAAGATATTTTAGCCTAAAGTCTCAAAAAAATAAGTTGAACCGGGACCCAGTATCAACAAATAGCGTTAGCGGGCATTTAGCGATTTACGATTCGAATGTTCCATTTTATCGATTTCTTTATTTTTTAATATATATTTTTTGCTATAAAGTTACACAATTCTAAGAACTATCAATTGCTACTCGGCGCTGGGGCCATCAAATCAGCTGGTTTGAAATCGATAACTATAAAACATCTAGGTATTTAACAATAACATTATAATAATAAATAGTACGAATAGAAATTAGATCTTGTGATCTTGCGACAGACGTAACTTTATATATAGACTCTAATGGGAATAATTACCGTCATTGTAGTGATGGGTTAAAAGTACTGTTGTTAAACCCAATATTTTACCCAGAAAAAAATATTGCCTAAGTCTTCTTGAGAATTCGGTAATTATATATCTAGACCTTTGTTCCTGTCTACGAGCAAAATCTTCAGTCTTGAGTAATATTTTTCTGGATAAAATATTGAGTTAACCGTTTTTAAAAATCGGCTCAATGGACTAACACTTATACACCTAAAATAAATTTTATTTTTTTAAAAAAAAACAATGTTTTTTAATTTGTTTTTATATAAATTTTCATAGCTTTTTATAACCTTTTGTTATAAATATATTTTTTCTTTGGAGATCCGAAATTTACATAACCTTGCGCTGCGTTCATAGTAAACGCGTTATGTTTCAAGCGTTGCGTTATTTAACACAAAATCTAGTCAATAAATAAGTATAATTTATAAAAATAAGAGCTTTATAATGATAACGCTACGATAAAATTTGGAAAACATATGTTGCGAACGTAATCTTTTCAATAATTAATGCTACAAAGAATCAGCTGCGATTTCGATAGCGTTAATTTACCTCAACGTTTGGACATAGCACGTTTACTGTAAATGAGGCTCTAGGCTGCATTTATAATAAACGTAATTCTTAAGCGACGCAAATTTTTCCGCTGCGTAATTTACCGAACCAAGCCAGTAATAGGTATGATTTGTAGATACTGAGAGCGAAATTACGAAATCGCGACAGCTGCTTAGGTACATTTCAAAATGTATCATCGCCGCGATGGATCAGCTGATATTTCGCTAGCGATTAAATTTGGCATCGCTCGAGCGAATCGCGCTTAATATAAACGCGGCGTTAGTTCTCGATAACTATAAACATCATTATTTTTAGTATTATTTTAAACCGTAGTCCTTCATATATTCATATTCCATCTTTTAAAATAAGATAGGAAAGAAAGAATGAAGAAAAGAAAGAAAGAAAAGAAGAAAAAATATAGGTTTTATTTATTAGATAATGAATCCCTCCATTTTTTTTATTAGCACTTTCACTCGCAAATTTAAGATTCGTAATTCGATTCGTGTACAATATGGCTGATCGTTGGTCACGAGACACGCTTTTTTCGAATCATAAAAATTTGTCGAAAAATTTTGACGTCATATATAAAGTAAATAATTTTTACGATAATATAAAATCTTTAGAGGTGATATTTGATAATACGTAGACTGGAAATTTCATTCATTCATATCAATGCAAATTAGATAGTGGCAGACGATTTTGTTTTCCCGTATAAACATATACCTAAGTTCCATATATGTAAAAACAAAATGGCGTGTCGCCAGCTGATTTGTATTCAATGATGCGTCAAAATGCGATTTAATGAATGAATCGTCATCCTCCCATATTAAAAAATTTTTTCATTTTCCAGACCTACCTGGATGTTTAAAAAAGGTTAATTTTTTACCCCAAGTTTTATGTTTTTTTTAAATTGAATGTTCACTGATTCATCAGGTGACTTTTCGACAAACCCCCGGGCCGGGTTTCGGGCGCCAATAATATGAACATTCGGAATTAAAGTCACGTGCATTTTAAGAAACCATGTTTTTTTTAGCTGATTGGAATATATAAAAGGGGCAAAGGGTAAGTGACGTCAAATCTAGCTTTGTTTAACGGCTCCTCTATCTAGTCGATTTTAAATTTTAGCCAAATTAATATTGCGCATGCTCTAGAAATTTTTGGTTAACAGATGTCCAAGCTTTTCAGCCATCTACGAGCAAAATCTCAAGGCCTTGCGTAATATTTTTTTTTGGCCTAAATTATTGGGTTACCTTGAATTCATAGTGGCGCGATTGCGATCGCGATTTAACAGCTGATTGATTTTTAAAATCTGTTTATGAGATCAATTTTTATTTGTTAATAATTCAAATTTAAATAATAATCTAAGGAATAATGATTTTAATAAAGAATAATTGATCTCATAAAACAGATTTAAAAAAATCAATCAGCTGTTAAATCGCGATCGCGCCAAAGGTTAATCGCCGCCTTTAACGAACACTGGCCATATCTCTATTTTTTTTAGGATTATTCAATGCATGTCGATGAAACTGTCAGCAAAATAGCGGAAATAATGGAACACAATTTATCGAAATACATTTCCGAGGTACAAATAATATTTATAATATATATATATCAGTGTCGAAGCATCCATCAGAAGCCAAGAGGGGGGGGGGAGCGTTGCTTCCATTGCCATTTTTTGTTATTATTAATATTATTTTTAGCGTAGACCTGCAGGCCCGGCCCGGATACGCGTGCCGGGTCATATTTTAATTTTTCAACTATACCCGGACAGGGCCGAAAAAAACTTTGTACCTCTGCAAATCTCTGATTTTTATACAACATTAGAATTTAACTTTAATAAAACAAAATATTTTAACGTATTTTATTTTCTTTTTGAAAGTTCATAAAATTGAAATATATTTCAAATTTTTTAAAAAAAAAAATTTGTAATTTTTGTGAAGGATTTTAGCTCAGAATTAAGAAATAGTTGTTTTTATTTTTTGGTTAAATTAAATTATAAGTTAAAACGAAGCGAATAATAATAACGTATTATAACTTTTCGTTTGCTTATTATATAACAAAGAAAAAAATAATTATGCTATAATAACGTATATAGCCGCAGAACAGTAAAAATAAACATTTAATTTATATAATAATGCTGATATATATATGCGTGTGTGTAGTATGGGGATTAGTATCGTTAAACTCCCTTCCTTAGTCAACTACAAAACAGCTTAGCCATGTTTTTAACCAAAAAAAATCCAATCAATCTTCAAGTCGAGACTCGACTTAGAGGCTTGATTGGATTTTTTAGGCTAAAAAGCTTTATACTAAGTCACAATCGAGATGGTCAAAGTTAGATAATTTAACAACACTGATGGGGATTCGGAATCTCTCAATTTTAAATCTTTTATCGAGGGGCCATTTAAAAAAAATTTAAAAATCCGATTTAACCAGAAATGTATTCTAGCATGTGTAGAGTATCCAAAACTGTAAATATCAAACAACTTTGCCTTGAACTTTAGAACTGAACTACTTCTAATTTATATTAATTTTTCATATGGATATTTCATATAAATTTTAAAAAAAAATACTTAAAATGTCTATGGCTGAAATTGGCTGATATTTTTAGGGTAAATATTAGGGGTGTACCTACCACTTTTTGGAGGCCGATCCGATATTCCAGATACTAAATTGATATCGGCCGATAACCGATCCGATATCATATATAATTTTGTATTCTGTAAAGATACCAATGGTTTTAACTTGTAATATACTTTTTATTAGTATAACATCTATAATTTAATTATACCATAACTTATGTCATTTAAATATATTATAATGATCAGTTATAGTTTATATTCAATTCTATTGCCTAAAAGTTTATAAAATATTTTTATTATAAATCACTTTTATATAATAAGTAACAACATTAATCTATATACATAATAAGTAATAAACAAATATATTATGAAATTTAAATAAATATTTAAAATAATATTTAACATTAATATATCGAAGATTTCTTTTTAGAATTATCAAAATTTCCAATTTATCAGAAATCAGCCTGCGGCGATGGTAACTGTCAATATCACCAGCTTCACTAAAAAAGATTCTAAAGAGATTATTGCACACTTTTATAAACAGAATGGGCAAAAAAATAACAATATGGCAGAATGTTTATTAATTAATTATTATTATTATTATTAAAAAAATATGGATTTCAATTTTATTTATAAAAATAAATGATTTTCGATATAAGTTTTTTAAAAAATTTATAACATTTTATTTTTGTTAAGGACGCGCCATTTTATATCGGATCGGATCGGTAACTTTTTTAATATTGGCCGATAACCGATATTTTATAATAGGTGAAATATCGGCCCGATACGATCCGATAAAAAATATCGGTACATCCCTAGTAAATATTCTACACCTGCTAGCAACCATAACAAAAAAAAAGAGTTAAGTAGAAGAAAAAGTAATCTAACGCTTTTTTATCCTAACTTCAGATTAAGCTAGTGTTGTTAAACGGCTGGTTTTGAGCCGATTTTTTAACGGCTAACTCAATATTTCAACCAGAAAAATATTATAACAACCCTCAAGATTTTGCCCATAGAAGGAACAAAGGTTCTAGACATAAATTTATCCAAATCTCGAGGCTAAGGTAATATTATTCTGGGTGCAGTATTGAGTCAGCCATTTTTAAAAATGGCTCAGAGCCGTTTAATAATACTAGCTCCAGCAACGGTTGCCAGATGAAATGAGAACAACTTTTCTTTTCTTCTTTAAATCTAACGAAGACTCAGTACCCTGTGCATTTTTACTCAAAACAAGAGACAAAGTCTTGAGTAGTAAAAAAACCAACTACGCTTTCATCACTGTATTTATATATGTCTTATTTTGGGATTATGGAAATCAATCGGGATTATTAAATCTCTCAGTTTTTATTATTCAATTTAAATTGGGGGGGGGGGGATTTTTTGGTATTAAATTATCCGAAATTTTACTCGCAGTGTGGGTGCTCTGTCTATACTTTTTGGAATACATTTCCGGTTTAAATAAAAATGTTTTTTTTTAAAAAATAAATCTCAAAATTCCCCTTTCGAGTGATTGATTTTCCGAGAGGTTGCTAATCACAATGGATTCCATATTCCAATAAGACGCGTATATAATGGCGAATTCATATTATATCTAAGAACAAAAAAAAATAAAACTTTAGCCCCACTTCTCTTAATTTCTAAACAGCTGTTGAGATACGGGCCCTCTAACGCTCAACGCTCTTCCCTTAATTTTGGATATAATTAAGCTAAGAGGCGTCATTTAAATATTTTTTTTCTACATAGCCAAAATGGTAATACCTTTAAAGTTATATAATGTTAAAGATTGTTTTTTAAAAATAAAATCTAAATGTCAAAAACCGAAAATAGAAAACCGGAAATGATCATAAAATCACATCGGCTTTTTTTTCTTTTTACGATTAATCTTATAAGGAATAGTTTAATAAATACGCAAAATTTTTAAGTTGGCCCGAGGCACAGGTTTAGGATATAGGACATTTTAATCCTCACATTGAAAAATTATTCATTTTAGTCATAAATATAAATCAATATAGCCTAGCCTATCAAATATTTTATGTTTTAATAAAAAATGTTAGTTATTTAAGATGAGAAAAAAAAGTATCGTGAGGCTAGGGGGCTATTAGTGTTGTTAATCGGCTTAGTCGAGTCGGCTCGAACAGAGTTGACCCAAACTTCAAGTCTGAGTCGATAAAAACGACCCGTATTTTTAGCCGAGGTCGTTTTTCGGCTTGAACTCGGGTCGATGTCCAAAAAACGACCCCAAAGTCGGAATCGAATAAAACGACCCGAACTTTGGGTCGCGGTTGCGACTCGCGGCGTTTTAATAAGACTAGGGAAATATGATTGATTTATTTGATTAGCTACAAAAATACAAATCAATTTTGCATTATAATATATTTATTTTTTATTTTTGAAGAACAAAAAATATTAATTTTTATAAACAATTTGCGTGTTTAATTAAATAATTTTCGCGATTATGAAATATTAGACTTTAAAATTTTATTTTCCATGAGGAGTGGTTATAAACCAATTGACATATGACAATAATACCTAGAATGACGATGCGGTCATAAAGTGTACATCAATGAAAAACAGCTGGGGACGCCATTTTAATTACCCCATAATCATTATTAAAAATTTTAAACTATATCAGACGCAAACTTTATTAAAGAATTGCCCTATCATCGAGATAATTAAGGAAGCAAGTTCTCAATTTAATAGTAGTTTTTTAACATGAGAATAATTAGTATATGAGTTACCAAAATGGCGTGTCCAGCTGATTTGCATTCAACGACTCTTTCAAATGTATTATTCTGGGAGAAGAGAAGAGATCTTCTCCTCTCTTCTCTTCTTTGTTATTAGTATAAATGCACGATACTTTTACATGTCTGAAATACGTTTCAGGTTTCGAAAGATATTTTTTTCATTTAAAATTTAAATCAATTTTCAATCTATTTCCATTTTTTAAAAAATAGATAATAAAATATGAAAGCTGCATTTATCGAAAAAGAACAACCACCCCTATTAGCGGCAAATCAAATTTTATCTGATAAAATTAATAACGTTAGGATGTTACAATCACACCGTTATTAGAAAATTTATCAAAAAACACCATTGTGATAAGCATATCAGAGATGCACCTTTGATAAAAATCAAGATTTCGAAGAAGGTCTAAGATTGACGTGGATAAAGGTTGACAGCGGCGGATATGAGAAAAATGAACGATGCTCATGATCGTCAAATAGAGAAGAAAATATCAGTATGGGGAAAATGGCTACCCCCTGGAAATCGCCATTTAAAACGGAACAAAATATTATAAATGGCGCATCTGTGATATGCCTATCACAATTGTTTATCGATAAGTTTTCTCGATCTCCGTTGTGATTGAACAACATCCTAAACGCTAATTTTTTTATTAGCTACGTTTTAAATTTGTCCTGATGGAGTGGTTTGTTCATTTTGGAAAGGTTCAGCTTTAATATTTTAAATTTACGAGCGATCAAATTCGATTAAATGTTTTTTACGAAAACAGTCTCCACTTTTATTGGGTACGGCCAGAGGAAAATTTTTTTTTTAAAAAAAATCTTAATCGTCAGCTGGTGGCTATGGGCGACGTAATCCAGAACACCAACATAATAGAATATATCGGCATATTTAGTATTGTTAAATTACCTAGTAGCCATCTTTTTAACCAAAAAATTTTTCAGGCTAAAAGTTTGACTAGGTCACATGGTCAAGGTTAGATAATTTAACTAGTGTCGTTAAACGGCTCGTTTTGAGCTGATTTTTTAAAAACCGCTAACTCGACATTTTAGCCGGAAAAATAATTGCCTGCCTCGAGATTTTTCTAATAGATGGCCAAACTTTTGTTCCATCTACAAACAAAATCTTCAGGGGTAATATTATTCTAGATGAAGTATTGAGTTAGCCGTTATTAAAAATCGGCTCAAAACGAGCCGTTTAACAACACTAAATTTAACTACACTAGGCAAATTTTTTAGATCTTATAATTGAAAAGAGGACAATAAATTTAAAATTAATTTTTATTTAAATTTGTCTGGCACAAGGTATGATCTCCTTTATATTCGATGTCAACCTCGAGTGATTGGGAGAAAGATTATGAAAAATTATTTTTGTAATTTTTATATTTCATTACTAGCGCCATCAAAAATATAAAAAAAATATTTTCGATATATTTTGATTTTAAGAAATTAAAATCATTTTTTTTTAGTTTAGATTATAAATTGAACAAGACATGCGCAGCGTTTTAGACACGATGACAGCATCCTCCGGTTTTTTGACATTTAGATTCTTTTTGTTTTAAATAATCTTTAACATTTTTTTAATTAAAAGGTCCTACTATATATTTTAAAAAAAATTTAAATGACGCTTCTAAGTAGTGTTGTTATTTTAAACGGCTAACTCATCATTATAGCCAGGAGAATATTGCCTAAGCGCGAGATTTCGCAAATGTGCCGCAAAATCTTTAGGCTCGCATAATATTTTTATGGATAAAATATTGAGTTATTTTTAAAAAAAATCGTCAAATTTTTAACAAAACTAACTTCTAAGCTTAATTATATCGAAAAAATTAAATTGGGAGAACATTAGCCCATAATGCCCAGGTTTTTCGACCCCTTTAGAGAACCCGTATCTCAGCCGCTAGAAGAAAAAAATTTGAGGGAGTCCTGTCTGTAACTCCGTGGTGATTTATCGCGGATTTTCACCATATTTATACATATCGATTTTAATATTATTCTCTCTCTCTCACACAAAGTGGGAAGTCAAAGCTCCGACACCGTCTTCCGTTTTCATTAGCATAATAAAACAATTGGAAATTTTTTACTCCACCATCAATACCATCGTTCCGTCCGATTCTTTAAAAGTATAATATGTATATATATATATAATCATCAGAGTTGTTAAAGTATCTAGATATAAAAATGTGATATCTGTATCTGTATCTAGATAGATTTTTGATTAAAATCTATGTATCTAGATATTATTTTAGACGATGTATCTGTATCTAGATCCAATTCAAAAGTATCTTTTAACAACTCTGATAATCATAAAACAAATTTAAAAAATCGTGGTGTTCGAATTGCCAAAAGATTTATCGTTAATCTTCCAAGTTTTTATATAAGGGGTTTGGTCAAAAGCATTAAAGATCGTATATTTATTTAATTTTTTTTCTTCATTTATTTTACTTTTTTAAATCCTAACATTTTTTTTATTATAAACCCTATTAACTTTATAAGATCATCATGATCAAGATTGACACGTCACTCAAGCGATTGATCAAATACAAGATAAGTTCCCTCAACATCGTAAACGATGGGGGTCCCCGGGCTGGGGTCGTTATATCCGAACTCTTATATTATCAAAATAACTTTAGAAAATTCGGCGTCTCGGCTGATAACGCGCAAAGTTACGATATGATTTGGGATTCGTTGAATTGACAGTTATTTCTTTTTTACCGACGTTTATCTTCTTTGCGTGGGAATTTTTTTTTTTAAAACAAAACAAAACAAAAAATAGTAATACCTAATCACGAAATTTAAAAAACACGTATCGGGGGGGGGGGGCTAATGGTTGCCCCGGTCTCGTTCAGTTTAAATCGTTTTCAAGCTTCAATTTCCTAACTTAATTTTTTTTTTATTAATACAGTATTGGAAGACAAGCGAATTTGTTAGCGTAAATATTAGTCTGTCCATTTCGAAAATAAACGACAACCGCGACAAAAATTCATAATATATAGTTATTTATGACGAAAAAATATTATTTATTAAATATATATAAATTGCTATATGTCGAAAATAACATTCCATATTGCCCATATCTTGTCAATTATAAAAAGTTTAACGATTTTTATTATAATTAATAAAAAAAAAGGAGTCATTTTTTTAATTTTATTAAGTTACGAACAGATTTAAGCCGGCAAATTTCTTATATATTTAGTCAAATTAATTTTATTTTAAAAATACAATTTTTAATTTATGATAATAATAAGATACAACAAAATAAAACGTGTTCTATTTTTTATTCTGATTAAGTATTATGGTTTTATTCGTTACACAATATAAATTTTTATAATAAAAAAAACTGTTAAAAATTGGTGTATATTTGTTTAAATCACAGAAAATGGGTATATGTGAATTTTATCATTTAAATTCAAAATAAAATTTTTGAAGAAATGTTGAAGTTTCGAAATAATTATAAGAAGGCTAAAACAAGGGAGTAATTATTACGCGTGACCTGGAGGTTAAAGAATATAAAGTAGATTCTGAGAATTGTGAATTTATTTAATTAAAATATTTATACTAATACATTTAGGCTAATTAATGCACGGTAAGCGTGCACTATTTTTTCCATGTTTTTCATAAATTAACAAGCACGCAAAAATACGTCATATATTTATTTTTATGTAAATAAATAAATAAAATTACGAAAGCGCTCGTTTATAAATATTCGTTTTATAATTATTTTATTTGGATAACGGAAATAATTATCTAAAAATTCAAAATGGATACTCATCAATATTAAAAGTAATAGTTACAATAATGACTATATTTAAAATTTTATGAAACAAGTTATTAGTGAAGGTGTCTAATATTATCCTTGAAAATTAGATATTAGCCAATACTTTGATAGCCAAGCATTTTTATCAATATATATGTTACCTAATTTAAATTATACGTTAGAATAATTCTATTTTTAACAGCTATCTATAGTGTTACTCTTACTATTGCATAAATGACTTATTAGCTCAATTCTGGCTGACTGAGATAAAAAATCAATAACATAATAATAAAATAATTTTTTAGATTAAACATTGTATATTATCATTTTATTTAAAGTGAGTTAGTTTTGTTAAATTACCTGGCCATCTCTTGTAGAATAACATGAATATGTGCCGGTGAATAATAAATAAGTTTTATTAACTTTATTAAATAAAAAATATATTTTTATTAACTAATTTCTTTTTCTTTTGTTAAGGTATTTATACATTTTCTAACATATAAATTAGAATATAAAACGAAATACAAAAAAGTAAAATAATATATAAAAAAGTAAGGTTACGCCGTTTATAAAATAAAATTAGATTATAACAAAAATAATAAAAGTTCAAATGCAAAAAACAAAAAATAAGATAAAGGAATAACGCAACATTCTCCCTCTTCTGATAATTTCATCGGAGAAGTCATAGAGAGTTTGTTGTTCAAGTGGTTTATAATTTTGGTAATCAAGTTGTATCACAAATCATCATAACGTTGGCTTGTCCAATCGTTGGTTTGTATAAATCGATTTTGCACGGTGGTTTGTTTAAATCGCAAGCTTGATATCCATATCGTAAATTGTCTCCATTAATCATAGCTTGTTTGATAGTACTCAATTGTTATTATCATTTTTCCAAAATTGTTATTATAATAAATAAGTTGCCAATAAGAAATAATAGTTCGTCATAAGAATAAATGAAGAATGATAAATCAATAAGATTGTTATATTTTTAGCGTTTTAATATAAGCGTTTTAATATTTAATTTAGTTTATGCAATTTAACATTTATTTTATATTTTAAGTTACATAGTCTTTTAAATAAACAGGTTTTTTTTTATTCGCACAGGTCTAGAGATAGGTGTTATATCGTTATTATCAGTAATTTTTATATTTTTGTCCATACTTCCCTCCTTAAAAGAATCCTTAGAGTCATAGTTAATAATTGTGTTAAAACAGTTTCTAATTCTTATTTGATCTAAATGTCTCCTCAAAATACCTTTCTCAGTCTTAATTTGGAACATCATATCACTTTCCTTATGTGTGATTATACCTTTGCACCATTTATCATTACCTTGTATTTTATACCAAACAAAATCTCCTACGTTAAAAGTTCTATTTCGTGGTAAAGTAACGTTTATTTTATTCTTCTTTTCCTCCATCGGTTTTAATAAGTCCCATTTAATTCTAATATCTCGATTAAACATTCTCTGTGATGGTGTAACTCCTGTAGTATCATTACGCGTATTTCTGTAATTAAGTAAAAATTTGCTAAGTGCGATATCTGGGTCTATTTTAATATTCCTTTTCATATGTGTTTTGAACGTTCTAACCATGCGTTCAACCTGGCCATTGGATTGCTGGTGATAAGCAGATGTAAGCACATGTTTAATACCAAAATTGTTGCAAAATTTTTCAAAATCATTACTCGTAAAGTTAGTACCGTTATCAGTAACTATAGTTTCAGGTATTCCGTATAGCGAAATAGTTTTAAAGATTTCTTTTAAAGTAACATTAGTCGTAATATTTTTAACAGGAATAATAATTGGAAATTTGCTGTAGGCATCGACTATTATCAACCAATTTTTTGTGAAAAACGGACCCGCATAATCTATATGTATCCTTTCAAACGGTTTAGTTGCCGAAACCCATGGTTTTTGTATCTTTATAGGATTATCGTGATATATATTACAATCGTCACAACTTTTCACTTCCATAACAATATCATTATTTATGCCAGGCCACCACATGTAATCTTTGGCTAAGGATTTGATTTTTCCTGCTCCCAAGTGACCTTCATGTAATGACTGTAGTATAGTTTTTCTCATAGAAGACGGAATTATAATTTTATTGCTTTTGTAAAGACAATCTTTAATTATACTTAATTCCAATTCAATGTTTTTATAAATATTATTCATTATAGGTCTGTTGTTATTAATATCATTTATGACTTGTTTTAATTCCGTATCTTTCAAAGTTTCATCACGGATTTGATCAAAGTTAATAGGTAAGTCCTCATATTCATTTATAATAGTTACATTTTCAATAGTTTCATCACGACATTCTTGTGGTAATCTTGAAAGGCAATCAGGAACAACATTATATTTACCGGCTTTATACTTTATATAAAAATCATATCCTCCTAATGTAATATTCCACTTCTGGAGTCTTAATGACATGGTGCTATTATCCTTAAGACCCTTGGTGAAGATGTGAACTAGAGGCTTATGGTCAGTAATAATTGTAAATTTTGTGCCGATTAAATATTCCTGAAATCTCTTTATGGCGAACATTATAGCGAGAGCTTCACGCTCAATATTGGTATAATTCATTTCAGATTTTAATAAAGTTCTCGACGCGAAAGCTATAGGTTTTTCTTTACCATCTTTTTCAATATGAAATAGAACAGCTCCTAAACCACATTTTGATGCGTCAGTGGCTATCCCAATAGGTAATTCAGGGTTAAAATATGTCAAAGCAGGTGGAAGACTAATTAACTTCTTTAGATCATTAAAACTTTTAGAGTGTTCTAGATTCCAAGCCCATTTTTCTTTATTGACAATCTTATAAAGAGGATCGGCAATTTCCGCAAAATTGTTCAAAAATTTTCTATAGTAGCCAGCCATACCCAGAAATGTTGATAATTCAGCAGCTGATTTTGGTTCTGGCATATTAATTATTGCTTCAATTTTGTCGTGATTAGCATGAATCCCCTTAGCGTCAATATCATGACCCAGGAACCTCACTTTGTTTTTAAAGAACACACTTTTATTAAAGTTAGGTATTAGCCCAAACGATGATATTCTATCAAACACTTTTTTTATGTTGTTTAGGTGGGCTTCATCGTTTTTTCCAGTTATAAGTAAATCATCAATATAAAATATAACGTCATCCATGTCCCCGAAGATTTGATCCATAATCTGTTGAAAAATTGCAGATGAGGTCTTAAGCCCAAAAGGAAGTCTAGTAAATTTGTAATATCCCTTATGCGTAGATATGGTTAAAATATTTCTGCAACTTTTATCAATTGGAATCTGTAAGAAAGCATTTTTAAAGTCAATCTTCGTAAATTTCTTTCCTTCCGAAAGTTTAGCAATTAGATCATTAATTCGTGGTAGAGGGTATCTAAAGTCTTCTAGAGCTGGGTTTACAGTATCCTTAAAATCAGCGCAAAGCCTAATGCTCCCATCTTCTTTATAGACAGCGGTAACAGGACTTGCCCATCGGACATCATTCACCGGCTCAATTATTTTATCATGTATCCATTTCTTGAGTTCTTTACTAACAAGATCAATTTTTGAATAAGGTATACGTCTAGGCGGTATAATTTTAGGTTGGGCATCATTTTTTAAATGTAACTTGACACTTGCTTTGTTAATTGGCCCATTAGTCAATTTCGATTCACACTCTTTAATCAATTTTTTTATTTCATCTTCGTAATTAGTGTCAATATTTGCTATAAATTTATTTAAAATATTTTTGAAAGCATTGATCCACATACGTCCCAACAAAGCATTTTTACTTGATTCAACCACTACCGCTTGTAAATATTTGGACATACCATCATAAGTCACTTTAACTTGAGTAATTCCTATGATTTTGATTAAATTCCCGTCATAAGCAGTGAGTTGTAGCTCGGATTTCTTAAGATCTCTAATACCAAGTTTTTTAGCCAGACCATGAGGTATGATAGTGTATTTGGATCCAGTGTCCACTTGCATACAAGTAACAACATCGTTCACTTTTACAGTAGTCATAAATGCGTTATCTTTGTCATTAATCACGTCACCAGATAAATTGTTGACATTAAAATCATTATCATCTTTGTTCTTTGTAGAATCAACTTTCTCTTCAATAATTTCTTCAATATTCATGTTGTAATCATTATTGTATTGTATTTGCTTTCTATTTTCGTCGCCACTTCTATAATTATTTGAGTTGTTATTATATTGTATTTGCTTTCTCTGAATATTATCATTACCTCTATAATTATTTGAGTTGTTGTTATATTGTATTTGCTTTCTCTGATACTTATCATTACCTCTATAATTATCTGAGTTGTTGTAATAAGATTGGTAATTGTTACGATTTCCGTCACCGTATTGGATTTGTTTTCTTTGATTATAATCATACCATGTATTATTTCTACCAAAATTCGATTGATTATTATTATTATAGCGATAATTGTTATAGTTATAATTGTTATAATTATCGTGGTATCGCGAATTATTATTACCATAATTGTATCTAAAATTATTATTGTAATTCCCATTTCTATATCTATTATCATAATTATTTCTAAAATTATTATCATTTCTACTGCAAAAATTTTTATCTTTATCGGACTTTTTGTCATTATTTATATAACTTATATCATTATCCTCAGACTTAATATTACTAGAGTCCAGTTTCACCCCTAATTCCACCATCTGATTCAATGTAAGGTCCAAATTTTTGGAGAATTTGTATTTAATTTTATCGTTTAAAGTAGATGTCCGTAATTTCTCTTTTAATCTACTATCGTCCAAAAAATTACATTTCTTATGAAGTTTCGATACTCTAATGTACCACAGCATAAAACTCTCTGATGAGTTTTGTTGAAGAAGATTAAATTTATTAATTAAAGTATTTAAATTTAGCGCTGGTAAAAGATAGGTTAACTTTTTAATCACAATTTTAAGATCTAAAATATCGGTATCAGAACAAATTGCCTTAATGTCGTCAAAAACTTTGTCTGATATATTATTAAGCAAAGTATTAATTTTAATAGAGTCCGATAATGTACTGGTCGAAAAGTAATTTAATATTCTGTCTAAATAAATTTCAGTAAGAGGACCCACTAACTTAGGGATCTTATGTGTAAATTCTTGTTTAATTTCCATATTTAATTAATAAGACACATAAATAAGCAATTATAACATTTATTATTTTATCAATTCAAATTTTTGGTATAGCTATTCATGTTTTGGTAAATATACAGATTAATTCAATGAAATCATTGTCACCATAAATGTAATGTTTCCCATTTAACAATTCGAAACAATTAATCATATCTCTTAAGTTCATAAATTCAAACAACACGTCCTCCGTACCGTCTATCCTATAAAAGTTGACATCGGAATTATAGGTTAACTCAAACAAAATATCGTATATGGAGATTTGATGGGGTACATTAAGTAGTTTGAAGGCGAACATAATTGATGAAAATAATTTTGAAATGACTTACCCTTTTTTTATCCATCTTATATAGAATTGTTTGTACCATTTTATAATTTTTTTTATTAACCATATTTACAAAGGAAAAAAAATTTTATTTTTAAAAAAATTTTCCATAAGGCGAGTTTCTTTTGCCAAAACTGGAGGCACCATGTAGAATAACATGAATATGTGCCGGTGAATAATAAATAAGTTTTATTAACTTTATTAAATAAAAAATATATTTTTATTAACTAATTTCTTTTTCTTTTGTTAAGGTATTTATACATTTTCTAACATATAAATTAGAATATAAAACGAAATACAAAAAAGTAAAATAATATATAAAAAAGTAAGGTTACGCCGTTTATAAAATAAAATTAGATTATAACAAAAATAATAAAAGTTCAAATGCAAAAAACAAAAAATAAGATAAAGGAATAACGCAACATCTCTATTGTTGCCTAAGCTTTTAGCCTAAAAAATTCAATTTCGAGGGTATAAATCACATTTTTTTATATAGTATTGTAACATTTTATAAAAATAAAATTGATGAGATAATATCCGCTAGTTGGCGTTATATATTATTATCCCATTTAACAATTTATTTATTGGAAATTTCACACATATCAGAATTAAAAAGAGGGGATTCACTTCCTCTCTCATTAAATCCGTCATTTCTATTTGGCCAATTTTATTTCGGATGTTATCCGCAATCATTTTTCGTTTGGCATTATTTAATATGAAATCACTATTTATTGTAAAAAATATTCCGATAATTGTTACGAGGACTAAGTTTGATAATCCAATCTCAAACCCATAATAGTTTCAACATTTTTTTTTCTACTAACCATAAATCAAGAACATATGTTCCACTGATAACCAACTCCCGATCTTGTTGTAATCCCAATCACAATTTTAGATCCTTCAAAATTGTCTCACTCACATAGATTCTTTTTCAAATGCAACCTCAGGCCAGGCATTACTGAAATACTTGCCCCAGTATCAAATAACATCTCGATATTTTGTCTATCAATTTTTACATTAATACGATAGCATGAACACTGTCAATCCTCTCTTTCAAGTCATTACAATTTTATGCATTCTAATCAGCTGAAATTATATTTATTATATTTTGAATTTTTCACTTTCAATATAATTAATATTCATACCTAAACGCGTCCCTGAATTTAATGCATCCGAATATCAATAATTCTTTTTTTATTATAAATTCCCCATGGATATTTCTCACCTATCTTATTACAATGATCTCTTTTATTCAAATTATAATTAAATTAAAAAATTTTTATTTCATCAAAATGACCAGTTAATTTGATTAACAATTTATCATTGTCTTTTTTTATTAAATATATCCCAGGAATTTTTAACAACACTATATACATGTATACTAAAAATTTTGGTATTATAAATATATGAATTTTTCAATTTTTATATGACTTTTCTCGCGAATCATATAGTCATCGCAATCCACTCATAAATTGAGCACGATTAGTAGTTATATGACACATTTCTTCACATTTGAAGTAAATTCGAGTACTATCCATATTATACATAACTTTTTCACTTAGATTTGAAAATAATGTTATGAACCACCAGATTTATCAATACTGGTGGTCTCATTGGGAAACTATCTTTAAAATTTACTTCTTTGGCCATGCAATTTCTTTTTACATAACCTGAGAAGCCACATTCTATGATAAATCTTATCATTTTTATCATATATTTTTGTGTTCACATTTTCATTAATTTTTTGATCACGCTAAAAAAAAAAAATTTTCACTATGACCTCTTAGGCCACAAAAATTGATATCTTCACTAAAACTATTATTTTTATTTCTAAGCAAAGTTTCTTTAAACTTTCTGATCTCACATAGAATCAATCGTTTTCACTTTGCTTAACATTATTAGTAACACTATTACTATTACTTTTCACAACCTCCACAAGGTTAATCAAATCATAATCTCAGATATTTGCTTTCTAATTTCACTCACAGGTGAATTTAAATTATCATATATATCTTTTCGATATCATCATATTTTTACAAACAGGAGGTACCTCGTTAGTACTTGACTCCTCATTCCCACTTGGAAATGTTTTTTTAGTATTAGAATTTTTAAGTTCTATTAAAATTAAAGTTCAAACTAATTTTTTGTATGATAAATCTAAAGACTTAGCAGATGTTGCCATTAAAATTTGGATTATCACTCACTTCAGTATTTTTATACTACCTAACTTTAGTCAACTATAAAGCAGCGTAGCCATGTTTATAAAAAATATTTGAATCACAATCTTCGAGTTGAGACTTATTATTTGAATTTTTTAGGCTTAAAGCTTGACTAGACCACAATAGAGATGGTCAAAGTAAGGTAATTTAAGAACACTAACTCGCTTTATTTATAAAATATTATTTTCTTAATCTATCTTAACTAAATGTTGAATTGTTGAATTGAAGAAAAAGAAAATAATCTGAGCTTGAATTTTGAACCCAAACAAATGGTGCAACATAGAATTTTCTTATTCTGGGGTAAAAAAAAAATTATTATAAAGAAAATTTATTCTGTCACAAGGTTCACATCGTAGAATAAAATCTAGGACAGGGTTCCTAATAAATCATTCTAGTTTAGGATTTACAGGTTACACAAATATTTTAAAAAAAAAACCTTTTTCTTCTTCTTATTTTCAATTTATTTATTTTTCGCTTACTTCCAATTCGGTAATTTTTTATTTCTTTTAACACAAAAAAATATACAAGAAAATTAATATTTTAAGAAAATCAATAATAATTATAAAAATTGTTTTTTTAGCGCTTATCACAATATCATCGCTATTTATTTATTTATTCAGTTCCTTATCATCAGTATATTTTGCCATTATACTTATTTCGTTTGGAGGTTTTGGTCGTGATATATTTTTAGATTGATACTTATATAATAATCCGGATATTTTTTTATATAGTAATTTTTTTTTTTTAATGTATCTATTATATCTTTATTACGTATATTATCTTATTTAATTTTTACATATAACCTAATTAAAAATATTATTAACATTTTATCCAAATAAAAATTACTGTTAATATAATTATAAACTTTGATGAGATAATATCCGTTGGGTGGCGCTATATATTTTTAAAAATGTAAAATAATAAAAAAAAATTGTTAGCATTATTTTTATTCAATGAAATTTTAAACTCCAACTTGAAGTTATCCGCACATAGAACCCAATGCGTTACCGAAGCTTTACTAGAAAAAAGAGTTCTATTTCGCTGCGTCGAAAAGTCGAAGCTGAATTAAACAGACTTTTTAAATTACTGTAAACATATCAAGTAAAGATGTTAACTCTTAAATTCTATGCTGCAAATTAACGTAGCGTTTATGATTGTTTCGAAAAGTTATTTCCATGATTTTTAATTTTATTAATAAAAAATTAATATATATATATTTTTTTATCTATTTTCAATTTTATCACAGATAAAAATAAAATACATTAACATTTTCGATTTTTCAAAAATATTATAATAATCAATAATAATAATTAATCATAATAATTTTTCGATACAATTATATCAATAAAAAAAAACATGGCACTAGTGTTGTTAATCTACCGAGTCAAGTTTCGGGTCGAAAAATTCGACTCAGATTGACTTAAGTTATGTATTCGGTCCGTGAACTCAAGTCTATATACTTAAGTCCGCGACGAATATTTTTATGAATTTGAGTCGTCAACTTGAGTATACTAGAGGACTAATATTTCAAATTAATTATTATTAATTAAGATATTTGTCGTGTTATTTACATTTTTATACTTTGGACTTCCAACTTAAGTCGACGAATTATATACTTGAGTCGAGTAGCGGACGAGTATTTCAAATTAGTTATTAAATTAATAAAACATTTGTTCTGTATATATTTTACTTAGGACTACCAACTTAAGTCAATACGAGTTATATACATGAGTCGACTAGAGGAATAGTAGATAATTAGGAGTGAGGGAGATAGGGGCAAAAATTTAGCTAAAATTTTACATACATTTTTTAGGAATTTTAAGGCTTTTATCAGAACTGAATTGTGAATAATATACAAATCCTGAGTGGGATTTACTACTTAGAACCTTCTCCTACTGTAAAGTAATATTTAATTGCCGGCATTTTTTCTGGATGAAACAGAGCTCCAGGATGCTCAAACAAATATTGGATCCCACAAAATTAATTTATATTTTTTTGAACAAAAAAAAAATTATAAAATATAATATTAAAAATTTTACCCGAGTTTTAATGACATTTTTTTTATCTATCCATTTTAAAAATAAATAATTTAAATTTAATAAATAAATAAATTATATATTTCTTTTACTTTTATTTTAAATGTATATTTATTATATTTTATAAACAAATCCGATCAGTATATACTTAAAAGAGGGTAAACAGAGTAAGATTTTATTTTAATTTTAAATACATATTGAATTTTAAATATTGATAAACATGTCATATATTAAATAATAAAAAGAAATTATGTTTGTAAATATATAATAATTTGTGATTGATTAAATAAAATTTTTATTTCATCCATAAAAATATTTTTTTTACTTCTTCTAATGTTATTTATCAAATTTATTATATCATAATTGGAAACAAAAAAAAAATTAAAGTAAATTGTGTAATTGTTGTTTTTTTCTGTAAAAAATAAATTCTTAAATGCTAAATAAGATATGATTAAAGTCGTCATAGTTTTTATCCACAATGATTTAAACCAATATTACATCGCAATTACTCAAAATAAGAATAATTATTTATTAAAGAGGGGATTTTTAAAAAAAAATATATTAATAGTTATTAACCATAAATGACTAAATAAAATAATTATTTAAAAGAATGACTAAAAAAAGAACTAAATCATAATATAATTATAAATTAATTAAATAATATCCGTTAGTTGTCATTATATATTTTTATATATGTAAAATAATAAATTGTCGTCATTATTTTTATGCGATGGAATCGAAAATAACAACTAGAAGTTACCGATACCTTTACTATCAAAAAGAATTCCATTTTGCTGCGTCGAACGACAAAAAATAAAATGGCCACCGCTCACTTAAAATTTACTTATCTTGTACATGAGCATCTCAGTTGGTCAGCATGCTTGTTTTTTTTTACAATGCCCTGAGACTTCTCCATAAAATATCGAATACTTTTACATTGAACCATTCTCCTTTCAAGCCATCTCGCAGGCCTCGTTTTTCTATCCAAACCTTTTGCTTCTCTTCAAATTAACGAGGCTCAACGTTCCTATCTTTATAATATTTTTGTTTCCATTATTTTATCAGTCGTCGTTGTCAGTCAAGCCTTATCAAATCTTCTTAATACATCTAGATTAACTGCATCATCAGAGTTATTCTCGCCCTAAAATAATACAATGACCATAGGAATTTCCTTTAATAGGTTCTGCATAAAGAGTTGTAATGATATATTATCGGAGCGCTAATCACCCCAAAAGGGATTCTTTAGGTATCGGTAATAACCTACATGAGTCGAAATTACTAAAAGATCCTTACATTCTGGACTAACTTCGAATTGTAAAAATGTATCTCTTAAATCTATAGTAGAAAATATTTTACCACCCGAATCATTATCTAAATATTTGTTGATTGTTAAACGAAGATCTCCGCATATTCGCAAGGACATAATATTTCCTTAAGATATTAACCGTTGGCGTAGCCCAAGTGATTGATGTTGTTGTTTGCATCCACAATTTCGATAACGCCTTCTAAAAGTCCATCCAACTCAGCTACAACGGTTCGACAGAGAGAAATGAAACTCTTTTTGCTAGTAAAGCTATCGGTAATGAGTTCGGTTGTATGCGGATAACTTCTAGTCGGAGTTTAGATTTCATTGAATAAAAATTTACCAACAATTTTTTTATTTTACATATATTAAAATATGTAGCGCCATCTAACGGATATTATCTCGTTAAAATTTAAAATGGTTATTAATAATATTGTTTATATAAAAAATGTTAAATAATCAAAATATATAAAAAAATGGATAAATTGAATTAATTATAAATTTTATCGCTATTCGGATTATCATATAAGTATCATGCTAAAAATATATATGTTTTATTTCTAATTTAATTTTCAGCATATCAAATGTATATAAGATTATATATGTACTTATAACAAAATTTTATTACAAAAATTCTTACCAAAATTTTTAATTATTTTAAAAATTAATTACATTGCGTTGTGTATAAAAAAATTTTTTTTTATTAACCTGTAAATTCTAAACTAGAATAATTTATTAGGAATCCTGTCCTAGAATTTTTCTACGATGGTAACCTTGTAACAGTTTAAATTTTCTTTATAATAATTTTTTTTAACCCCACAGATTATTTTCTTTAACAATTAGTTAAAGAAAATTAAGAAGAAAATATTTTATAAATAAAGTGAGTTCGTTTTGTTAAATTACCTAACTTTTGGCCATCTCTAATAAGCCTCTAACTTGAAGATTGATTCGAATTTTTGGTTATAACAATTTTTCATCAAATAAATTGTTATATTTATTCTTTAAATCAACCGTATCCTTCCTTGATAGAACCAAATTCTTAGTGTTGTTAAACGGCTCGTTTTGAGATTATTTTTAAAAAAAGGCTAACTCAATACTTCATCCAAACAAATATTACACAAGCCTGAAAATTTTGCTCATAGAAGGAACAAAGACGCAGACATATATTGTGGAAATCTTGAGGCTTAGGCAATACTAATCTGGCTAAATTATTGAGCTAGCCGTTTTTAAAAATCGGCTCAAAAGAAGCTGATTTAATAACACTACAAATTCTATTCCTTTTCTAACGGTTGGTGCCGTTTATTTTTTTATTCAACCAACAGAGAAGATATCTGGGAAGAGTGGACGCAGTGTACTTATAAAATATACAATCACGGAGGAATAGGAAAAATTCATAATCAAAGGTAAAATATTTTTCCTTATTGAAATTTAATGTATTATATTATCTAACAATTTTGTTAACAATAATTGGGTTAGCGTATTTTTTTTTTTTAGAATTATAAAGATTGTTATAATAAAATTTTTAATAAAATTTTTTATAAATAAACAAAAATTTGAATAAATTGTGAGGTAAATTTTAAAAAAAATAATGTGTAAAAAGAAAAATTGTAAAATTTGATAATTTTGATAAGTGGTATTGGAAAGAGAAGAAACGTAAATTGCGATATTCATAATATAATTTTAAATTTTGATGATATAATATCCGTTAGATGGCGCTATATATAGTTGTATAATGTAATGAATCTAGAACTCTAACTAGAAGTTATCCGCATACAACCGAACGCATTACCGATAGCTTTACTAGCGAAAAGAGTTTTATTTCGCTGTGTCGAACCGTTGAAGTTGAGTTGGACAGACTAATAGAAGAAGGCGTTATCGAAAAGGTGGATCCAACAACAACCTCAATTACTTGGGCTACGCCAACGGTTAACATCTTAAAGAAATCAGGTCTCCTCACCTTTCTTATTACAATAATCTTCTTTTTTTTCAGATTATAATTCAATTTAAAATTTTTATTTCATCAAAATGACCATAAAAATTACCAACACTGAAACTCTATTATATTCGAATTAAAATTCGATTTACAATTATCATTTTCCTTTTTTTTATTTAATATATCTGACGAATTTTTAACAACACTCTGAATATATACTAAAAAATTTGCTATTATAAATATATGAATTTTACAATTTTTATATGACTTTGGGATCAATTGAAATATATATAAAAATAAGGTAGATGATCATAATGAAATAGAAAGAAAAAATGAAGGAAATGGATATAACATCTAAGAGATTTATAAAAAATATGCTAGAAAATGTAACACGAAAGAATATAACATATTAGTAATTTACCGATTTTAAAGTTGGAATAATAATAAAAATTTTGATCAATGTCCAAGAATAAAAGTGAATGTAGGAAATGAAGAAATTTTAATGTTATTGTATACAAGGGGGCAACAATATCTGTAATGGGGCATGATAAATTTTACAAATTATGACCGAATATACACATAATTATAGATAAAATGAGTGAAACAATTGAATGGTTCAGAAATTATGGTATTAGGAAAAGTAAATTTACCTGTATTAATAAATAATGAAATAAATTTGGATCTTTGGGATATTGAAAGAAGAAATTGATACAGTTTTGGGATGGAATTGGATATCAAAATTCGGATTAAAAAAATATTTTGTTGAATATATTTCAAGGGAAAAATGATAATAAAAATATTGAGATATTAAAAAAAATCTGTAAAAGAGGTAGACGTTAAAAACTTGGGAAATAAATTGATGAAAAATGAAATTTTAGGAGAATATGGTAATAAATAACAATCAAGAAATTTGTGATAAAGGAGAAAATGAATTTTTGAAAAAAGGTGGTGAAATTATAAATGTATTAAATAATTCTGAGGAAATTTCGGAAAAATGAAGAAATTATGAGTTGATAAAATGGGTCAGGAGAAACTTGATATTATTGGATAATAAAATTGACATAAGTATAATATCTGATATTGAAATTAAAATTAAAAAAATAATATTGATTTGGAAAATTAATAATATTTCAGTTGATTTGGAAGTTGATAAGATTTCGAAAAATCCAGAAATTGAAAAAAAATATTGATTTGGAAATTGATCATATTTTGGTGTTGATCTGAAAGTTTATATTATTTTGGAAAATTGATGATGAAAATTTTAATTTGGAAATAGAAAATAAGATAATTTTCAGGAAATCGAGGATGGTGAATAATCATATAAAATGTTATGAAATATATAAAAGACTCAAATTTGGAGAGGGAAAAATTGCCTGTATCGAAAAATTTTCCGGTGAAATTGGTGAGAAAATGTGGTATGTTAAATCATCAATTAATATATAAAAAAATGGATAAATGAATTAATTATAAATTTTATGGCTATTCGGATTATCATATAAGTATCAAAAAATTAATGGGGGTTTTTTTTGTCTTATAATTTAATTTTCAGTATATCAAATTTATATAAGAATATATATGTAATTACAACAAAATTTTTAATTATTATTATAAAAATAAATTACATTGCGTTGTGTTTAAAAAAAATTTTTTTTTATTAACCTGTAAATCCTAAACAAGAATAATTTAATAGGAACCCTATCCTAGAATTTTTCTGCGATGTGATCCTTGTCACAGAATAAATTTTTTTTATAATAATTTTTTTTTTAACCCCAGAAATAAGAAAATCCTATGGTCCATGTTGCACCATTTGTTTTAAGTTCAAAATACAAACTCAGATTATTTTCCTTTTTTATTTCAATTCAACAATTAGTTAAAATAAATTAAGAAGAAAATATTTTATAAATAAAGTGAGTTAGTGTTGTTAAATTACCTGACTTTGACCATCTCTATTGTGGCCTAGTCAAGCTTTAAGCCTAAAAAATTCAAATAATGAGTCTCAACTTGAAGATTGATTCAAATATTTTTGGTTATAAACATGACACGCTGCTTTATAGTTGACTAAAGTTAGGAAGTATAAAAATACTAAAGTGAGTGATAATCCAAATTTTACAGTAGATGTAATTTATAATGGCAGCATCGGCTGAGTCTTTAGATTTATCTGAAGATATAAAAAATTAGTTTGAACGATTTTAATAGAACCTAAAAAATCAAGTGCTAAAATAAAATAAATAATTCCAATTGGCAATGCAAAGTCAAGTACTAATTAGGTACCTCTCTTGTTTGTAAAAATATGATGATATTATATAAATGATAATTTAAATTCACTTGTGAGTAAAATTAGAAAGCAAATATCTTAGAGATTGATAAACCTTGTGGAGATTATGAAAAGTAATAGTTATAGTAATAATATTGAGCAAAGTGAAAACGAGTATTTGATTCTATGTGAGATCAGGGAAATTAAAGAAAGTTTAAAGAAACCTTGCTTAGAAATAAAATTAATTAAATTTTAGTGAAGATTGCAATATTTTGTGGCCTAAAAGGTCGTAGTGGAAAAAAATTGTTTTTCGCGTGATCCAAAAATTAATGAAAATGTGAATGCAAAAATAAATGATAAAAATGATACGATTTATCATAGAATGTGGCTTCTCAGGTCATGTAAAAAGAAATTGTATAGTGAAGGAAATAAATTTTAAATATGGTTTTCCCCAGAGACCACCAAGTATTGATAAATCCGTTGGTTCGTAACATAAAAAAAATCCTATTGTTTTTAAATCTAAGTAAAAAAAGATACGTATAATATGGATAGTGCTCGAATATACTTCAAATGTGAAGAAATGGGTCGTATTATTGTTATGAATTGTGCTCAATCTATGAGTGGATTGCGATGACTATTTCGCGAGAAAAGTCATATTAAAATTGAAAAATTAATATATTTATGATAGCAATAGTTTTAGTATATATAGAGTTGTTAAAAACTTTGAATATATTTAAAAAGGCAATGATAAATTGTGAATCGAATTTTAACTCGATAAAAAATGAATTTCTGTTGGAAATTTTTATGGTCATTTTGATGAAATAAAAAAATTTTAAATTGAAATATAATCTGAATAAATATGAAAGGTGAAATATATCCACGAGGAAATTATATTAAAAAATAAATTATTGATATTCGAAGGCCATTAAATTAAGGGACACGTTTAGGCATGAATATTAATTATATTGAAATTGAAATTAATTCAAATACAATAAATATAATTCAGCTGATTAGAATGCACAAAATTCTAATGACTTGAAAGGGATGATTGGCAGATATCATGCCCTCGCGTTAATGTAAAAAATTGATAGACAAAATATTTAGATGTTATTTGATACTGGGCCAGGTATTTCAATAATGTCTGGCCTGAGGTTGCACTTGAAAAAGAATCTATTTGAGTCAGACAATTTTGATGGATCTAAAATTGTGAGTGGGGTTAAAACAAGATTGTGAGTTGGTTCTCAGTGATAGAACATATGTTCTTGATTTATGGTTAGTAGAAAAAAAAATGTTGAAACTATTATGGATTTGGGATTGGATTACCAAACTTGGCCCTCGTAACAATTATCGGAATATTTTTTACAATAAATAGTGATTTCATATTAAATAATGCCAAACGAAAAATGATTGCGGATAACATCCGAAATAAAATTGGCCAAATAGAAATGACGGATTTAATGAGAGAGGAAGTGAATCCCCTCTTTTTAATTCTGATATGTGTAAAATTTCCAATAAATAAATTGTTAAATGGAATAATGATATATAACGCCAACTAGCGGATATTATTTTATTAATTTTATTTATATAAAATGTTTAAATAATGAACTAATAATATAAAAAAATATGATTTATGCCCTTGAAAAAGTACTGTTCTGTTTGGGTTTTGCCTAATATCTATTTTTAATTTCTGATTAATTATATTTCCTAGATATATGTAGGTATTTGAAAATAAAGTTTTTGAATATATAAATAAAAAAAATATTCATTTTAACTTGATTAGTTTAAATAAATCTTAGAGATTTTCATTAGGCAAAAATCAAAACAGTATAACCATAAATTACTTGCTCTAAAAAAAAATTTTTTTATTCATCTAGTAAAACATAGAATAAATATTAGTAAAAAATATATATTAAATTTATGAAATTATTATATGTTTCTTTCGTAAAAGTTCCAAACACAGAATGGCCACCGCTCACTTCAATTATTGTTACTTAGCTTGTACGAGCATCTCAGTTGGTCGGCATGCTTATTATTTTACAGCCCTGAGACTTCTCTATAAAATATCGTATACTTCAATGAACCACTCTCCCTTCACGCCACCCCCCAGGCCTCAATTTTCTACCCAAACCTCTTGCTTCTCTTCAAATTCACGAGACTCAACGTTCATATCTTTATAATATTTTTGTTTCCATTATTTTATCAGTCGTCGTTGTCAGTCCAGCCTTATCAAATCTTCTTAATACATCTAGATTAACTGCATCATCAGAGTTATTCTCGCCCTAATATAACACACTAACCATAGGAATTTCTTTAATAGGTTTTGCATAAAGAGTTGTAATAAAATATTATCGGAGCGCTAGTCAACCCAAAAGGGATTCTTTATGTATCGGTAATAACCTACAAGAGTCGAAATTACTAAAAGGTCCCTACATTCTGGACTAACTTCGAATTGTAAAAATGCATCTCTTAAATCTACCGTTGAAAATATTTTACCACTCATGATTCTATTTGTCAGGTCGACGAAAGTTGATGGTAAATCGTTAGCTATCGCTAAATATTTGTTGATTGTTTAACGAAGATATCCGAGAAGATACACTATTTCTTTAGAATATTAACCTTTGGCGTTACCCAAGTGATTGAAGGTGTCGCTGAATCCTTCGATAACGCCTCCTTTTAAAAGTCTGTCCAATTCAGCTTGAAAGGTTCGATGTAGCGAATTGGAATTCTTTTTGCTAGTAAAGCTATCGGTAATGCTATGCTGATAAATTCTAGTTAGGATTTTAGAATAAAAATGATGGCAAACAATTTTTTTATTTAACAAAAAGCCAACTAGGATATTATTTTATCAATTTATAATTATATATTTTTTTATTGATATAATTGTATCCAAAAATCATTATGATTAATTATTATTATTGATTAATTTTTAAAAAATCGAAAAATGTTAATGTATTTTTTTTATATGTGATAAAATTGAAAATAGATAAAAATATATATCTATATTAATTTTTATTAATAGTCTTAAGCGCTACTTTAATTTGCAGCATAGAATTTAAAATTTATCTTTACTTAATATCAGAGTTGTTAAAAGATACTTTTTAAATGGATCTAGATACAGATACAACGTCTAAAATAATATCTAGATTCAGATTATTTAATCAAAAATCTATCTAGATACAGATACTACATTTTTATATCTAATCCTTTAACAACTTTGCTTAATATGTTTCCATTAAAAAAGTCTGTTCAACTCAGCATCTATGGTTCCACACGGCGATGGAACTCTTTTCGCGAATAAAGCTATCGGTAATGCATTCGGTTCTATGTGCGGATAACTTCTAGCTGGAGTTTTAGATTCCATTGAATTAAAAATATACCAACAATTTTTTTATTTTACATCATAAAAACATATAGCGCCATCTAACGGATATATCTCATCAAAATATTAAAAGAATATTATCGATAATATTATTCTTATATAAAATGTTAAATAATCAATTAATATATATTAAAAGTGGATAATTGAATTAATTATAAATATCATCGCTATTCGGATTATCATATAGGTATCATGCTAAAAAATGAATATATATGTTTTTTTTTATCTTATAATTTAATTTTCAAAATATCAAATTATAATAGAATATCTTCAAGGCATAATAAAAAGATAAAATGATATAAAAAGAGCATATTCATTTTTAATAAAATAATTTTTTATAATATTATACTCTTACCTTTAATAATGAATAAAAATTTTAGAATTATTAAATATTATCCACAGAATTCGTTATATTGTCGTTATAAAATTATAAAATTCAATAAAATGGTAAAAATAAAATCATGAAAATATGATTGGATGAAATTTAAAAATAAAACATTATGCGGTAATAATTTTAATAAAATACGAAAGTATTTTTATTATATTTATATCATATGATGTTAAATTAAATCTATAGGCTTTTATAAATTTGAAATATATAATTATATTATATGATGTCAAAACAAATCATGAGACGTTAAAGGGTTAAGAATATATTATGTACTTAGAACAAAATTTTATCACAAAAATTCTTACCAAAATTTTTAATTATTATTGTGTTTAAAAAAAATTTTTTTTTATTTGTAAATACTAAACTAGAATAATTTATTAGGAACCCTGTCCTAGATTTCTTTTACGATGTGAACCTTGTCACAGAATAAATTTTTTTTTATAATAATTTTTTTAACACAGAATAAGAAAATCCTATGGTCCATGTTGCACCATTTGTTTTAAGTTCAAAATACAAACTCAGATTATTTTCCTTTTTTTTTTCAATTCAACAATTAGTTAAAATAAATTAAGAAGAAAATATTTTATACATAAAGTGAGTTAGTGTTGTTAAATCACGTGACTTTGACCATCTCTATTGTGGCCTAATCAAGCTTTAAGCCTAAAAAATTCAAATAATGAGTCTCAACTTGAAGATTAATTAGAATATTTTTGGTTATAAACATCGCTATGCTGCTTTATAGTTGACTGATGTTAGGTAGTATAAAAATACTGAAGTGAGTGATAATCCAAATTTTACAGTGGATGTAATTATTTATGGCAACATCTGCCGAGTCTTTAGATTTATCTGATGATATAAAAAATTAGTTTGAACTTTGATTTTAATAGAACTTAAAAATTCAAGTACTAAAAAAATGTGGGAATGAGGAGTCAAGTACTAATGAGGTACCTCTCCTGCTTGTATAAATATGATGATATCGAAAAGATATGATAATTTAAATTTACCTATGAGTGAAATTAGAAAGCACCTGCCTGATATTGTGATTGATAAACCCTTGTGGAGATTATGATAAGTAATAGTTTTACTAATAATGTTAAGCAACGTGAAAACGATACATTCTATATGAGATCAGAAAGTTTAAAGAATCTTTGTAGAAATAAAAATAATAGTTTTAGTGAAGATTGCAATATTTTGTGGCCTAAAAGGATATTGTAAAAAAATTGTTTTTCTCGTGATCGAAAAATTAATGAAAATGTGAATGCAAAAATAAATAATTAAAATGATCAGAGTGTTGTTAAAAATTCGTCGAATATATTTAATAGAAAAAAGGACAATGATAATTGTAAATCGAATTTTAACTCGAATATAAAAGAGTTTCAGTGTTGGAAATTTTTATGGTCATTTTGATGGAATAAAAAATTTTAAATTGAATTATAATCTGAAAAAAAAAGATTATTGTAAAAAGAAAGGTGAGGAAACCTGATTTCTTTAAGATAGTAACCGTTGGCTTAGCCAAATGATTGATTGGATCCACCTATTCGATAACGCCTTCTTCTATTAGTCTGTCCAACTCAGCTTCAACGGTTCGAGACAGCGATTTAAAACTTTTTTGCTAGAGCTATCGGTAATGCTTTCGGTTGTATGTCGATAACTTATTATAAATTTTTATATAGCGCCATCTAAAGGATATTATCTCATCCAAATTCAAAATTATATTATCAATATCGCAATTTACGTTCCTTCTCTTTCCAACACTATTTATCAAATTTTACAATTTTTCTTTTTACGATCTACTACTTTTACTTCTTAAATTACTTCTTTACAGAGTTGTTAAAAGATACCTTTTATATGGATCTAGAAACAGATACATCGTCTAAGATAATATCTAGATACCGATATTTTAATCAAAAATCTATCTAGATACAGATAACATATTTTTATATCTAAATACAGGATCTAGCTTGAATCTAGTTCCTTTAACAACTCTGCTTCTTTATAACAAACAACTTTATATTGACATACTCATTACAATTTAACTCATATAAACATTTTATCTTCCAACCTTCTTTTTACCAACGTTAAATAAAAAAAAAATTAAATCAAGTTAAATTTTAACATAATACCACTTGGACCCCTATGTTTTAATTTCATTAAAAATTTTAATCCTATAAAATCTAAAACAAAAACTTAATTAACCACACATATTTTTTACCATATCAAATTTTTACAATGCAATACATTAACTCAATTTAATTATTTTTACCATTGTACTAAGCGATCCATAATCATTTAACCCCCTTAATAATTTTAGATTATACAATTCCACTATTCCCTCAAATAATTATCATTTATATTTTTCATATATAAATTTCCATTCCCTTACAATTTTACAATTCTCTCAGATAATTGGTATTTACATTTTCTCGTATATATATTTCCAAATTTCTCCTTTAATTCCTTTTTTTCTTTCACTATAAATTTTATACCCCCTTTGTTCTCAATTACTTCCTATGCTTTTTGACCCCCTTTATTATCCTCCTCTCTCTTTTAAACGAATATTTACCTTATAATCCACGAAATAACTCAATTTTTAATCAAAAAAATCATTATATTTATTCTTCAACCATATCCTTCCTTAATAGAACCAAATTCTCTTCTTCTTCTAACAGTTGGTGCCGTTTATTTTTTTTTATTCAACCAACGGAGAAGATATTTGGGAAGAGTGGAGGCAGTGTACTTATAAAATATACAATCACGGAGGAAAAGGAAAAATTCATAATCAAAGGTGAAATATTTTTTTTTATTAAAATTTAATGTATTATCTAACAATTTTGTTAATAATAATTGGGTTAGCATATTAAAATTATAAAGATTATTATAAATAAAATTTTTAATAAATTTATTATAAATACACAAAAATTTGAAAAAATTGTGAGGTAAATTTTTTAAAAAATGTTTAACAAAAAAGTTATAAGAGCTTATAATTACATAGAGATCAGAAATTTATCTCAACGTATTTATTTAGTATTAGTTTTAAGTCTAATATTAAGCATTTATATTTGATATAAAAGTAAAAAGAAGAAATATTAATAAGGAGGAGAATAAAATAAGATTGTTAAAACAAATAGATAGGTAAAAAATTGAAAAGTATGATAAAATGGAAAGGTTATATAATGAAATATATATGATGAAAAATGTGAAATAGTAAAAACAGATATCACATGAGATGCTGAAAAGAGAAAATTTGAAATTATTGTTAATAAATCAGAGATCATTAGAGATTCTGAAAAAGAAAATGATGGATTAGATATAGAAAATATAAAAAAAAAGAGATTGAAATTGAAAAAATGAGAAAAATAATGAGAGAAGAATGGGAAAATGAAAGAAAAGAGATAGAAGAATTGGAAAGAAAAAATAAAGAAAAATTGAATAAAATTGAGTTTAAAAAAAAGAAAAAGAAATATTGAAAGTAGAAATGACAGAAATGAAAATAAAGATAAAAGAATTGGAGGAGAAAAATGAAAAAAAAAATAATACAGGCAAAGGCAGAGATAGAATGGAATATAGAATCAATGGAATATGCGGGGCAAAATTGAGCATGTTTTAGTTGTGGGAAATATGGTCATATTAGCAGAGAATGTAATGAAGTAATAAATCAAAAAAATGTTATTACAAGTTTGTAAAAGATGTGGAAACAGAGGATATAATGCTGAGGCGTGTTACGTTCCGGCAAACAAAAAATTACAGCTGCGTGTGAAAATTGCGGAAAGTTTGGCCTTTACGTCCGAAATAAAATTTGCGTAATATAAATGACGGATTTAATAAGAGAGGAAGTGAATCCCCCTCTCATTGATCCCTGATATGTCTGAAATTTCCGATGAATTAATTGTGTTAAAATCAGATGGATTTTAAAAATAATATTTTGATTAAATGAAAATCGAATTTGTTGATTTAGAATTTAATAAATTAAATAAAATTGTGGGAAGATCAATGACGTATATAATACCGAGACTGACGATTTATTCATTAAAATGCATTTTTAAGGGTCGTTAAAAGCAAATCAGCTGGACCCGCCATTTTGGTAACACATATAGTAATTATTCTCATGTTAAAAACTACTATTAAATCGATAACTTGCTTCCTTATTATCTCGATGATCCGGTAATTCTTTAATAAAGTTTGCATCAGATATAGAAAGGAACAAATTAGGCTCTCGTTTAAAATTTTAATGATTAGTGTAACCAAGATGGCGTCTCCAGCTGATTTGCATTAATGTACACTTTTAATCCATGCAATCGTCAGTCTAGGTTTTATTTATGACATTGGTGAAGATATACATCTATTTTAATAGAGATAATATGGTAAAATTTTTGAAGACACTCTTGTACATGAGCATCTCTCAGTTGGTCGACATGCTTGTTTTTTTTACAAGGCCCTCAGACTTCTCCATCATACAATATCGTACTTTTACACTGAACCACTTTCCCTTCATGCCATCCCACACCAAACTTTTTTCTTCTCATCAAATTAACGGGGCTCAACGTTCCTATCTTTATAATATATTTGCTTCCATAATTTTATCAGTCGTCGTTGATAGTCCAGCCTCATCAAATCTTCTTAATACATCTAGGTTAACTGCATCATTGGAGTTATTCTCGCCCTAAAAAAAATACACTAACCATAGGAATTTCCTTTAATAGGTTTTGAATAAAGAGTTGAAATGAAATATTATCGGAGCGCTAGTCAACCCAAAAGGGATTCGTGGGTATCGTTAATAACCGACATGGAATTTAGTAAAAGGTTCCTAATTATTGGACTAATTCCGAATTGTAAAAAGACATCTCCTATTAAATCTATCGTCGAAAACATTTTACTATCCGTGTTCCTATTTGTCAGGTTAACGAAAGTTGGTAGTGAGTAAATCGTTATCTATCGCTAAATATTTGTTGATTGTTAAACGAAAATCTCCGCATATCCGCATGGCATCGGATTTCTTTATGATATTAACCGTGGCGTAGCCGAAGTGATTGAATGATGTTGGATCCATCTTTTCGCTAACGCCTTCTTATAAAAGTCTGTCCAACTCAGCTTCAACGGTTCGACGCAGCGAAATGGAATTCTTTTTGCTAATGAAGCTATCGGTAAAGTCTAAGTAGAGCATTTACATCCCAATAAATAAAAATATGTCAACAATTTTTTAATTTTACATTATAAAAATATATGACGCCATCTAACCGATATTATCTCATCAATATTTATATAAAATGTTATATAATCAACTAATATATAAAAAAAGTGGATAATTGAATCAATTATAAATATTAATGCTATTTGGATCATCATATTAGTACCATCCTAAAAAATATATTGGTTTTTTTCCTATAATTCTATTTTAAGAATATCAAAAGTACATAAATCTTATAACAATATCAAAGAATATATAAATATCAGATAAATTTTATATTTATATATACCTGATTTCTTATAAATTGAAAAATATTTGTTAAATTTAGCTTTAATTGCAATAAATTTTTTCTTTATTTGTTCATAATTTAGATTTTCATTTGTTGAATACTTTCCTTTGGAGTTATTAAACCGTCTACATAAGAATAAGATAGGTTACTAAACATTATCTATCGTTTGTAATAAAGCTCCTCCTATATCCTTCATTAGACGCATCCACTGCTAATATAATATCTAAATCCTCGTTAAAACAATTCAAAATATGTTTAATCACTCTCATCTTAAGCTTTTCAAAACTTGCATCTGTACAACGTTGTCGTTATCTCCGCAAAATTTGGGAATAAACCGATGATAATAATTTGTAGCTCCCAAAATAAGCTTGTAATTCTATCTTATCACTAGGTATCATAATCTTATCTATTTTTTTGAAATGGGATAAATTACATCTCCTTTTATTACACGTCCTAAGTACGTTACTACCCTTACTCCAAAAACACTTTTTTTCATATTAGCTCTCAGCCCATTTTCTAAAATAATATTTAACACCTAAATTAATCTCGTATTGTGCCCTTGTTCCGTTCTACCTGATATGAAAACATCATCTAAATATTACACGATACCACTTAATCTTTGGAACATAGCAGCCATCGCTCTTTAAAATAATTGGAGCCGATACTTTCAAATCAAACCTCTATGCGCTGTAATCGTTAATATTTTACTTGCTTTCTAACTTACCTTAATATTGTAAGTGGGCATTAGATAAATCTATATTCTAATAAAATTATTTCTCCCTTTAGATTAGCCAATAATTGCCCCATTCTTAATAAAGGTTATTTTACTGTAAGAACCCATGGATTTACCGATATCCTATAATCTATGCATAATCTCATATTATCTGGTTTTCTTATGGGGACGGTGTCGCCCATACACTATAAACTATTGGTCTATCTTCCTTTAGTCATTTGTCGAGTTCTTTATCTATTTCCTCTATCCAAAAAAAGGGTAATCTTCTTATGCCACAAAATTTAGGTCTATAATCTTCCTCTAATCGTATAACTACCTCAAAATCTTTTAGAATGCCTTATTCCTCTATAAGAACCTCTTTAAATATATTCAATATATTTTTTATTTCCTTGCTGAAATTATCCTCAACAAAATCTAGTTCTGCCTTATTCTTAATTCCTCCTTGTTTGACTTCGACTGAATCTACCTCTATTTTCCTTATAACTCTTGATACCTCATTCTCCTCTAATGTTACTTCTACATCTAATCAAAAATTCTGGTGTTCGATTTCTCAGTTTATCGAGAACTAAACGAGGTAACTAGTCTTATTATCATTATTCTTTCTTTGTACTTTTATTTCCAGCTACATTGTTGTTCTCAAGGACGTTTTCAAACAAAGACCGCCAATTATAATCAGTATTTATATTCTTAATTTCATTCTAATCGAAGATAGGCTCTATCTTTAATGTCGTAATCCATATCGTTTTCTCCTTATTTATATCTAACAATTCAATCACATAAAAACCTAAAATCTTACAATACTACCGTCTAATTGCCGAGCTATTAATCTCCTTGCTGTAAAATCTTCATCTAGAAAACATTTATTTAAATCTTTTACGCTCATTAAACTAATTTCGGCTCCTGTATCAAATAAAAACATGTTTCACTTTCAGCTATTTCTAATCTTAACCTCGAGCCTTTACCTCTCTTTATCATCTTTTCTAATTCAATTCTACACGTATTTTCATCTGTTTCAATTTCTCTAACCACTAAAATTTTTAACATAATTAAAACAACTATCTCTATTTACATATTTTAAATCAATTCTACCTGTTTCATTTATACCTAAATTATAATTAAAACAATCGAAACAAACTATTAATTTTATTATTTATAACATTATCCTTAATCTCATTTAGTCATTTATTATATCTCTCTTGTGCATGCCGCACTTGGGCACATTTCAAAATCTCACAAAACCATCTACAATTCGTATCTACATGGCCATTACGTCCACATTTCATACAATCAAGCTGCCTCTTTAACTAGCATTGCCGCGACACGTGTCCATAAAGAGATCAAAATATATACGTAATCACATTTCGAAGAGATTTGACGTCTAATCAATAAACCACATTTCGAACTATTTTTCGCCTTTATGTCGATTATATAAAATATTTTTAAACACTTTAAAGGGATTGAATTATATTAGTTATAGCTCCGGTTTATAGAAAAGCGTGTTTTTGATTATTTTTATGATTGGCATACATAATTAAAAAAATTTATTTTTATGATTGGCACACATAATCAAAAAAAATTTATTTTTAATATATAATTTCATAAATAATTAATAAATTATAATTATTTAAAGGAAAAAAAAGGTTTTAAATATATCTTATTGAAACAGATTTTATTTTTCTTTTTTTTTCTGGCCATAGGTTACTTTATTCGAATATTTACTGATATAATATGTTATCAAAATGTAATAGCATATAATTAATTTTTTTTTAAAAAGGAAAGGATAGGGGATAAAACAGATGAAAGCTAGGAATATGGAAGGTTATTCAATGGAAGAGATAAAACTTAGACAGTTAGAGCGAATAATAGCGATAACAAGACTTTGACGTAAGAAGAGGGATTCCTTAGGCGGATCGGTTTTTTCGCGAATCCGTTTGCCTAATTCTTTAAAAAAAACGTTAAGCTTTGCTGCCAAAGATGGTGAGAATGGAGAAGGCGGATTATGCTAGTGTTGTTAAAACCGCTCGTATAGCGGGTCATTTTTTACCTAGGGGCTTACAGATTTTCCAATAGATGTTAGAAAAGATTTGGATATCTATTGACTAAATTTAGAGGCATTGGTAATAATATTTTTTTGACTAAAATCCTGATTTTAGCCACTTTTCCAATCTGCCAAAATGGAATCGTTTTAACAAACACTACATTTTAACTCTAAACATTTCCCCGTATTATAAAATGAGATTATTAACTTTTGGAAGGAATCAAATGAAGATTGGTTGACTTTTAAATATAAATGGTAATATCGGGGAATATTGGATCTGATCTGCGAAATATTTGTGGAATCGGCACAGCCCTAGATTATTGCAAGATCTAAGGACCGACATAAAATAAATATTTGAAAAGGTCGTGATACTTTTCTAATTTTTAACCTTTTGACTGTTAGAATAGAATCGATGACTGGGTTGGAGAAGAACTGGGAGACACAGATGAAATCTCAAATGAGGTGATTTCCTCTAAAGAAAAAACATTTGTAAGGTCATCTGTTCTTTTTCTATCATGTAGGCACAGGGCCGTAGCCGGAGAATTTCCAGCTGAGCGGGTTAAACTGCTTACTTAGGGGGGGGGGGGTCACTATTTTTTTTTTGAAATAAAACAAATAGTTAGAAACTTCGCTGTTTTTATCAAAAATTTCAACATAAACGAATTAAAAGCTATATTCTATATTATTGTTTTTTTTATTCATAAGCCATTAATACTAAATTTTGTTTACCGTCAATTTTTCATGAATTCTCTAGTGCTCGAAAGAACTCTTTTTAGTGTATTAAGTGAGGCCTCACAAAAACCCATTGATAGCTGCTGAGTATAATTTTCAAATGCAAGATGAATATTTTTTTATATATAATATTTAAGATATTTATTGAAATTAGTTTGATAATCATTCTAATGCAGTCATTTTATCCGATATAAAATATTCATGGCCATGGTCGAACACTGTATTAAAATATGATAGAAGATTGTAATCATCTTGTGTAAATCTCTCTCTAAAAAAACGATCTACAAAATGATCAAGAATTATGGTTTAAAGAACTCCAATCGAAATCCTTTTCATGATCAAATTGCAATTAGGACTAAGAAAATCTTGAAGATTTGTAGGCGTTTTACGCCGCGTTTTACGTACCCTTGACGAATTCCGAGTGACGAGATTAAATTTCGATATTAGGTCGTTTCTAAAAAAAACCATAGAGCCTATTTTGTAGGGCCTGTTGAGACGCTTACCCCATACACTCACAGATTCTTATAAAGGATATAAAATTCTAATAAATATAAATGGCCGTAGACCGGGGAAAATCGGGCCCAAAGGAGTGACCAAAGGGTAGAAATCGTCCCAACCCCTATAAACCTGGAACCCCGGCTAGATGTTTGTTTTTCTCCACTAGGAAGAAGAAAGAAAAAAAATCTAGAGTCGGTTGCAACCGACAAAAGGTGAGAAAATATATTGATCCAGCTGATATCACCACTTATTAACCAAAAAAAAATAATAATCATTTATTTTGAATTGATATTGATTAAAGTTTTTGTAAAAGGTAAATAATATACCCAAATAATCCCCTTTATATAACAATAAAGTACTATACGACCATGGTAATAATTATCTTTAAATCTTATAGTGAGGATTGAATATTCAAGGAGGAATTAGTATTCACGAAGACAGTATGGCAGACGTAAACCTGATTGAAGCCAAAATTCTTATTTTTGAAAACACCTATCGATATTCTGTATTCGAGGTTTCGACTCACGTTAGTTAAAGTGTAGGAAAGGGCTTTTGGCTATTTAATACATATATTCAAAAAAAAAATAAAAATAAATATATATATATATATATATAAAGAAGGAATTGTTGTTCCATTAAGAATAATCCAAAAAATGTTAAGGAGTGGGGTAGAAGGGGGGGGGGAGGTTAGAAGATTTTAAGATTAGAACCCAATATCTAAGACTGAAGATCCCGCTAAGCGTCGTTCCCCGCTCATTCTCATTTCTTTAACGCGCGTCTTTTAAAACGTCCTCTTTTTTTAAATGATGTGTAAATTCAGAATGTACACAGCATCTATACGTGGGTTAATTTGATTTTTAAAAATGAATGTCAAAATTTATACAAAAATAAATTCACTTTAAAAATTTTACGATTAAGGCTGCATTCGTAGCGGAGACGGATAGGTTTTTTACATCCGTTCCGTCAAAAGTCATATGTTCATAGTGCGTCCGTTCCGATACCTTCCGTCTTAAAAGCGGACCCGGCAAATTTTGAAGTCAAAACATTTTAACTTTTTGATCCGGCAAATTAATTTTTTTAAAAATGAAAATCAATATATGTCATTTTTATGAGTTTGACTTTTGCCGGAACGGATGTAATAATGAATGCAGCCTAAAATACAAATCAATTCTTTTTACGACATCATATATTTCGAGAAATAGAAACCGATGTATACAGTGTTGTTAAATGGCTAGATTTGAGCCGATTAAATAAAAACGGCTGACTCAATATATTATCCGGCTAAAAAATTTTGCTCGTAGATGGCGCATAGGATTGAACCTCTGCTGGCGAAATCTCGACGCGGCAATATTTTCCGGCTACGATGTTAAGTTAGCGCGTTTTTTAAAAATCGACTCAAATTAGGCCGCTTAACACACTATGCCGATGTAAACTAAATAAATTTGGTTTAAGCCTATATTGAGTTGTGTGAGCATATAGCGTATTTTATTACACTTACATGAGTTTAACTAACAACACTTTAAAATTCATTTTTAAAAAAAAAAAAATTATAAATATCTAATATTTATCGCTTAGTAATTAATAGGTATTACTACGATGGATTTATAAATGTATAATGTACAAGTCAAATTAATATTAGTCTACCTCTAATACGGCAATTCGTAGTTTAGTCATTTTATTTTAGAATTAAATACGGCAATTCGTAGTTTAGTCATTTTATTTTAAAATTAAATACGGCAATTCGTAGTTTAGTCATTTTATTTTAACATTTAATACGGCAATTAAACGATAAAACAGCTTAGTCACGTTTTTATGTTTTATGGAGGGGTTATAAAAATTATTGTGATCATTACATATTGATCGATAGTGCCAAAAATTTTATTTACATCGATAATGTATCGTCGGAAAGAAGTTTTGTCCGGACGGGAAGAATCTATTTCTATGATGGTGTACTCCAAGTTATGAGTATTTTCGGGAAAATTCCAATATACGGCTATATTCGATTTTCCGTTTCGCAAATCTATTACACATGTATTATAAATCCTTGGAGCGTAGTCGAAATTTACTGTTTTTAAAAAACAAAAAAAAAACAAGTATATGGAATTATTTATTACGTGCTATATACCAGAGACCTGCGGGCTAGGCCCTAAGCCCGGCCCGGACCATATGTTTTAAAACCAAATATTTGGAATCGCCATTATTGGCTATAAAAAAATCAAAAATAAACACAATATATAAATATATTTTAAAAAAATCCGAACCGGGCCGGAAAATTCTTCTTTTTTTTAAAAAAAAAACCCGGCCGGTTCGAATAATTTTTCAAAAACAAAATCCGGGCCGGGCCGTACAAATGGTACCTTTGCAAGGTCTCTCAATATATACAATATAAAATAAACATATTTGGTAAAATGGCGGCGTTATTATCATTTAAGTACACTACACTCGTGGGGGAACTATGTCATCGAGGGACATGTTTCAAAATAAATACTAGCTTATAATAAAAAAAACAAGACCGTTTTTTTTGACGACATGTTTAGAAATCTTGTATCTTACGAACTTGTAGACTGTCATTTAGAAATTTATATTAAAAAAATTCTACAGAAAAACATTAAAAAGGTGTACATTATAACAAAATTGTTCGTAATTCATTTTAGTGATCGACATCGGGCCCACTTTTTCAAACCCGGCCCGAACCCGAAATTTTTTTTAAAAAATTTACCGACCCGGCCCGGCCCGAATTTATTTAAATATAGAAATTAATTTTTATAATTACTCAAAATTAAAAGACACATGTTATATGTCGTTTAGTTTCAATGAATAAAATCAAATATTTTTATTTTACATAAAAAATTCAATATAAAATTGATAAATTTAGATATAAAAAAAATTCCAAGGTCCGACCCGACCCGAACCCGACCCGACCTGAACCCGGCCCGGCCGGACTCGGGCCGGGTACAGGCCGGGCCTAACTTTGCTGATCTCTTATTCATATGGTAGGTACATTAAACACGATGAAATATATTTGCTGCAGAATACGATCATTTAAAGTTAAAAAAAATAGAATATTGACTCTAACATATATATAATAATAATAATAATAATAATATGTTTCAAATTAATTATATATATGTATAAACAATATACCAAGTTCAATTTCTTTTGATGAGTTCTCGACTATAAAATTTCAAAATTATAATTATTAATTTTGTTTGAAAAATGATCACATTTTAAAAAAAGCTAAATATTAACGCCATATCTAATTTTACTATGTTTTTAAAAAAAAAATTTAAAACATAAAAGTTCATTTAAAAGAGGTTAAAGGTATCATTATAAATAATTAAAATCAAATATGGAATCTTGCAAAATAAAATACACAAAATATTATATAAACTCCGCTAAGCTGTTTTTCTTTGTAACATAGCATACGCTAACTAATAAACAATTCTCTTTAAAAAAAAAATTCAAAAAATTGCATACATTACAAATTATTTCTCTGGTACAAAATTCAATAAGACCACAAATTGAAATTTCTCCTATTTTTGGCCTAAACAATATCATCGAACGCATAACTAGTAAATTATAAGTTCTATCTTCACTTAAGATATATCGACCGATAAATTAATCTGTGGTTTACCCCCCCATGAGAAGAGAAGGAGCGGGTCAAAATACAAGTTGGTGGAGACCCAACTCACTAATATCAAGGCTGCAGAAATCTCTCGTTGTTCGCCCATTGAATGGCGCCAAGGCTATGCTCGATTTATAGCTTCAAAGACACTGAATGAAATTCTTTTCTCGTTACCATTCCATAAAGCCTACATTTCCTTAAATTTCTCTCACCATACCTAAAATTATTTGTGCACCCTGGTCCTTAACAAAGTTTAACACATCGGGACTTCAATCCAATAAGCTCATAAATCAAAAAAATTTTAGAGACTTTTGCCAATCTGTATTATAAGTTCCCTGGCTTCAAGCAACACTGTCCACTAATCATGGTGGGATCGGTATTGGATTTTCCAATTTGTCTCTTTGATCTTTTGCTGAAGAAGTTCAATCGATTTGGTAAATTCAACAAAGATCCTCACGCCTCTCACAACATAAACACGAGTGGGATACCTGGATGATAGAAGACACACCCATTATTAACTATACTCCAATCCGCACTCTGGGACATCTCGTGAGTCTAATTTTTAAAGGAAACTTAGAAATCTAGAATTTAAATTTCATTGAACTAATACATCGGAAGAGCAATGTCGTACCCTAAAAACTCCTTCAGATGTCACAAGCCTGTTTATCTCAGGAATCATTACTTACACTCTACAATTGTTAGACCACCCTATTACATTCTGCCAATTCTTAAATCAGCAGGATTTTTCTTTTTCACTCCACCTCACCGATATAAGGAAACTGGGGGATATATAATCAGAATTCCCTGACCAGACGGCAAATTTTTACCTTTAACTTGACTTGTAGGTAATTCCAGCCTCCTTAAACATTTACAAAAACTTCATTATCACCATGGTAAAATCCTAAAAATAATTTCTGCCTAAATGCGGCTTTGTCCCTTATGTCCGAACCACGCTGGCAACGGAAAACCTGGTAAAAAGTAATAACCCTCAAACCCGAAGATTCTAATGAGGACGACAAGAACTTCTTCGATTAAAGTCGTTATAATCGAGATTAGAATGTTTTGTAAGCTGGTTCCCTGACCAAGAACTCATTCAAAGATTGTTCGTGTGTTATACATTATTATCTTACTTAAGTATACTCGTATTGAATAATATTGTATCCGAATTATTATAAAGAATCGAAAGATATATTACCTTTAAAGAGTTGCCAGATGGAATCTTTATAATAAATTTCCTTATTTTCTTCGTGAACGTATTTCACAACAATTACCAGGTAGTATAAAATACCTCTCTCTAAGTCATCCATAATAAATCCGTTGTGTTTCGATATCTGTGTTTATTATATTATGAATATTAAAAATCTTCAAAATATGTTCAAAAAAATCTTTGAGCAAAAATCTTTGAAGAAATTTATTTTCCGGATCAAATATTACCTAAAAATACTTTTAAGATAAACATTCTTACATAATTCTCATGCATAAAAACGAAATTATAAAAAAAAATTTATTTTTAAACTGATTAGAAAATAAAGGATATAAATAAATCATTAACTATGATTTTTTAAAATGGTTTTCATAAATGAATTCTATATAAAAAAAAATAGAAAAATAACCTCCGTTTTCTCTTGATACTTATATACAGAACTCTTTAATTTCATAAGGTAATAACAATAACCTTGGATATCAAATTTCTTCCATGAATTGTGTATCTCAAAATTTATCATCAAGTCATAATTGGTAGCATTATTTTTTCCCAAATTAAGACCCAAATTTCCTATACCACGAACTGAGTGGGTTAGCAACCCACATTTAATATTCTCATTGGATTTGTGTCTTTTTCCTATGGTAAGTAAATATAATTAATCATTATATTAAAAATTACGATAAAATCATTCCTATTTTGTTTGTATATAAAAAAATTTAACTTTCATACCCTTTAAGGATCTCTTCAAATCTACCATCACAAAGCAAATCAAGCCAAATACCTGGAATATTCGAGAAAAATTCAACATCGCAGAGAGAAGTGAGATTATTTAAATCGTATTATAATAAATTTGAAAAACACAATTTTTAAAAAAATTAATTTTATTGACCTTTTTGAACATGTTTAAAAAAAACAATAATATTTTTTAAATTATTATTATGTGCGAACTAAGAGGGTTGAGGGGTTTAACTTCAAAAAATATAAAATGTTAACTTTTGAATAACCTTAAAAAAATATTACAAATCAAGAAATCAGCTGAGGCGTCACTAAGTCTTTACTATCTCAAGGGGGGGCTCAAAAAATTTCGAAATTGAGCACACCCCCCACCTTCCCCCAACCTCCTAGTGAGGCTACATGGAAATCTTTTTAGATAGCTCAATAATTACTAGATTAGATGCGCAGAAGAATCATCTTTCAGAAAAACCCATTCTCTGCGACATTTTAAACAGTACCTCGGGGGAATCGAAACTAGACAAAAAATTTTAAAAATTATTTGGTTTTGCTAAAATGTCTTTTTTTTAAATATAATATACATAAAGACCAATTATTTCATTGGAAGCTGCTTAAAATGTTTGCGAATTATGATGAAATATTTGCACTTTTTCTGAGTATCAGATTTGACTAGTGGATCTTTGAAATACAATAAATAATCGAAATTGATAGTTCCTGAATTGGATAATCGATATATATAAATTTTATTGGAATTCCAAATATACAAGTGTTATATCTGTTGATTTGTAATTGACATTTATGGACGTTTTGTCAATATATTTTTCGAGAAAATGATTATTGATCTAGATCTTTTCTTTTTTTTAACTTTTAAACATGTGATATGGATATATATATATATATATATATAATGAAAATAAAGATAATTTAATTTAAATTGGATCATATACGAAATAAAATGATTGTGATAATAAGGATATTCTCTATTTAATTTATTAATAAAATATGTTCAATATTCTATTACACATTCAAAATATTTCATTATAAAAATTTTATATATTTTGTCACACTACTGTTTTCCATTTACCTAATATATATATAATCTCGATAATTTTCCTAATCATCTAAATGCATTAAAATTTAAGGAGACTATATGATCTAAAGATTTAATTTTTTGACAAATTTTAGATTCGAACGATATCCCCATCTCAATTGCGAATGCTTTGCGCCTGTGCTGTCATTAGTCCTACAAAAAAACAAATCGAATCGAATAATTGCGCTATTCGTATTCGTACGAATAATAAAATCATTATTCGTTTCGATTCGTCGAATATTCGATTCGATTCGAAAATTTTTCTAAAGCTTATAAAATATTTTGCAAAAAAAATTTTACAGATGTTTAAAGATGACACTTTTAAGGATTCTCTAAACTAATTGTCATTTTTGCATATAAAATATAACAAAATTTTAGAAAGTATTTCATTATAGATTTTATTTATTAAAAATATTTTAGTAGCATAAATTTTCTTTATTTAATTATTAATATAATTTTTAGAGGTGATTATGACAATGTAATAGAGGATGAAGATATTATAATGCACTATCTGAATTAGATTGTCTTTAAAATTTGCCAAAAATAAGGTTACTAAATGGGAAAAGGATTTTCCTAATCAAATAATAAGAACTAGTCAAAAAAATTTAGTTATTTATCTGCCAGGAGCTCGAGAATATGGGAAAGAGGCACACTCTATAAAAATGTTTTGACTTGTTCATAACATCAAAAATGATTAAAGAGAAACAATCAAAATAAAATAATTATATTTTACTTTGAAGCTTTTCCTTTTCTTCCATTAAACTTTTTCAGCAAATATAACTTGTAATGATTTGATATTTGATAATAGGAAATAAAATAAAACGAAATGATATCCACTAGGAAAATTTAATTACTTCTTTTTATTTTACTTGCAATAAAATATTTGCGAATAATTACGAATATTTATATATAAATAATTTTGAATAATTTAGAATAATACGAATAATTTTCCTCATTATTCATATTGTGTTATTCGTATTCGTAAAATACGAATCGAATCGAATATCAAATAACAAATAATTCGTTTTAGGCCTCGCTGTCATGTATCATAAATTTCTAAAAAAAAACTTAATTATATATAGGTACAATTTAAGAAAATTATTAGTTACCCACCCCTCCCAACCCCCCCCATGAAAAATGCTAAAAAAAATTTTTAATTTTTTTAAATAAATTTTATATTATTCATTTCATAAAAGTTGTCTTGTTTGTCATATTCCATTTTATAAAAATATATATTTCTCATTTTCAATATGAAAAAAAAACATACATTAATTTATTCGTATTTCAACAAATCACATCCTACACCCATTACTACATATGGAAAATCTTCCTGATGGTGATGATAACGGTGGAATAATATTTTCTTTAATATTTTTACTTTATTTTATATCATTATAGTAAGAGTCCAATTACCACCAACATATCTTCCCATCTAGAATTTGAAAGATCAGACTATTCCACTTCTTGATCAAGATATAATCAGGAACACCTTACGTAAAAATATTTTAATTTAATTTAGAATTTATTAGTTTTTATAACATATTATGTATGTTTAGTGTGTATTATCTTTAATAATGCTAATATATTTTACAAAATTTAGAAACGATATCTTTGGTTTGGAGCTATTTCACACCACCCCAAAAAATGGAGTTATTTATTCAAACGTATCATGATATTGACTCAAAAAATCAAAAAAAAAAACTAAAAAGATTATGTCCGACCAGATTCATCGAAAGACAAGAGTCGGTGAAACTCTTTATTGAACTATATGATGTTGTCTTTGCAGCACTAGAATTTTATATATCAAGCAAGGAAAAAGATTCAGCAGATGCCGAAAATCTTTTGCAGGCTATTATTAAGCCACAGTTTTAATTTCAATTCAATGTGTTTATTTTTTATTTAATTATACATATGATTTTAGAAAAATGCTACAAAAAATTGATTTGGATTTAAGGGAGATTATGAATAGAGCAAAGGATATTGTTGAAATATTAACAAATATCAGAGAGAATGTGGATGAAAAATTTCATGAAATATATGAAAAAGTAAAGGAGATTGCTAATATGTTTGGAATTGAAATTTTTAAACCTAGAGTAGCTCTAGACAATCCAATCGATCAAATATTGATGCATCTACGATTGAGGATTTTTATAAAATAAACATTTTTCTTCCCCTTATTGATACATTTTTATTTCAATTAAAAGAAAGATTTATTAGTCATAATTATATTTTAAAAAGCTATTACTTTCTTTTGCCGGTCAAGTCTAAACTGTTGATTACACCTGAAACACAAGAGGATATTAAAAAAATCTCAGAGTTTTATGCTGATGATTTAGTAGGTTCATATGATAAGTTACTTTGTGATGTCGAATTTTGGTATAAAAATCTTGACAGAATAGGGTATTCTTTCAGACCAAAAAATGTTCTGCAGGCCCTTTCCAAGTGTAATTGCATTTTATATTCCTGCTTAATATCAAAATATTATTAATTATTTTAGCTACCTTGCCAATTAGTACCTGCACTAATGAAAGGTCTTTTCAACTTTAAAAGGTTAAAAACCTATTTAAGAAACACAACCGGTGAAAAATGTTTAGATGGATTAGCCCTATTGAATATTTATAAGGAGATTATTTTAGATAAAAATTTGTTTCTAGATGAATTAGCAAAATCTCAGAGAAAAGTAGATCTCTCTTTTTAAATTCAAATCAAAAAATAGCAATAAAATTCTATTAGTTTTAATATTTAATCAATTTTTTTTTGTAAAAAAAAGTATTATTTATAAGATAATATCATCATATTTTTTTAAATACCATTATTTGCATAAGAATTACACATATTTTATATAATTGTAAAAAATTACTTTTTTTAATATAGATTCTATATACATTATAATTTTTAATATTAAAATCTGTATTATATAAAATATCAAGATTTTTAATTAATAAAAATATATACATGATTAAACAAAGGAATGTAAAATATATAATAAAATACCCTATAATTTTGTTATAAGAAAATATAAAACAATTTTAACAAATCCAAAAATATAAGCAATTAAGTGTTCAAACGCCCCCCAAAAATTTTAAACCCCCCTTCCCTCATGATAAAATCCTGGCTACGGCACTGCATAAATTTCTCGTAATGCTATATATAATATTCGAAAATTCCAAAAAAAAAACATACGATGGTTTTCATTTTTTTAATGAGCTATTCGGACTAATAAATATGCACTTTTTTATGGTTAGTCTCATTCTAAGACCTTCAATTAGATCTCTAGCACCGGTTTTTAGAAGAAGCTTAATAATAAGTAATAAAGTATTACATTTAAGAACTTTAATCTGGTTTAAAATTTAATTGTGTCATCCTTTGCCCGGTAATTCTAACCGAATAGTTATGGCGTCACCCGCTAAATATCCCGCCATACCTTTAAATATAAACACGATTGTTATGTTTTTAAAAAAAAATAATACTTCTCTTAAAGGTCCGCCCCCCTTTTTTTACCCGCGCTTTTGTCTTCTAATGGGCAATCAAATGGCGCATATTTTGTAAAAAGGAAAAGCTTATATATATATATTCTTTCTTTCTTTCTTTCCTTCTTTCTTTCTTTCCTTCTTTCTTTCTTTCTTTCTTTCTTTCTTTCTTTCTTTCTTTCTTTCTTTCTTTCTTTCTTTCTTTCTTTCTTTCTTTCTTTCTTTCTTTCTTTCTTTCTTTCTTTCTTTCTTTCTTTCTTTCTTTCTTTCTTTCTTTCTTTCTTTCTTTCTTTCTTTCTTTCTTTCTTTCTTTCTTTCTTTCTTTTATTATATATTGACGCGCGTATTAAACGCGAATATTTGGCCAAAACACTCAAGTTTACATAAATTTTGCAAAATTTAATCGCAAAATGAAGGATGAATACCCCCAACTATATGCTTGTGTAATAATTATTTGGCCTAAAAAAAACTTTATTGGATGTTTCAAGTTATTTTATTGTATTGTATATATACCTTATTATTTAATAATATAAGTCAACACAATAAAATAAATAAATAAATTCCAAAATTTAAGTAATATAAAAGGTGAAATATAAGTTGTAAAATGATAAGAATATTTAAGAAAAAAAAATGTGAATTTCTAGAGAAGGTCTGTGGAAAGAAGAGAGTCCATTCAAACTTTGATAATTCACTTTAAGGATAGCTATAGCCAGTCTCTGTCAGAGGAAGAAGTCTTCTCTCGGATCGCCAATATGCTTGCAGATGTGAGATCTCAAATCCTCGAAGAAGGATAAATTCTATCTTAACAAAGGGAGGTTAAGATAGTGGATATTATTGGGATAAAGATGGGATCTTCTGATATTTTTCCTAATATTTTGGAAATTTTCTGTTGATTTTTTCTTGCCTAAAGTAGGTTTGGAGTTTGGTTGGATTAAAGAAAATACAAGAATAGTCTCGATCCAGAACTTGCCCCCCCCCCCTCCCACGTTTCCATTGGGATCAGAAAAGTTTTTGATTTTCAAAGGATTATTAATGATTTTAAATATACATTTATTTTGTCTAATTTATAATTGCTCCATTCTTGGTAAAGGATATTTTACTGTAATAACCCATGGTTTTTTTTTTATATATATCCTATAATCTATGCATAATCTCAAGCTATTATCTGGTTTTCTTACGGGGCCTAACGGTGTCGCCCATACACTATGAACTATTGGTCTTATTATACCTTCTTATAGCCATTAGTTCTTTATCTATTTCTCTATCCAAAAAAAGGGGTAATCCTCTTATGACACAAAACTTTGGTCGGTAATCTTCCACTAATCGTATATCTACCTCAAAATCTTTTAGTGTACCTAATTCCTCATTTAAAAACCTCTTTGTGTCTATTCAAATATTCTTTATTACCTTGATAAAATCGGGATCCAAACCGAAACGAATATCGGTTCGGTTCAGGTTCAGGTTCGGATAAAAATAATGGTTTAAGGTTCATGTTCGGTTCGCAAAAAATAAAAATATCGGTTCGGTTCGAACCTCTAAAAACTCGGTTTGAACACATTTGTATTCAAAACTGCATTAGGATTATGTATCAGGAAAATTTTTTTATTTTATAATTAAAATAAAAACCATCATTTTTTAATTTCTCATTATAAAATAATATTTAATTTATAAATATAACAAATAAATATATCAATGATTAATTTAAATATGAACAATTACTTAAGTTTTTTTTATTAAGCTGCATAATTAATATATTTTCAAAATTCGTCTCACTCAAATTACATCTATAAGGAGATAATATAAATTTAATTGTTGAAAAACATCCTTCCACACTAACTTGGGTAGCTGGCATTGCCAGTATGATATCAGATTTGATGTGTCATTTATAATACTATATGTAAATAATTTATATATTTGATTTAATTTTTTTCATTATAATTTATAAGCTTAAAATATTTAAAAAATATTGCAAAATGGCAATACACTAAAATTTATAAAAATTATGACTGACGTTTATCAATCAAATGTGATTGATAATAATTTTTAAAACAATTTGAATATAATTAAAATATTTGCAATATACTACTAGTAATAACTTACACATTATTTTATAAGCATAAAATTATGAGACTAGAACCGGTTCAGAGGCATTTTAGCGGTTCGGTCCAGGTTCGTCTAGAAATTTTTAAGAGGTTTAGGTTCGATAAAAAATACAGGTTTTTAGCGGTTTAACGGTTCGGTTCAGGTTCGGTTTGGATCCCTGGATAAAATTATCCTCAATAACATCAAGTTCTACTTTATTCTTAATTCCTTGAGATTTGACTTCGACTGAAACTATCCTCTTCTATATCTATTCAAAAATTCTGGTGTTCGATTTCTCAATTTATCGAGAACTAATTTAACTCCTAAACTAGTTAGTAACTCAGTCTTATCATAATTCTCTCTTTGTACTATTATTTCCAATTACATTGTTTTTCTCAAGGAGTTTTTCAAACAAAGACCATCAATTATAATCAGGACTTATATTCTTAATTTCATTCTAATCGAAGATAGGCTCTATCTTTAGTGTCGTAATCCATATCGTTATCTCCTTATTTATATCTAACAATTCAATCACATAAAAACCTAAAATCCTATAACAATACTACCATCTAATTGTCTAGCTATTATTCTTCTTGCTGTGAAATGTTCTTCTGGAAAACATTTATTTAAATCTTTTACGCTCATTAAACTAATGTCGGCTCCTGTATCAAATAAAAACATGTTTCACTTTCACCTATTTCTAATCTTAATTCTAGGGCATTTACTTCTCTTTATCATCTTTTCAGATTCCATTCTACACACATTTTCTTCTGTTTCAATTTCTCTAACCACTGATCCTTTCATAATTCGCATATTTATTTACAAATTTTGAATCAACTATACCTGTTACATATATACCGAAATTATGATCAAGAAAATCAGACAAACTATTAAATTTATTATTTATAACATTATCCCTAATCACATCTAGTCATTTATTACATCTCTCTCGTGAATGACCTCCTAAACCGCTACTTGGAACATGTCAAAAAAAAACCATCTAAAATTCGTATCTAAATGGCCATTTAAGCTGCCTCGTTAACTCACATTGTCGTGCCATGTGTCCTTTTTAAAGCAAATAATTGGTCTGTAATTGTCTAAATGTCTTGTACTATCTTCGTTTCCTATCATATTCTTAATTTTTTTTTCTTCTACTTCTCTATCATCAATCCTTATATCCGGTGTATTCCTTCCTGCAATTAATCCTAATACAAAACTTAAGATATTAGTGGTGGGCGCTGGCCCAGTTTTTTATTCACGGCCTGTCCCGCTTGAGGTGGCAATAAAAAAAATTTACGCCCATTCACGCTTAACCACTAAACGACCCTACCCGCCAGCTCGCGGAAGGCGATATTTTGATTGACACCCAAAAATTTAGGGTTTTCTAAAATTTTCAAAAATTTTATTCACTTTTTTTAAAATTTATTCCATTTATTTTTCTAATTCCGGAATCCATAATTAATAACAAAAAAAAAAATAAATACAATTTTATAAATCAAAATTTTTGTTTAGGAAAAAAAAATGAAGGTCCATGTTTGTTTTATATCACGTGTGTACACCTTTCCTCTAATAAGTGACTGGCTACAAAAAAAATAACCTTTCAATTTAAAAAAAAAAACTTTAAGGAATAAAACATGGCGGAAATAAAAGCCGCGTAACGCGATAAAAAACCCCGCCATATACTTTTATTATATACGGTTAAAATTAGGGTTTGTTAAAAGAACTAGATAGAGCCCATTTGGTAAAAACGGTTTTAACCAATCAAATATTACCTTCCAATTTTATAGATTTTGTCACGTGAGGGTCAAATTTTTCCCGAAATGTTTTAGCCAAATCGCGAGGGATAGGTAATAGAGTTTGTCTAAAATCTTGACTCGGCTTTTTAGAAAATATTTAAATTTGAAATTTTTTTTTAAGAGCACTAAGTTGGATGGGATACATCAGTTTATTTTTTTTTAAAAATCGCGAACCAATTAAACACATTTTTTTTAAAAATTTGAATTATACTTAAATTATATATAATCTAACACCATTCCATGATAATTTTATTAAGAAACATCTTTAAGATCTACAGCGACAATATTTTTTGAATTCTTCAATTTGCATGCAAGCCGAATTGGTCTCGTAATAATCCAACGTCAATATCTCTGGGTCTTCGAATATTCTAGATACATTTTGCTTGTCAAAAACTAATGTCGTTTCAAATACAGCTTCATTAGCAAGTACTTTGAATACCAGTAAGAACCCTTTTAACAAACCGAATATTTTGGATAGTAAAATTTTACTGATTTTCGCATTCCCTGTTTTAGTAATATTGGTGTTTACATTTAACGTTGAGAGCATTTGAAAATCCTGGAAATTAATTTTGTCATTTGCTACCAAAATTGTATTCATTATAGAATGCTGATTCAATTCATCTATTAAACAAATACTACTATAATTTGATAAGTCATCTTTCATCTTCTTAAGCACTAAATCGACACCGTATAAAATGAGCTTAGATATACCTATAGCAAGTTGGTCTTCATCCGAAGAAACGTTTTTGAGCATTTGTGAAGGATTCAGCTTTATCCAATTGCAAGGACAATAGCGATAAGGTATATTAGCCGATTCACATGTACGATCCTTTGGTATGGGTTGTAGCAAACTTATACCCCTGGTATTACCTATATCACTAGGGTATAATGTGTAATATTCTCCGGGATCATCTGTTACGGCCAATGGAACTTGTTCAATGTTTGATATCTCAAGCAAATCGAGCAACGTTTTATGGAAATCGAAGGGCGCTAATAGGCTACGCGTGTTGGCTTCGAATATGGTTTCATCTTGATTGTATTTGGTAAAGAAATTATCGGGAGGAATTGCTAGCAGGAAAGGCATGCGATCTTCCAACATTCCTGTTAACGATATTGGATAAATAAGGTAATAATAAAACGAGCACTATTTTTAAAATCGTAAATTAACATAATATGAAAAGCATATAAACCATTCAATGTCTTTCTAAATGACCCAAACCTTAAACCGTGATCGCCGAATAGGAAGATAAAAGTATTCTTTAAGTGATGGCTCTCTATCAGATCCTTAAAATAATCAACTAAAAGGTTATCCACGTCATCAATTCCCCGTAGTTGTGGGTGAGTGTACCGAGTTAAAAAATTAAGATTAAAATAGGGCTGGTTTGATCGTTCCATTTCCTTGATCAATTCCTTCGAATAATCCAACAACATTTCAACCTCATTTTTACCATACACACAACAATAATCTTCCGATGATAGTTTGCTCATCGTATCTCTCAGTTCCAGCGTAAATGGTCTAAAATAAAAATGAGTTGGCGATTTATAAAATCCGTATTTGATATAATTAAAAGTCGACATAAAGGGTTCGTCCTCTAAGTAAATGCTGGAATAACCATGTTTTTCGTATTCGTGCCATATCAAACTGATATTATCAAGATAGCTTCGCTCATCATTAGGAAATTCCCATGTATATTTTCCGGTTAGCAGCGCGTTCAAATTTGGATACGTATTTTCTCCTATCTTGACGTAGCCTTTGTAAGCGAAAAGTTTTTTTCCTCTTATACCACTCAAGTATTTATATGTTTTAACCAAACCTCTCTCGAAATTCTTATTCGATGTCGAATCTATCCCCACGAGCAACACATTAAACTTGGGCGTTGCTGATTTATCATATTTATTCGATGATTGGGACATGACGTAATTTGACACCGATTCCCGGACAACTATGTGCACATTTCGATAAATTACCGACTTGTTATTAAAACATCTGACCCGTATGAATGTGTCGAAATTCTGATTGGCATCATCGCGTTTTCGAAAATGAGTAGAATTTATATGTACCGTAACATCGAATTTAAACTTGACAGGTTTGGTATAAGTAATACTGTCATCCGGATTACCCGAATTTATGTCCCTCAAGATTCTTTCGTATTTGCAATACTCCAAATTATTATCACCGCCATAATGTAGTCGTAAGGCCGTTGAATTAACCTTTATTTTGAAAAGTGGTAACGCGTTTTTTCTTTTCGAATTTTCCTCTCGCTTCATACTCGAGTCAATATAAGTCAAAGGAGACGTCTTGTCTGCCAGGCAGTCTAATCGCATATTTTGCGAATAAGTTTCCGAATTATCGATATCCTTTTTAGAAACATTTAATTTTAGTATCTTGCAATTCGGTAGAACTAGATCGTAATCGGTAAATTCCTTCATCACAGAATATTGGTGAGTTGAAATATTTGGCGTATTCGTCCTTGAGCCATTATTTATACGAAAAAATGGGATAGGTTTTTCATATTTCAGATACGAAGTGCAATAATAATAAAGGTAATTAAAAGGAAAGCTGAATATTGTCATGATTAAAATTATCCATATTTTTTTGGATATAAAGTTAGACATTTTTGGCTGATCATAAAATGAAAAAAACGAATGGGTCATAAAATGATTAATATTATAAGAACTAATTGGCTTCTTTATAACGCGTTTTTTGGGGTGGGTAATTATTAATTTATTAGTAAATCGAGCTTTGTATTTGTATGCTTATATTAAAAATTACAAAATTTATTATAACCCCCCCCCCAATCCACCCCCCCTCGCCCCACCTTCTTCCTGTAATATCTATTTCATTTCATTTCATTTTTTGTTTACATTCATTTATTTTTTTTAAACATTTGTAATTTTTCAAATTTTTTTGAGCCTATCTCAGCATAATATATTTTTTATAATACATAATAATAATAATATAAATATAAAAAAAATTAAAATTGAAATTGAAATTGAAGTTTTAAAAAATTTTTGGAAGAATTCATAGTTTTTATGAGCCAAATTTCTAAAAAAAATAAATAAATAAACTAATTATAAGGTAATAATTTAATAATAATATGCTAAATATTATTTTCAGCGAAATGATTAAAAAAGGGGTCAGGGTTTAGAAAGTACCATTTGCGATTCCCGAATTTCTAAGAATAAATACGGGGCCGGGTAGAAGATATTTTATTAAAAATACCCGGGCCGGGCTGAGGCATATATTTTAAGATCAAATATTTTAAGACCAAATATTTTTAAATCGCCATGATTATCGATAAAAAAATTTAAAAAATTATATTAAAAAAAAATATGTTCCGGGCCGGGTTGGATTGGGCCGGGCCGGGTTGGGCCGGGTTAGGCCGGGCCGGGTTGGGCCCTGAAAATATAAATCCCGAGTCGGACCGAAATTTTTTTTTATATATAAAAAAATAAAAATAAAATAAATATCTAGGCTTGATTAAATTAAAAATAAAATATTTTTTTATTTGTATTCATATTATTTGTATTTCATTATTTTATTTAAATAAATTACATTTCCATTTTATTATATTTGAATTTCATTTTTTTAAATATATATATATTACATTTCCATTTTAATATATTTTTATTTCATTTTTTATCCATTCTATTACATTTGTATTTTATTTTTTTTTTAAATGTATTACATTTCCCATTTATTATATTTGAATTTTTTATATATATATATATATTACATTTCCATTTTAATATATATTTTTTTCATTTTTTTTAAAATATATATTAACATTTCATTATATTTGTATTTCATTTTTCATTTCTCTTTTATATATATTACATTTCCATTCAATTACATTTTTTTTCTTTTTTCATTTTTTTTATATATATATTACTTTTCCATTTTATTTATTTGTATTTCATTTCTTTTTATTACATTCCATTTTATTATATTTGTATTTCACTTTTCATTTTTCTTTTATATATATTACATTTCCATTATATTATATTTGTATTTCATTTCTTTTTATATATATTACATTTCCATTTTTTTATATTTGTATTTCTTGCATTTCCATTTTAATATATTTGTATTTCATTTTTTTACATATAAATTTTTATTTTTGAATTTCATTTTGGTTGTTGCTAATTTTTATTTCCTTTTATTTAAATTTGGTTTGCGATTTCTTTCGGACAAATATCCAACTTCTTCAAAACAGCTGATTCCAGAATTTTTCTTGCTTATTTGTATTTTTACTCCTACATTCTAATGGTTTATCCCCATTTTTTGTGTGGATAATTGTAACATGATGTAATATGAATTAGAGTAGTAATTTTCTCAAACCATGTTTTATCAAAATTAATATTATTTATGTAATTGAGATCCCAAATCAAATTATATAATGAGAAATAATTCCTTTTATTTCTAAATTTTAAAATTGAAATTCTAATATTTTTAAAATATGAAAAATATAAAATTATAACTAAATCATAAATTGTAACCTAATAAGATTGATACCCAAGCTTTAAATACATATTAGTTAATTAAATAAAATAAATTTATTCCACCAAATAATATTTTAGAGTATTTGCCCGTTTTTGACCAGGTCAAATAAACCGAATTGACTGATATATAAATAAATATATATATGTTTAATATTAATAAATGAATAGTAATTAAGGGTAGGGTAGGAATATCTTACGGAACGTTGAAGGGCGATAAATTTTTGACTGTTTTAGCCTGAGCCAAAAAAAATTGGCAAAGTCTAAACCGATAACCCATATACTGCTAGCAATCCTACGTCAAGGGTTCTCACATCTTGTGGGGTAACATGGTTTTTTTTTTCTAAACAATATTAAAATAATGCTAGAGAAAGAAAGAAATAAAGAAAGAAAGAAAGAAAGAAAGAAAGAAAGAAAGAAAGAAAGAAAGAAAGAAAGAAAGAAAGAAAGAAAGAAAGAAAGAAAGAAAGAAAGAAAGAAAGAAAGAAAGAAAGAAAGAAAGAAAGAAAGAAAGAAAGAAAGAAAGAAAGAATATTTTTGTTAATTTAATTAGTATTGTTAATGCTTAGTTAGATTTATTGGATATATAATTTTGTAAAAAAAAATTCAATATTACTAGTTGCTTTCGAAATTCTGTATATCGCCATTTTAAAATCTCACGCTAATTTTTATGGTATTATAAAACTATAGCGATAGCGTCCGATACTTTTAAAAGTAGCGTTTAGCGTCACTGGGTGGGAGGCGCGAATAATATAAAAAGTAAAGTAATTGATGTTTTTTTTAAAATATATTTTGATTGACAAGTTGGCACATCGGCGCAACATTATTGTTCATATATATTAACGAAAAACTTCTGTTTAGGGAATTAAATTCCTTGTGAGGGGAAAGGGGGGGGGGGAATATTTTTTGCGAAAAAGATTTAGAAACTCATAAATACACACTTTCTCTACCTTGAACTCCATATAAAAAAAAATTTTCCAAAATTTTTTTAAAATTATTTGAGAATATTATTAGTTGTCACCGGGGTGGCCTAGTTGGTTGTGATATATGCTTGGAAACAAAAGGTCCCAGGTTCAATCCCTGTAAGGAACGTAAAAATTTTCAGGTTTTTTCTTTCGATGACTGATGTGTAAAAACATATGGTAAGATGGTGGCCTTTATTAAGGTTAAATATCTAGAGATAATTTTTAAAAAAAGAGAAGAGAAGAGAAGAGAAGAAGAGAGAGAGAAGAAGAAGAGAAGAGAAGAGAAGAGAAGAGAGAAGAGAAGAGAAGAGAAGAGAAGAGAAGAAGAGAAGAGAAGAAGAAGAGAAGAGAAGAGAAGAAGAAGAAGAGAAGAGAAGAGAAGAGAAGAGAAGAGAAGAAGAAGAGAAGAGAAGAGAAGAGAAGAGAAGAGAGAGAAGAGAAGAGAAGAGAAGAGAAGAGAGAGAAGAGAAGAGAAGAGAAGAGAAGAGAAGAGAAGAGAAGATTTTACGCTATTAAAACGCACACCAATCATGTTCGCGAACAAAATTAAAAATTAGATCATAGGTATAGGTTTATTTTAATTCCCCCTTCTTAAATTAAATTAAAAATGGGGATAAATATGTGTCTCCTATGTATTAAATCTAATTTTTTATGTTAGGGCCATTATATGACATCGCTGTGACATGTGACGTGAGGTGTTTTTTCTACAAAACGCCTGGTTCGAATATTTTTAACAAATAAAGAGCGACAAAATAAAACGGAAACTATAAGTTTTTTTAAAGCAAAAAAAATAGCGTCCAATATGGGACCATACAATATTCGAAGAATAACCGCGGCGCATAAACGCTTCCGAATTAAAGCGTTTTTAAAGTGAAGGTTTTATAAATAAGAAAAAAAAAATTGAGATCAAAAATTATAAATTAATAATTAATATAAAAAATAATTTTCTTAGCAAATTAACATAATTATTTAACGATTTATTTAGACCTTAATTAATAATTAATAAAAAATATAAAAATAATACATATTAAAAAAAAATTAGGAGCTTTAAAAGTTTATTTTTAATATTAAGTGACAATTAAAATTTTAATTTTATTAAGATGTCATATACAATGATTAGGCTATTAAATTTAGGTTATTTAATTTTTATAAAACTAATAAATATTACTAAATATATGTGGAGATAAGGTTTTTAAAAAAAAATCCGAAAAAAAACGAAATAAACATGTTTTTATAAACATAAAAAACATGAAAAAAAATAGGTAAAATATAATTGGAATTTTCAACTGTTACAATCACAGGGATGTTTTCCTGTCACAGAAAAAAAAAATTTTTGCAATAAGATATTAAAGATTGATTACTTCTGCTAATAGAAGTTGGCAGAGTTGTAAGCTAACAGACATAATGGTTCCTAACAAATCTAACATAAATTTTACACTAAAAAGGGGAGAATACTAAATTTAGTCGTATAAAACTTCATGATACGAAATAGAATTGATGAGCTGGCAACAATCAGATGAATGGTAAATAAAAAGTTTCTATCAGGCCAAACGGAGAGAAAGTAGATCCGGTTAATGTTGGGCTATTCGTTAAGAGGTTCGCATTCGAATGTTGGGAATCTATTGCAAAGTGAGTTTCAGAGGAATCATCCCATATTTTTTTCCCTTAATGTTTGTGACTGAACGACCCAAGCAAAATACTAGAAGTTGGTATCACATATGGGGTTTAGATTAGGCCAAGATCCAGGAGAGTGGATAACGGCGAGTAAAATAATATTTATATCAGAATGAAGCCATATAGAGATTTGAATCGAATCAGATTTCTATCTCTATTTTAGGATTATATTAGTCACTGAAGCCAGGTGTTAAATATATATGTTTAATGTCCCTTGAATTTTTTTTTATTACTCATAATAATAATAAGGGAATGAACCAATTATCATGCCTTTTTTAAATTATTATCACTCATTATATATTTATGACCTCTTTTTTTCGCATATAAAAACAAAGTAACATCATTTGATTTTAACGAGAAACAAGACCTTAAATCATAATTTTATTAAATTTTATATCTTATTTTCTTTATTTCATTATTTTAATTAGCTTATTTAATAATAAAAAAAAAGGATTTATATACAATATATTATATTAATCATTAAAATATATATGTATATTATATAAAATTAAGACATTTTATTTTAATGACCCTCTCTATATTTTTGAACTTAAATGATGGGAATTAAAATATAAGGAAGATATCAAGGTTAGATTTTACAAATTCTTTTATATATATTTAAGTTTAACTTAATAATATATAATGAGATATTTTATATAAGCCTTTAACCTTTATTTTACATTTTCCGTTTGTATCAGTTTTTTGAACTAAGGCTAAACTAAAATATCTAACTCCGGGAATTTTAACCTTAAAACTCATAATAAGCAAATATGAGAGGCCAATTCGAGTCGGATTATGATTATAACCAAAATAACATTAAGCAAGCATATTTTGCTCATGACTGACAGAAATGCTTGGGCATCTATTTGTCAAATCTTGACCGCTTACATAATATCATTTTAGCTAAAATCTTAATCGGACCCCCCAAAAAAACTACAAACATATGACATTCAAAATTGTTACAAAAATTCTTTCTACAATTAAATATAATTTTTAGCCCAATAAAATTTTATTGGAGATTCATAGTTTTTGGATCTTGAATTTCTCTCTCTCTATATATATATATATACTATTTTATAATTATTACAATTAACTTCTATAATTATTCAATTTCAATTGACCTTCTAATAATTGTAATATTAAATGTAGGAAAATTATAATATTGTAAAGACAAACATAATATTCAAATAGCGTTTTGAATATAACCTTATAAAATATAACAAGCGTAGGCCAAAGGCAATATAATGTCATGCACTTACGGGAACTAGGCAGAGATGGACTGGTCATCTAGAAAATATGTCGTATCGTTTTACTAAAAATTTTGAAGCAAAATTAGCGATGCGTTTGTCTTATTTATTTTCGTGAATGATTTAGTTGGTAGCAACATCTTGTTTCGGCGGCATTTAATTGTAATTTTATTAATTTAGCCATTATAAATGTATATCGCAATTTAAATAATCCTTAAATCCTCACCTTAATAATTATTTTTCGCTAAAATAATAATAAATTTGATATCAAAAAAAAATTTTATTTTTTGATTTCTGTATAACTAACTCAATGACATATAATAATACCTAGACTGACGACGCATTCATTAAAAGTGTACATCAAATGAAAAACAGCTGGCGACGCCATTTTGATTACCCGTATCATTATTAAATATTTTAAAACGAGAAGGCCAATTTATTCCTATGTCTTGACTCAAACTTTATAAAGAATTGCCTGATCATCGAAATAATAAGGGAGCAAGTTACCAATTTAATTATAGTTTTTTTAATATGAGAATAATTGCTATATGGGTTACCAAAATGGCGGGTCCAGCTGATTCGTATTCAACGACGCTTTCTAATGCATATGCATAGTCAGTCTAGGTATTATTATATGTCATTGGTATAACTATAAAAAATATATTGGATTATAAAAGAAATTATCAATCTTTTGATCTTAAAGCTGAATTCAAAAAAAAATTAATCTCTAAATTTAATGTGCTCTTTAGAAAAATCCCACAAAAAAAACTATGGATAAGGTGCACTAAAAATTTATTTTAATATTTATTTAATTTTTAAAAAAAAATTGAAATAATAAATTACAAAATAGACATCTGCTCGTTAAAATTTTTTCTAACAGTTTTTACATTGCTAAAACTTGCAGATTCGGAATTCGAATTCGGAACTATCATAATCGGCTCTAGTATAAGAAACCGGAAACAAAATCTTCTTCGAAATATTTTGGAATCTAAACCGCCCTTAAAAGAGTATTTATGAAATTCGTTGTTAAGTTCTGATAACCCCCCTCCCACCCCCCCCCCCCCTAAATTTTAGTCAAAAAAAAATATTACGCGAACTTTGAGATTTCGCTCGTAAGATCGTAGGGAAGGTTTGGACATCTATTAGCGGAATCTTGAGGCGTGCGTAATATTATTTTGTGATAAAATCCTAATTTTAAAATGGCTAACTCGAGCCGTTAAACAACACTATCCCCTAAATAAAGCTGAAATCTTCCCCCCTAATGAACTAAATTTTGTAACTGACTATTTACATTGACAGTTATTTCCGGAGTTTGGAAAACAGCTGTAACCTCTCGGAGTCGCCTCAAATATAAGAACCGGAACTAGAAATCGTTTTCTTTTCTTTTTAAAAAAAATTTATGGATACCAAAACCGGAAATTGGAACCACCATTTTTTGTTTAAGGCGCCAATTCTGACATTTCAATGTCGCGAACCTTTAAGGATAATTCGAAGGGAAAGATTAAAAAATTAATGATTTCGACATTTTTTTAAAAAATATATTTTGGTATAATTATTTAAGATGATTTGTCATATATATTTTTTTTTATAAGAACGCACTATCGTGCATATATAATTAAGCGAAGAAATTTATATGGATTCTTCTTCTCGAGAGAAAAAAAAAATTTAAAAGAACAAAAAATATATATAAATAATATATAAATAATTAAAATATAAAATATCATTGACGTAAATTGGTTGTTATAAACCATCATTATTTTAAGGTGAAGAAAAATATAAAATTTAAATTTTGAGTTGGAGTCGTTTTAAAACCCTACCCCTAAAAAAAAATCATTATTTTATTATTAATGATTTTAATAAATGAGTGTTTTTTTTTGTTTTTTAATCATATAATTTTAGGGAATTAAATTCTTATAGAAAACAATTCATCCTAAAATTTTTACCTCCCACTCGTTATATTCGTGCTCATGTAAATTACACATTTTTTTTTAAAAAAAAACATAGATTAGTAATTCTATTATATATCATTAATTAATTATGAAGAGAAAACGAACATGGTATGGTGTATATTACTATATTACCAGCATAAAAAAACAGAAATGTTTTAATTAAAAATCTATAAAAATTTAATGATTTTTTTTAAACGTATAATAGTTTTTATCGATTTATTGGCTGGCAATTCATTCCCCTGCCGAAATTAATCCCAAAAAATTTAGGTTTATACTGTATAATCTCTAAAATCATTTTTTCTTTCCATTTACTAAGTAAATAAGATGTAAATCTTAACCCTTTTTCAAATTTTTGTTATTTTTGTATATATCTAAATTACAAAGAAATATTGAATTTAAGATAAATATTTTTGGTAAATATAATTTTTTAGTATGATAGATTGGAGCCATCTTAATATCGGTAGATACGAGTACGTGACTTATTGCATAATTCTACCGCTATTCCTATGCGTGGGCCTGGTATTTAACGCGATTTTACTGAAGCGTTTTCTGTGTCAGAGTTTCAAGGTCAAGGCCTATAGGTTCCTCAAATATTCCACGTTTTGGGATTTATGCCTGAGCATCCTGATCATTTTTTATCCCATCCTGGATAAATACGGCAAAGCTTTCGGATTACCATTTTTCCAATCTTATTCCTGGACATTTTTCACGGCGAAGTTCGCGTTTGTTCTCAAAAACTTCTTTTCTAGGGTATCGGTGCTCAACATATTGCTGCTGGCCATAGATCGTTACCTGATTTTGTCCTTCACCACCAAATATCTGACCTGGAGAAATACCAAATTGTTCAAGACCAGCCCAGTACTAGTCGTGGTATTTACCTTGGCGCTTTGCTTACCAATCACCCATTGGTACGAAGTAACGAACGCTTGCGTAGACAAATCGCATTTAGCTAGATCGCTAGACGCAGCGAATATTTCTGGAACTCTAGTATATGATATACCTTTATTCAATAAATCATTGCCCCCTGCATATCGCGATAATAATGTTAACACCACTCTCAATTATGAGGGCCATCCATTTCTGCTGGAATCTATAAAACCAGAAATTCCTTACATCACCTCTAATTGTTCTGGGCGCTATAAACGCGTTCGAACATATGGTTGGAGCCCAGTTTATAAGGCGTATTCCTTTATAAGGGAATTATTGTTATCCCTGATACCCACCGTGGTATTGCTTTTTCTCACGCTGAGCGTGCTATTAACCGTATTAAAATTAGCAAACACTCGAAAAACTCAACCGTTCACGATACAAGTTTTTCCGAGCGGTAAGGTACACCCCATTTCGACGTCCATATTTAACGTGGTCATTTTTAGGGTGACCTTTGGCACCTTAGGCAGCAACAATATCCGCAACATCTGTAAAGGCGATTCTCAGACTTCGACGGAAAGCGCGGGAGGATTATTTAAGATCCCCGCCATTTTGGAAGAGGAATTTTGGCTGACAGTCTTGTTGATAGTCGCGGCGGGCTTGCACATTTTATGCATCATTCCAATTTCCGTCATGAACGTAATTTATACGATTAAAATTGTAGAGGCTACCTTGCATCCACGTGACGTTATTACGCCGACCAATCCGCAGAGTGGTTTACAGGAATCGATATTTTACAATAGTCTAGATATCGTAAATATGCTGGAACTCATCAAACCTTGCCTCAATTCGTTTGCCTTTTTGATCGTGTGTCCAAGATTGAAAAGTACCATTCCCCCATTTCCAGACATATTTTCCTGGTTTAAAGCATTTTACCGTTACTGTAGAGTTCTGTGCAAGAAGATAACGAGCTTATGTTCCTCTTAGTTAATTGATAGTTCTAAGAATAAGTTACATTTTATATTGGGATAATCTAGGTATCAGAAAAAAAAACGTGTTCCCTTGTCATAAATATGTTTATTATAAAATGATTCTTCGTCATTTTTTTAATCATATAATTTTAGACCCCACGCGCCATTTATAGTTTGATTATAATTCGCGGAGACTTAACAAATCTTTTCTTTGCTTCTCCACCCCCCTTCCCCTCCCTAAAAATTATTTTTGATGACCCTTACCTTAAAATAATTTTTTTTAATCCATATTTATATAATATATTAATCAAATTTATGAAATTAATATTAACTTTATCAAATTAATATTTATTGTTAAAAAAAATCAGATAAATGTATAGTTATCGCACAATTTAATACATATTTATATTGGATGTAGATTTATATAAATCGATTAAAGATAATATTTCTTTCTATGATATTGCGGAATTGATTATTTAAATCTCTGTCAGGGTCGAGAGTCTGGAAACGTAGTGTGCTCAATCAATGCTTATCGTTAGTTAGGTTAAAGTGATTTCATCCGTGAGACTAAATTATGAGGATTAGTTTTTTTTTTATTAATCTTACCCTTAATTTCACAGTTTGTGCATATTTTGTAAACATGGCCGCTAATTCGCGCTAGCTGTGAATAAGGCGTTAACCGAAATTTAAAACCGGAAATGGGCCAAATCTAGGGACCCAGAACCAAAGCTCAATTTAAAGATTTATAGGATCAGGTTCCAGAAAGTTTTACGAACCGATAGCAAATAATGCTATATCCGATATTTAAACTTTTTGTGCCGAGTTTGAAAAAATCCCAAAATGTAGAATAGGATTTTTTTTTTGGGGGGGGGGGGATTTTAATCACAGATCAAAAATCTTGTTTTGAGCATTCTCGAAAAATAATCTTCCGAAAAAGAATTAAAATATTTCGATTACTTTAACCGAGTTTGGAACCGAACCCAAAACCGGAAGCCTCTAGGCGCCATCTCAAATTTAAAAATCCTAAATTAAAACTATTTTTAGTTTATGATCTGATGATCTTAACATTTTAAGGAACTCATTAGATAAAATTTGCTTTATTATATAGTATGGGTGTGTATATAGATAATCTTCAGTTAATCTAAAAATGTCACTTTTCCGAATTGACTTATTTTTTTCTATTTTGGAATTACTCACAATATTCATTTCGATATCTTTTAGCAACGCCATTATTTTTGATTTTATCATCATTGACAAAAGGAAAATGGCGAATCATTATTGAATGGGATAGATTCTAAATCGCTAAGACAAATATCTCTAAAAATTGGGAATTTCGCTTATCAAATTGGAAGCGTTGATAATACTTCCTCCATTTTTAGCGATTTTTTTAAAAAATTCTCAACTTAAACACAAGTGTTTACTCCCCTTAGCATCTATAAGTATTAATTTCAAATTTATTTTATAAACGAAATTCCCAATTTTTAGAGATTTTTGTTTTCGCGATTAAATTTCACTGTATTTTACCTCAATGATGCAGTAAAATATGATGCCATGCGATTTGTTTAAAAATAAATTGTACCTATTCTCGGAAAGTTTATTTTATCCGATCCATTTTCCTCCTGCCATCGTAGGCAAATTTTTTGAAAATCATCAATTATAAATTATAATATATGTTAATTCGTTTTCATGTTTAATTAATTTTGATAGTGCTGTTAAACTATCTAACTTTAGCCAACTATAAAATAGTGGTAGCCATATTTTTATCCAAAAATATTCGAATCAATTTTCCAAGTTGAGACTTCAACTTAGAAGATTAATTCAATTTTTTTAGGCTAAAAGTTTGACTACAACACTAAATTTTGATGTGCAGGTACTTCTACAAACAATATCCAAAGCCCGTGACGATATGAGTTTCCTAAAAATATTTAACTTCATATCCTCCCCTCACCCAAAAAAAATATTTAGCTTCGACCCTTAAAAAATGCCCTCCTATCCACTAAAGATTTTCCCAAAAGGATTCCCCCACCCCCGGAAATAAAAAATTTTTTTAAAAGGGGAATAAGAAATTCCTCAAAAACCATAATTCAAAAGATACCAGTTAATTTCTGCAATAGTCGATGAATTATTTTTGCTTTTAAATTATTATTTTTTGCTCTTACAGCTGTTTATTTAAGATCTTATCTCTTCACTTAATCCCGAAGATTGCACATTCTAAAATATAAAACATTTGTGGCAACCAAGTGACTATCTGTAATTATTTAAATTTTCGCAATAGTCGATCTTTTGCTTATGAATTTTTTTTCTCCTCTCTACAGCTGTTAATTTAAGGTCTTATCTTCACTTAATCCCGAAGATTGCACATTCTAGAAAATAACAAATATTTACGGCATCGTTTTGCTTTTTCGGGTTTTAAACAAACACTCCTTGAAGTTGACCACTTTATTTTGTTTAAAAAAAAATATTGTATTCATCTTGTATTTTTGGTTCCCTAATTTTTTTTTCATATTCAGGCCAACGAAGAGATGATGACCACTCCTTAAAATAATTGATTGACGTGCGAGAGATTGATAAAAAAAAGTCATAGCTGAATTAAGAATGAAATGAGATGGGCATATAATTTTTTTTAGGAATATATTATACCTAAATATACACTAACAAAATATATTTTGAAAAAAATGGTGTGTAAAATAAGAAAAAAAGTAACGGATTGCCTAAATTCGTTACTTATTTATTTTCCCGTAAGTAACGTTTAAATTAAAAATTATTGTATACATATATTAAGAAAACTATAAACATATTCATATTATAAATTAATAATAATAGATAGCCTTTTCGTTATTCATTCTCAGAATATCGTGAAACTCTATCTTTACACCCTTGTTAGTTTATGTAAAGATGCGGGTAACCATGCATGGGAAATGGGGTGAGAATCTTTCATATCGAAAAAAATATATACATAATTATCGTGTATTTTAGGTGGGTGATATAACTTAGGAAAGGCGTCTAACTGGATGGACACTTTATTAATCAAGAAAGAAATCAATCGCGTTTTTTTTTAAATGAAGGATTGATTATTTTATCTCATAATAAACCACTTGACCCTGGCCACGATACCATTAACCCTTTAGGGTTGAAGAGCAAAAAAAACAATTTATTTTAACTAAAATCGATTTTAGTGAAGAAAAAATATATTAAAAAGGTTATTTTTTTAGGTATTTCATGGTATTTTTTCCATAGTTCTGATTCAAACTATTTTCATACATATGATGATTTTGGTTATAAAATGACGTCTACTAGCCAATTATACTATTAAAACTCAGATTTAAATTTAACCTAAGTGAGTTTGTATTCATATATTTTTTTAAAAAATTAATATAATAAATTATAAAATTAATAAGATATCAGAATAATTTTCTGGGCAACATATGTTATCGGTTACTATTCAATGATAAAATAAAATCAATGACCAGTAAAAGAAAGAAAAAACATTCAAACAGAATAAAAATTAAATTTTAATAAAGATTAATATTTTTTGGTGCTTAAATATTTATCTTTATGCAGCCTCGAGAGAATATTCTAGAAAATAACAAATAAAATTTGATTTTTTTTGTATTCTATTGTATTTTTTTTAAAACAAATATTAATTATTTATAAATTAACAAAATGGACCTTAAAATTTATTTGCAAAATGTTAGACTTAAATTATTTTGCCGCAAAAAGGAGTGAGTTTGAATCTCTTACAACTTCAATTTGATTGGTCGATGGTAAATCTTTTATTTCCGTTTCCTCTTGTAATTTAATATATTACTTTTATATAAGTGTCATTTCGAGTGCTTTCTCTGGCAACATATGTAATGGCCTGAATTTGGGGCATAAGAAAAGAGTGATAAAATGATAATTATCTAAAATAAATTTTTTTCCTTAAATTGATTGTCCCTTGATGCTTTTTTAATTATTAAATATCATTTAAAATGTTGATTAGTTGAATATTATTTGAATAATATTTTATATTATCTAGGAATCGAAAAAATAGAAACAGGAAATATTATAAGTGAATGAATGTGATAGACTGTTCCTATGATACACAATTTTTTCAAAAATATTTTAATTTTGTTTTATAATTTTTAAGATAATAATATTTAAAATAAATAAAAATACAGTCAGACCCTTGCACCCGGGGCAAATTTAGACCGTGTCGAGTTTAGAACCGGGGCGAGTTTAGAACCGGGTCTGCAGGTCTCTGATCTCCGATAATATAATATCTATAAGATTGTGTCCAAAACCATTTTTAAAAAATTTGAAAAGTTTCAAAACTTTCCCAAATTTTAAAATTAAAATAAAAAAATCGAGTTAAAATTATTTTCTAGAAATATATTTTGGACGTGATTTTATTTTTTATATTTTTAAAAGAGCTTATTTATTTTCATTATAGTTGTGAAAGTTTGCTAATTTAATTTTTTAATATTTTGGACACAACCTAAGTAAGAATTTTAGTTTATACTTTATAATATTATCCTTTTACATACACTTATATTTTGTAATGTAACACTTTGCATTTTTGAACACAAAAAAATATGAAATATAAACTATAAATTTTTCTTTCCCAATTATTTATTTTATTACCATGTGATTAAAGATAAAATCTTTGTCTTGGGACACCAGGAGGATATACAGGCACTAAACATTTTAAAAAAAAAATTTGTTCTATATTCTAAAGAAAATATTCTAAGCATTTGTCCCCATCAGTCATTTCATTTAATTTAAAAAAGTTAATATTTCCAAAATGCAATTCTTCTTTATATTATCAGGAGCCAATTTATTTGTACCTATACTTCAAAAATTTAAATAAATATTTAAATCGATAGAATATTGTCAACCTTCAATTTTATCAAAATAACCTAAAAAGCACCCATCCAATAAAATCTAGTTGCATTGATATAAAAATTAATTTAACCTGGGCATCAGTTAAAACATGCTTTATCAAGATTTTCTGCTAACATCCTTATACAAAATTTCTTTTTAATTGCAAAAGGATTGGAATGCTGCTATCGTGTTACGCTCTGTCGATTATCTACTTTCGAGGAATGACGTACAGTTGTGTGGTATCTTTTCTACATGGGTAATGGATAAATCAGGCCAAGAATAGTTAGAAGCTTGTCCAAGCATAATTATGTTAGATAAATATCATTTGACAGATTAGGAATTTAGTTATGTTTTTATTATCAGGCTAGGCCTAGACATATCTCTACTTTATCTGTAAAGGATGAGGGGGCTATGGTTGTTTCTAAAAAGCTAGATATCCACTCCATTGTCTAGTGAACAGATACAAATATGTACATGAATGAATTAACAGTAATAATCCAAAATTCATTATTCAAAGCTGATGTTCTTTTACATCTCAAACTAAGTGATACTTCCGTTATTAATAACTCACGGCCTGATGGATATTATGCTAGCTTCTTAGAATATGGGGAAATATCTATATTGATATATGAATTAGATATATGGACCCGAATAATAATCACATCTAGTCGACAACAATATATTTATGCTCGACGTGGTATCAACACACTGCCCATTTGAATAAGGCGAATTCCCTATTCTACCTAATTAGCCAGAAGAGCCCTAAAACAATAATCTCGAAGGCCTTTGGATCAAACAAAATATTAGCCTTGAATTTCTACGGTGCAATCATGGCTTTCATATTAAGAGGATGATTATTTTTAACTTTAAAAAAACTTGAATGTTATTTTTTAATTTTCAATTTGTAAATGTTATTTTATACATAGCTTACATTTATATTACTTTATAATTATTAAATCAATAAAGAGCAGTAATAAATGAATCATCACACTAGGTATTATTTATAACCCTTAGATTTTGATATACATATATGCCAATCAATCATTCAATTTTCGAGTAAAATATTCATAATCCCGATTCCATATTTGGCGGGTATTACGAAATAATGGCAAGTTTTTTAAAATAAATATTTCATTATTTTTGATAATATCAACATTTATAGGGACGAAAAATATAAATTCAAAAAAAAATTTTGGGAATCAGGTATTATTAGATTATATAATAAACCAATAACCATTCAAATAGGATGCCACTACGTCATCACAAAGCAACAAAATTCATTCAAATTTGGGTTAATATTTTTTTAACTAATTGATCTAATTAATAAAAAATTTTTTTACCATTAATAGGTGATGCCCCAGTGCATTATCACAACAAACATGTTTTAAGAGAAATAAATAAGTATCAAAAATCATCAGAACTATTGATTAGAAAACTTCCCTTTATGAGACTAGTAAAACCATTTTTTATTATTAACAATGTTGAAGTATTAGGTTAAAGAAATATCAGATAATATGTGTTTTGAAGATAGTAGATTTCGATGGCAAGCTGAAGCCATTCTGGCCTTACAGGAGGTAATATTAAATTAATATTCTTACATGATCATTTAGGCTGCTGAGGCCTTTTTAGTTACACTAATGGAGCAAACCAATTTATGCGCAATCCATGCTAAAAGAGTAACAATAATGCCTAAAGATATTAAATTATTCATAAGAATAGTATCTCCTTTTAATAATTAAAATTTTAAATATACATTTTATTGTAAATATTTTTTTAAACTCTTTATAAGTAATATTTATGTAAATTTTTATATATTAAAGCATACCTAAATTATATTGTACAAATTGTAATTTTAAAAATAAAATTAGGAAACATATTTTAGACCATTTTTGTTTTCATATATCAATGATTCATTGCTACCCCTTAATATCAATATTACAGTGATGAGACATACTATAAGAAAGCATTAATCATTGTTTTAATTTTTTATTAAAATAAATAAGCATTTTTATTTATTAGCTTCCCTAACCCTATTTTTTATTTATTAAAAAAAGAAACAATTTTCTATTTGCTTCATAGGTGTATATATTTTTTAAACATTAATTTTTAATGTAGTTTAAGAATAATACTAATTTAATTTGAGAATAATACTAATTTAATTTGAGAATAATACTAATTTTATTTGAGAATTTCTTAATTGCTTCCCTTGCTTATATGCATGCTGCTTCCTCAGAGAAATATGGTGCTAGCCATTATTGTTAAAGAGTGTGGTTTTTATACTAATTCATAACAACTTTATTATTTATTTTAAAAAATAAAATTTGAATACTAAAATTAAGATGCGTGTAATATTTTGTAAGAACCTTATATTCAACATAGAAAATATTCGAATTTATGTAAAAATATGCAAAGTTTAAAATTTGTTATAACACTGCCCAGGAAAAATTAATATATTTTCTCAAATTACAAATAACACATTGATACACATAACATCCCAATTATTAAATATCAATTGTTTGTAACCTACATTTATCAAGCTACGATGTGTGTTTTTATAGTATCAAATGATACCACCTTTTTCTATTCAAAAACTAATATGAAGGAAAAAATGATATTCTTGTATTTGATTTTTTTCTATAAATACTCATACAAATAATAAAATATATTATTCTCATTTGAAAGAATCAAATACAAATTATTTATTTTCATTTATAATACTCATTTTTTTATAGCCAAAAACTTATTACTATTATATATATATATATGTCTTGAAATTTGTGTATTCATTGTCATATAATTTAAATCTTTATTTATTCAGAAGGGAGAAATAGTATAAAAGAGAGAAAAGAGAAGAAAAACAAACATTATGAATATATTATTTTTAAATTAGTAAATTCTTAAATTATTATTCTTCAGCTTATGTAAAACCCAAAAATCATTAACACATAAAAAATAATGAAAGATTCCTTATTTTGCATATTTTTTGGTCTTGGGTTATCTTAGGGTCTTGTCATATTTTTATTTACCCAATATTTGATGCTATAATTAACAATTTAATATATTTAAATTAAAAATTGTAAAGTACAAATTTTTAGGAATAAAATATAAAGTTTATATTGTGTTATTTTATATATAATTTTGGGGGTGAAAATATAATATTAAAATGTTCTTTATGTTTTGCAACAATATTATAATATATTTTTTTTCATAATACAAATAATTAGGTAATATAGTTTATCAGTGCGGTTATTTCTTTAATTTAAATGCTACTTTTAGAAGTAGCATCCTAACTATGACATATAATAATACCTAGACTGATGATGGATTCATTAAAAGTGTACATCAATGAAAAACAGTTGGGGACGCCATTTTAGTTACCTGTATTATTATTTATAATTTTAAAACAAAAGGCCAATTTCCTAAGTCTGACCCAAACTTTATTAAAGAATTGCCTGATCATAGAGATAACAAGGAAGCAAGTAATCAATTTTATAGTTGTTTTTAACATCAGAAATTACTATATAGGTTAGCAAAATGGCGGGTCCAGCTGATTTGCATACAATGACCCTTTCAACTGCATAATTATGAATGCATTGTGGTATTATATATCATTAGTGCTAACGCTATTTAATAAAAAGGGTGGCACACTTATTAACTTATTCTTTAAAAAAAAAAATTTCGCTAAAAAAAAATTTACGATACTTTATAAAAAAAAATTAAAATATAAATTTCCCATATAAAATAGCATTTCAAATTCAAACATGTAAAAATATGACTAAAAATTTAAGCTGATATTATTCAGCTCTATTTTATCATCCCCAAAGTCTAATAGCAACGATCAGAAAGTATAAGCTTTGCCTTACTAAATAATCACTCAACACTAGAAACTTGAGGGCAATTACAAGTATTTAAATTTATACATAAGAAAAATTATCAAAAATGCTTAGAAGGTCAAGGGGGATATTTTTTGTATTATTATCCTTTATTTCAAAAAAAAAAATCTTCCATATGTATCATAGCTCTAAAAAAATATACATATCAGATTATAAATCAAAATTACTTAGTCCAATAATCAGCTGTTATCCAGGTATTAGGAGACATTTGATAGATTACATATTAAATATTCTTTTATTTCTTGGAAATTAGCCAGAATTCTTGTCATTAATGTCTGCCGGCAAAGATATATTGGTACCTGAAGTTGTTTATCTATATCACCTTGAATTCATAGTTCCACAATTGCTATCGCGATTTAACAGCTGATCGATTTTTAAAAATTTGTTTATGAGATCAATTTTTATTTATTAATAGTAAATTTATCTTTTAATTCAATTCATAATAATAATAATTTAAAAAAGAAAAATAGATAACAGATTTAAAAAAAACTGTCAGCTGTTAAATCGCAATCCCGCCACTATGATTTAGGCCAGATAGATAAATGAGACATTATCTATCAAGGAAAATGGATTGACTATCAATTATAAAATTGATTATGAACTATGTCAGACAATTTTTGAAAGGCACCTATTACCTGATGTTGTGAGACAATTTAGTTTAAATTAAAATTTTATTTGGATGCAGCCTCTAACACCGCAAAATTATTGGAATACTTTACAATTCTCCTTAAAATTTTAAGTGAGGATTTTCTAAATTTAAAACAGTGATAATTTTGATAAAATTTATGAATAATGTTTTTTTTACATGTTTCTTTAGTTTTAAGATGCTTGATTTATTGAATGATATTATCCTCAGCCATTTTATAAACCCAAAATTTAAATTCTGTTACAAAGTTTTTTTATATATATATATTTAGTTAAAAATATTATGCAAATTTTGGGAAAAGAAAATTTCCACAATACCATTTTGCCATTGAATTTTGTTGTGTTACCTGTCTTAAAATTCTCTTTCCAGATCAATTTCTTATTGGCGGCATTTTATATTTTTAATTACTTGATAAATTAGATAATGCAGATATTAAATTTATAAACAACATAATTTTAAAATTAATTTTGGAAAATTATAAATAAATTTTATATTGTGCATTTATTATATAAAATTGAAAGTGAGATAACGCGCTATTTAGCTTCTCTTAAAAAATAGGTCGCAATACCGCCACAGGAAGAAGTTAGCGCGCTACTTGTACGCATGATTATAACGTATACCCTTTTATTGATTGTTTTCGATATATACAAACTTATTTTTTTTCTATTTTTTTATGAGTGACATATTAATTTAAAATGATACTTAAAAATTGATTCAAATTAAATGAATCTAATAGTGTTGTTAAACGGCTCGATTTGAGCCGATTTTTATAAACGGCTAACTCAATATTTTAGCCAGAAGAAATATTGTCTGAGCCTCGAGATTTCGTCAATAGATGTTCAAACCTTTGTGTCCCCTGTGAGCAAAATCTTTAGACTTGCACAAGATTTTTTCCTAATAAAATATTGATTTAAAAATCGGCTCAAAATGAGCCGTTTTACAACACTGGAATCTACATAAAGTCCAATGCTTGGTCTGAGATACTGGTGGTATATATACATATATATATATATATATATATTCAGAGACCTGTAGAAATACCATCTGCAGGGCCCGGATTTTTTTAAAATATATTATATTTATTCTTAATTTTTTATAGCTAATAATGGCGATTGCAAATATTTTTTATAAAATAAATTTTTAAGCCCGGCCCGTGTACAGAGACCGGGTTAAAGGCCAGGCCTGCCTGATATATATATATTAAATATAGGCGAAGGGTTGATTTTGGCTAGTTGCTTTAAAAGAGGGTAAATTTTTCAAATTTGTTCTTAAGATATAGTTATAATTATGGATGCTATACAATTAAAAAGTTATGTAGAAGGGTAGACGCATTAAAAAATTAAAACGATTAGTATTTTTAACAGGAACTCGGATATATTATCTGAGCGGTAATCGTCCGATATCAATTTTATATCGGATAAGCCTCCAAAGTATCGATACACCCCTAATATTATTTATCTCATCTGCTCGATTTCTATAAAACGTATAAATGGGGGGGAGGTTAGAGTTATTTTCTAAATAAAACAAAATTTGCATATATGGGGCTTAAAATATCTTTTAGCACGTGACTTACACCTTACATCCGTTAACAATAGCTGAACTAGCATGTACTTTGATAAAAATTTTAAACTACAATCAAATTGTAACTTGTAGAGAATTTTGTAACGGATTAATAACATTATTTAGTAGTTTTCTTGCACGAGTGTAAATCCAAATAGAGTTCGGGAATTCAAAATTGTTTGGTTTGGGCATTTTGAGACCACAAGCCAAACAGGGATCGTTTTACCAACAACCTATCGAATCAAGGGGAAGTATGGACCCAGAGCGGGTTCAGACCCCTTCAGTAAAAAAAATAGGTTTCAAAGAAATTTCTGTTATCAAAATTTTTGCTAAATAAATTTTACAATGTGGGTTCACATTCTAAAAACGATTTTTTGAAAATCAAATTTTAACTGTTTTGTTATAAAATAAAAATTTTATATAATAAAAAAAAATTTGGGGGTAATTTTTATACAGAGCCGGTTTTCCGATATTCAAAAAAAACCGATCCGATATTTAACCGACAAAATATCACGTTTTTTATCTACGCTTTTCTTTTATAAAATAATTTAATTTTTTTAAAAAAAAATTAATTCAATTTTTAGTTCCTTTCCTTTTTGTTCATTTGTTATTTATTATTATTATTATAAAATTGTGTATAAATTTTAAAAAAATATATATATAATATAATCATAGCTTTTTTAAAAACTTTGTTTTAAAAAGTTGTGCCGTTCGTTACATTAACTTTATAAAAACAACACCGTTGCGTTACTTTTTTTAAAAATATAGTATCTCCGTTACTTTACTTTAAAAAAAATAAATACCGAAGCCATTACTGTGAAAAATTATTGCCTAAATTGGCTATCCTTTTTTTATTTCAATCGATACATATTCATTACAACCACGCGATAAACATGATCATTCTACCCCGGTGCACTAGCGGGCTGGGTCGGGCCAATTCGGGTCGAGTCGGATCTTATATATTTTTTTAAAATATATCTTAAATTTATCAATTTTTATGTTGAATTTTTTTATGTAAAATAAAAATATGTGATTTTATTTATAAATAGTAGACGCCATATAACATATATCCTTTATTTTGAGTAATTATAAGAATTAATTTCTGTATTTAAATAAATTCGGGCCGGGCCGGCAAAATTTTTTAAAATATATTTTGGACCGGGCCGGGCTTGAAAAATTAGGCCCGCTGCAGATCACTAACATATATTATTTTAAAAAAATAGTAAGGCCATTATCCGACTTTTTCTTTGGGGGGGGGGGGGTGATAATTATTGGAATCAGATCAATTTTTTGAAAAATATTGGTCCGATCCGATATTATTCTCAGGTAAGTGTTACGTTTAAATGAAATCTTTAATTATACATTTGAATTATTTATACAATTGTTTTTTGATCTGGTTCCAGTTCCTAAACTTAAATATAATTTTTACGCTGGCATAGTTACCCCATTGATTGGAAGTTGTCCTAGAACACTTATTAATGCAATCGTTATTTTTGGTCCATGGAAGCCTGTCCAGTTGCTAAACTTAAATATGGCTACTCCTCTGGCCTGGGGATCCTTATACGTTAGCATTGTTTGTTACCCCATTGATTAGAGGTTGTCAAGAACACTTATTTCACCAACAAACTGCGCTTATAGAGCTAACAACTATTCATTTTTTTTCCAAGACTCAACACAGTTAGGTTTGTGTTTCTGTATTAACCAAGCAAACATAAAAGTAGATTACTTTAAATATTAAACTTACGTTTAAGTCCAATTTATTAATATTTTAATAACATTATACTAATATAAAGGCTACTAGAGCGTTCTGCAACTGATATTAAACAAGATGTTTGATTTTACTCGCAGTTTTTAAGAGCTTTGAAAAATTATTGCCGTTTTTTGGCGTAATTTTAACGTTACGTAAAAGACTAATAACCAGTCGATAATTTTTAACAACGCTTTTTTAAAATATTCGATTCTTGTCTTCAGGTATACGGTTTATAACAATCATTTCTATTAGCTTAAAGTTTATGAATAATTATTATATATATAAGCGGCGGCAATGTCTTTTTTCCGTCAATATGCTATGCTTTTTTTTTTAATTTAAAAATCTGATTTTACCGGAAATGGACTCTATCATGTTTTTCCCTAAGAATTTCAGATGAATTTTGCCATGAAAATTTTGAACTTAATATAATATATATTTGTTTGTTTTTTTATAGATTTTTTAAATAAGTTATAAATGTCCCAAAAATTAACGATAAAATTATCTACAATTCATTTAGAAAATGATTTAAACTTGAAATATTAACACATTGCTGCTAACAATATATACACATACCTATATACTGATCGAAATTCTTCATATCTATAAAATAACCAGACGATAAATTTTTTTAACAAACGCTTTTTAATAATTCGATAAAATAATTCATTTCCAATATAGCTTTAAAGTTTACGAATAATTTAATATATTTTAAAAATGGCAAAAAATTTTTAATTAATAATCCACAATTAAGTTAAATAACCAAACGATAATTTTTAATATGCAAATGATATTTAAATTTTTTTTGGAAACTCTTTATATAATTTGGCTTTATCTAGAATTTTCTTTTTTAAGTAATTAATCTTATAAAATTTTTGGCCAAATATTATTTATTTATAACCGTAATTTTTCTATTTATAAAATTGTTTAAAGCTTAAAAATTCATATTATAATTAAAATATATGTTTGTAAATCATTATTTTTTAGGCCGCTCTCTTTCTATTGGCTGTTTTTAAAAAAAATTATATATGTGATGTGACCAATGAAAGCCATTCTATCATATAATACAAAACGGAAAGTATATTTATCCATTCCTTCATAATATTTACAAATTATGGCTCCTTTGAGAAAAGAAATTCTAACATTTTAAAAAATAAAATAAATGGAAGAAATATTATCCCAAACATCGGCAGGAAATGCGACCAACACCACCGCAAAACCTACAAAATGGAGAACTTACAAAAACCTGATAGCTCTCAGCTTGTCATTTTTTTTCTTGTTCTCGGTTTTCGTATCCCTCTCTACCCTTCAAACTAGCATTCACGGTAACAATGGACTTGGCTCTACCTCCATGTGCATAATATACGCGTTCTTCGTTGTGTCTTGCCTATTTTTACCAGAATTGCTCATATCTTACCTGACTATCAAATGGACAATCGTATTATCCATGGTCATATACACCAGTTTCTTGGCGGCTGGTTTTGTACCCGCCTGGTACACCCTTTATCCGACTTCGGTTCTCTTGGGACTCGCCGCTGGACCTCTGTGGATTTCCCAATCAGTTTATATAACTTCTCTTGGCAAAATTCTTGGACAATGCGTTGCCCCCTCCAGCGATAAACAGAGTATCGAAAAACGAATGAATATATCTATCTTATCCGTTACAGAATCCTCAAAATCCATAATTTCTACCGGAAATGATAGTAACAGTACTACATTAGAGACTGAAGGAAAGGGAACGAGAACAGATTCTGTAGCGACTATAACGATATTCATGTTTGGTATTTTTTACGCCTTCTACCAGGCCGGAACCATATTGGGTCAGTTGATTTCTTCGCTAACCTTGAAGAGCGATATCGTGATTACATCACGCGACAACAGTAGTGTAAACTATTTTACCAACTGCGGATCTGCCTTTTGCTCTGGCAACGACGCGGGAAATTCTAACTTCATACCTTCCCAAACTAAATTGAACATACTATACAGCGTTTATTTTGCTTTATCCCTTTCGGCTCTGCTGGTAGTGCTAATTTTTATGGATAATATTCCACAGAAATCTATCAAAGATTATAGCCATAATGTCGGTACTTAAAATTGATTTTAATTACAGTTTAGTGATAGCCAAACGATTGAAAAATATAGAAAGATGATTTGGTCACAATATGTGTGTAACTTAAATGATTAGTTTGTTAAGGACTGAATCACGGCAAGCCTTTTTGATCGAGGTTCGATACCCAACCCGGTATTTTTTTCCCAATGAACCAACCTCATTGAGTTGAAGAGCTAAAAAAATTAGAAAGATATGTGGTTTAAATAAAAATTAGTCGTTGTTTAGTAAATTTGCCATATGATGTCTAAATCGTCGGTTATCACTAGCCATACTAGATTTTAAATGGGGTAAAGGGAAGTTGATGATATTTCTCACCACTAGGGATATCAAATTTGAAAAAATTTCTATTTATTGTTGGTTTTATATTATTTATCTTTTTTTAAAAAAAAAAGATGTTAAGAAAATTGCCTCCATTTGGTCAATGTGTTTTTCCACACTGAATCAGATGCGAGATTTGAGACAACTATTCATGATCCCATTATCCGTCTTCTTCGGCTTGCATCAGGGCATTGTATCTGCCGATTTAACTAAAGTAAGATCATATTCAACAATAAGCGATTATTTTTTTTTTCCTTTTTAATAATATATTAAGGCCTCTTTTTTGTATATTAAGTCCTTTTTCAAAAGCAAAGCTAATAATAGGTGAAAATTTATAATATAGAGAGATGTAATTCATTTCATGGCTAACTAGTAGATAGCCCGTTTATGTATGACTTGGAATCAGATTTTCCCGCTTAATTTTGACGATGTAATAATCGGAGATTTCTACCTTCGTTTGACGATGGATAAATAAAAAATCCAACCTATCTTATAAGAGATAATGGAAATTAAAAATTCACATTTATTTTGACGAAAGTTAATAATTTATTATTTCTAGAAAATATGTTAAGTTGAAAGTGTATATTTTGTTAGCGAAAATGTGTTATTTTTCGACTTTAAATCATTTTTTGAGTGCGTTTTTTTTTAAGTTTAAAAAATCTGATTTTACCGAAAATGATTCCCATCATGTTTAGGAATACTCACCCTTATAAATCTCAGACAATTTTGCCAGGAACTTTAGAACTTGATAAAAATTTATATTTAAATTTTCAATAAATTCTTTATATAAATTATATATGACTCCAAGGTAAACTCAATATTTCATCCATAAAAATACTACGCAAAGCCTGCGGATTTTACTCATAGAAGGAACGAAGGTCTAGACATATATCATCAAAATCTCGAGGCTAAGGTAATATTTTCTGGCAAAAATACTACGCAAAGCCTGCGGATTTTACTCATAGAAGGAACGAAGGTCTAGACATATATCATCAAAATCTCGAGGCTAAGGTAATATTTTTCTGGCTAAAATACTACGTAAACCTGCGTTTACAAAACAAGGTCCAGACATAATCATAAAATTCAGGCAAGGAATATTCCCGGTAAAATCAGATTTTTTTTTAAAACGCCTCAAAACGAGCCGTTTAGCAACACTACTCCAAGGTCCAGCAAAATTGTCCATAATTCATTAAGATATGGTTATTCCAGGCATGATGGAATGTATTCCCGGTAAAATCAGATTTTTAAAATTTTAATAAAAACGCGCTCAAAAAAAAAATGATTTTAAAGTTGAAAAAAATAATACGTTGCCGAGAAAAAACACATTGACGCTAACGTATTCTTCACTCAGTCAAAAAATATTTAAATTATCATTTATTTGATACCAATATCGATATTTGATATTGATTAAAATATTAATGACTCCTCTTATACCGATTCGCCAATAGGGTAAGATTGGCATCCTTGTTGAATAGATTTTTGATTAGCTATCGAATTGATACCTATTATTGAACATATATACCTTCATAAGGTCAAAAAAAACAAGATCAAAATTAATAAAATTTTGAGAACTCTTGAAGGCACGACACTAAGCAGCTGCGACAAATGATCAATTATAGTATTTAGTGATGAGTTCGATTCCAAATTCTGGTATTGTTACACTTTGTCAAAAAAAATATGTCATAAAATGTGACAAGCCTTTTATTATATATAGATAAAAGGTATACTCGCAATATTATACTATAGCATTCTTTATGTTATGCTTTATAATATTCTTCATTTACATTGAATGTCGTTTAATTCCTAAAAATATTTGTTATTCGAAATTAGCAACCAAAAAATATATAGGAAAGAGTTTATCCCCTAACATTTATTCTACCCAGAATTATGAGCGAAGAAAAAAAAAAACTTATGACGAAACGCGGCCTAAACGTTTTTAAATATATATATCCTTTCTTTCTTTCTTTCTTTCTTTCTTTCTTTCTTTCTTTCTTTCTTTCTTTCTTTCTTTCTTTCTTTCTTTCTTTCTATATAGATATTTTTAATTGGATTGAATTTTAAACAAAATTTCAAGGCACTGTCATAGTAGATGTTCCAAACCTTTGTGTCATTCTTATGAGGCAAAATCCTTAGAGCTCGCATAATATTTTATTCGGTTAAAATATTGAGTTAGCCGTTCTTAAAAACCGACTCAAATCGAGCCGCTTAACAACACTGCCTTTGATAAGGCGAGGCGTCGTATCCTAATTATTTTTTTTTTGTAATAATAACAAATGATGGCGGATAGGGGAAGCGTTTATCAAAATTAATATTCATTTTATTATAAACTTTATAATTATTTCTCCCGAATTTTAAAGGTTTTTTTTTGTAAATAAATAATATAAATTTTATGTTAAATTTGTGTGTTTTAAAAAATTGAAATCAATCTTATATATTAAAAAAATATAACAGCCAAATATGCAAATATTCAAAATGATTATAATTATATTTTTAAAAAAAGGTATAAAACCTTGATGAAAAATATATATTTATTTTGCCTACCTTTTACATTTATGATTTAAGACTTATTAATATCGTCAAAAACTATTTTTTTTAACCTAAATAAAACTGTAAATATTCGATATAATAGGAAAAAACCGTATCCGAAATTTCTACTGTTCGGTTAGCGCCTTCTCCTTGGCCCTGAATTTATAGTTAACGCGAAAACGCCGCGTTTTTGTATTCTTCGCCGCGTAGCGCTAACTGTGAATTCAAGGTTTAAATTGTTCGTTTTCAATATCACGAGCAAGTCATTTTCAAAAGCTTTTTGTTTGTAAAATTATCAAGAGATTTTTTTTTCTAGTAGAGAGAAGCAATATCCGATAGGTGCCAATAACTGACAATTTAGAGAATAAAAATCGGATCATTGCGATTTTCTAAAAAAAAAAATATCAATCTGATCCGGTAGTATTGTTTTCGGATATTTTATAATAGGCACATGTCGTCTTGGGGTGAAATCAGCCGGTATAGCATTTTAAATTTGAAAAATCTCGGCAAATTGTCTTGAAGACTAGTAAAAGAAAGATTAGGGGATATCTCCCCCACTCAACTTCCCAAAATTAATCATGGCGACTAGAGCTAGATAGAATAAATTTATGAGAATAATAAAATTTATCATTTATTTTATATTTTTTTCTCTTTTGTCCTACTCGCAAAGGCCTACGTAACCTGTTATTACGGAGTGGAATACGTCGGATACGTCATGATGGTGTACGGGGCGGTTAGCGCTGTATTTTGCCCCGTCTCAGGTTACCTCAGTAAGAGGCTACCGTGCTGGTCACTGTTTTTAGTCGCCGCTATAACCCACTCTATAATTTTTGTCATTTTGGCCTTCGCCAAACAAGCTTTCGTTAGCCACTTCTATCTGATATTCGTGGTAGCGGGTCTATTGGGATTCTTTTTTGGCATTTTTCAGCCACAAATCAATGGTATAATAGATGGATATACACATATATTGTTTTTTTTGTAGATACATTTTTTTTCAAAAAATAAGATCGAGATCGATACATTTTCATTTGCTTTTAGCTAGAAATATGTAGTTACCCTTAAAATTAATTTAAATTCTTTATTATCTTAGAGTTAGGTGTACCCAAGGATGTGAACCCAAACCCGAGTTCAAATTTAAAATTGTTTGGTTGGGCATTTTAAAACCATAGACCAAACAGAAACCGATTTAAGGACAACTCATTAAACCCGGGGTAATATGGACCTGTACATCTCCAATTTCAATTTTATTCTTTTCCTTCCTAAATCAGCTGTTAATTTATAATCATTTTTTAAAAAAATATATATATAAGGTTTATACAGCACGATATTTCAAGAGAACCCTGAACCGGCATTTGCCAATCACAGATTATGGGAATCGGTGGGAATGATAATAAGTTTCAGCTATCACGAGGTCCTATGCATGAAATCGAAACTCATATTCTTGTCAATCATCTTAGCCTTGGCTACTGTCTCTTACGTTATTTTGGAAACTAGAATCAAAAAGAGGATTATGAGATGATTCTATAAGGTGTAAATGAAGATTCTATCAAATAATAATAACAAATACTAAATGACAAAACTAAAACATTGTAATAGTGTGTCAAACCCAACATTCTATGTTTTTCTTGGCAGAAATGCGTTAAACCGAATTTCTATATACATATATATATATACTCGAAAGATTACAAATAATCCATATTCTTAACCTATTAATTATATATATATATATATAGTTAGCTATTTATACAACAAATTATTAATTCATTTATTGGATAGCGTATTTTTATTTAGTAAAGTATAGATTTAGATCTTATGATTAATAAATTATATATATTGTCGTATGGGAATTCGGAATCTCTTGATTTTAAATCCTTTACCGAGGGCTATTTAAAAAATCTTAAAATCCGATTTAACCGGAAATGTATTCTAGCATATAAGTAGAGTATTTTCCCTATAAATTTCGGCCAATTTTGCCATGAACTTTAGAACTAACTTCTAATTTATATTAATTTTAGTATTTTTCATATAAATTAAAAAAATACTAAAATATACGGCCGGCCTGACCGGGGTATTTTTTTTGCGTGATTCAGTATATACTATATATTATATTAAAAAAGAAATTGCGAATTAAGGGTAATGATAAAAATTTGAAAGTATTATGATATTTGTTATATCTATTCACTTAATTTAACACATCACTATAAAATACACAAAAGAATATATCAATAACATGTATAATACCTAGACTGACGATTCATTCATTAAAATGCATTTTTAAGCGTCGTGAAAAGCAAATCAGCTTGACCCGCCATTTTGGTAATACATACAGTAATTATTCTCATGTTAAAAACTACTATTGAATTGATAACTTGCTTCCTTATTATCTTGATGATCCGGTATTTCTTTAATAAAGTTTGCTGCATCAGATATAGGAATAAATTAGGCTCTCGTTATAAAATTTTAATAATGATTTGTGTAAAACGACAAACATTAATGTGGCTATAGACGATACAGGATCTGATCCCGTTCCCATTACTTCACTTTCTTTATTTTCGGAAGAAATCGTGGATTTTGAAGCATCTGTTCGTTTTTCGATAATATGTTGAGGAGATGACGCATTGCCAGTGTATTTTGCTCAGAGAAGTTATGTAAACCGATTAGGCAACCCCAGGGGACCAGCGGCGAGTCCTAAGAGAGCCGAAGTCGGAAATAGGGTGTACCAGGCGGGCACGAAATTAGCCGCCAAGAAACTGACGTATATAACCATGGATAATACGATCGTTCATTTTATAATTAGATAGGGTATGAGCAATTCTGGTAAAAATAGGCAAGAAACGACAAAGAAGGTGTATATTATGCACATCGAAGTAGAACCGAGCCCCTTGTAAGTGTATGTGCTAGTGAGGAGGGTAGAGAGGAAGCCGAGAATAGGGTGAAATATGACGCGCTGAGTGCTATCAGGTTTTTGTAGGCTCTCCATTTTGAGGGTTTTGTAGTGGGGCTGGTGACATTTCCAGCCGACGTTTGAGATAATAATTCCATGTAAAAATTCTTTTCTCTCTAGATACAGATTACTTTTTTTAATAAACGTGTATCTATAAAATTTATACTGCCATTTTTGTATCGAGTTACTTTAACAGCTCTTCCCGCTCGCTTTCAACCATAAGCATAACGTAATAATTTTTTTAAATGTTATTATAACCCCAATATAATTTATATGCCAATACGCTACGCTTCTGCTATCTTACATGGATAATCTTAGCGGATCGCAAAACCGCGAAGGCGATTTCAGAGAATCAGTTTATAACTTAAGATATTAGCCACCAAAAAAAACGACATTCATTAATTCATATTAGAAATTTTTTGATCAGCAATGAGATTTGAATTTGTAATATGTTATCTCCCTTAGTCTTAGAAAAAGAAATGTTTTTTCATTATTTTCGCCTCACGTTTGGGGACAAACAATAGCATTGAATCTCCCCAAACTTTCAATTTTGGACTTATAAAATGGCGGGTATTCCAACTGGAAGCATAAAGTAAATATTTAATTATTTTAAAATAAAAAAATAATGCAAAAAACATTTATTTTCATAGTTATCTAGATTAATCATTTTAGTGTTCGAATTTGTTTTTACTCGTTTTATAATACGAGATGCTTAATTTCTGTAAATTAGTATTTGAATGTTGATCGTGTGCTATTCAATTGGTGGTGGGTAGTGTTGTTAAACGGCTCGTTTTGAGCCGATTTTTAAAAACGGCTAACTCAATATTTTAGCCAGAAAAATATTGCCTAAGTCTCAAGATTTCGAAAATATATGTCTATACATTTGTTCCTTCTATGAGCAAAATCTTCAGGCTTGGGTAATATTTTTTTGGATGAGGTATTGAGTTAGCCGTTTTTAAAAATCAGCTCAAAACGAGCTGTTTAACAACACTAGTGGTGGGAGATCTGATGTTCTAGGTTCAAATTCCAGCAAAGAACATGTTTAATCCAATTTGAATGGTTCCATCCTTAGGAGCACGATATACACGAGGTCGGACTCGACCACCTGATACCGTAATAATATATATTGGATAATGAGATGGTCTTATTACACGTTACAATACATATTGGTCGGTATTTAGCAAAATTAGATTGTGTTATTTAAAGAATGTTATACCTTTGACTTGTCAGTAACGTTCATCATCCCATGTGTTTTTTGATTGGCATGCCAAATTATTCGGTGGAAACGATGGCGTCGCCGATGTTATAAATTTAAAAAAAAAATGAAATTCAATTTATAATTCATTTATATTACATTTTTTTTTGTTATTACTCTTGGGTCATTTTCTGTTTCATCCCCCCTAAGCATATGTTTTGTTATTTTTTTTTATATTCTCAGAAAATTAAGAAATGATTAACCGAAAAAAAACGCTTCCTCCAACGCTTTACCATTAAACCTTTCCAATTTTAGCGTCTTATGCAATATCCAATCAAATGCGAGCGACAATGATTATATGACAAAACAGTGATTGCCAATTATATTTTATTTCTATAAAAAAATTATTTCTTCAAAATTACAATCCCTCAAAATATAAAATTTGAATATAATATTTATATTCTTTTATAAATTAACCATAATTCGTTCTCTGTTCCTAGCAATGACATATATATAATACCTAGACTGACGATTCATTCATTAAAAGTGTACATCAATGCAAATCAGCTGGAGACACCATCTTGGTTACACTAATCATTATTAAAATTTTAAAACGAGGAGCCTAATTTATTCATATATCTGATGCAAACTTTATTAAAGAATTACCGGATCATCGAGATAATGAGGAAGCAAGCTATCAATTTAATAATAGTTTTTAACATGAGTATAATTACTACACGTGTTACCAAAATGGCGGGCCCAGCTGATTTGCTTTTAACGACATTTAAAAATGCTTTAACGAATGAATCGTCAAGGTTTAGGTATTATATATGTCACTGGTTCTTAAAAACAATCTAATCTCCAAAGAGTGTGTTAATGTTTTTTAATATAATTGGAAAAATCGTTATTTAGTAAATAAATTTATTTAAAGAATTGAGCTTATACTTACATTATGAACGATTTATTTCTTGTATTTTTTCGAAATTTCCAAATAAATTTTTATAATTTGATTTCGAGCCGCGGTGAATAGGGGGTGGTAAATTCCTTCTATTTGCTCCTTTAAAGTCATTTAATGAAATAGATTTTAATCGAAACTCATAAGTGTTGTTAAAGAGATCGTTGTGAGCTGATTTTTAAAAAACGGCTAACTCAGTGCTTCATCCAGAAAATATTACGCAAGACTAAAGATTTTGCTCATAGAAAGAACAAAAGGTCTATCCATATATTATCAAAATCTCCTTAGGGGTTAAGATAGCCGTTTTACAATACTAAGCACATTGTCTCCATACCAATAACCGCATAACTTGGTTGGGTAGGGATATTATAAACTTCTATGACATAATCTCAAATTAATAAATTTATTATGTGGTTCTTCGATATAATACCTATAGTCACTACTTAAAGAGGGGGAGGGGGGGGGGAATTGATAATATGGAAAAAAAAATTTGTAGAATAATATGTCAGGTATAATTGAATCGTATAAAAGAATCAGGAATGAAATGAATATTTTTATTGGTGTTAATTAGTGTTGTTAAACGACTCGTTATTCGTCCAGAATACTCATAAGCAAAGCCTGAAGATATTGCTTGTAGAAGGAACAAAAGTTTAGACATCTATTAGCGAATCCTTAGGAAATTTTTTTTCCTGGCTAAAATATTGTGAGTTAGCCGTTTTTAAAAAGTTAATATATAAAATTTTGTCTAATATCTAATAATTAAACATCTGTTAAAAAAAGAAGTATTTATAAGGTAATAAAATTTCCAAAACTGTAGAGTTATATTTTTCACAGTGTATATATGGATATTGTAGAAAATAAAATATAATTGACTAGAGGAGACGGCAGTAATTTTTTGACATTTTTTTTTAATTCTTGCTATAAAATTATGTAAATAAGAAATTTTCGCAAAAAAAACAAACTATTTGATTTGGCTATGCTGAAATTATTTTTGCCTCGAGAATTTGTTTTTTTTTGCTTCTCCGAACGAATTTTAACAATAATCATCTATGGTCCGGATTTGCCCCAAGCCCGGGGTACGATGGGACAAATGTCTATTGGCTTTATTTAAATAGGAAATCAATTTTAAATGAATTTTTTAAATATTATATGTATAAAATTTATAGTTTAGCAAACTCTAAACATTAAAAAAAATAAAGCAAGAAGGTATCGCCCCCCCCCCTATTTTTTAGCGAAATATTATCCGAGAAATATTATATTATATATTTTTATTTTTAAAAAATTTTTATCTAAGCCAATTTATCCTGGTATCTACCAAAAATATCATCAATTGAAGAAATTAAATTAATAGAAAATTTTTAGAGGGATTCACTGTTGAGGTTTATCAGCTGAGTGTTGTTAAACGGCTCGGTTTGAGCGGATTTTTAAAAACGGCTAAATCAACAATTATAGCCAGGAAAATATTAGCTAAGTGATCGAGATTTCTCCGATAGATATTTAATCCTATGTGCCATCTTTGAGCAAAATCTTTAGGCTTGCATAATATTTCTCTGCTGGGGGAAATAATGAGTCGAGCCGTCTAACAACACTACACTGCTTGGCACATTTGAATGCTTAATTTTGTTCGTTCAACTTGCTGCCTTCAGAGACACCCTAATTTAGGCAAAATATCTTCTCTTTATATTTAAAATCTTTCACTCATGACAAATAAGTTTGTGCTATATCCAGAATCCGATTAGAATTTTCCCTTACCTTGTCAAAGCAATCAAACTAATTTAACTGCCATTTTCCAATATCGTTAAAATTTAAGGTACTTTTTTTTTAGAAAAAACAAAATGATATTAAATAAAAAAATTTTATGAAAAGAAAGCCATTAAAGATATAAAAAATTCTTGCGAAAATATTTTAATTTATTATTATTTTTTAGATATCATTTTATTAACTTTAATTTGAAAATGATTATCTTGATCACAGATAAAATGTTATAAGGTGATGTTTATATAAGTATTTATTTTTTGCTTGTTTTGTTATATCACAATATTATTATTTAATAAATGAATGCGAATTTATAATTATTTTCACATTTTTCCTTAATTTAGAAACTTCCTTACTCTTTGTTTAACAACTAACTTGTATATTTTTTTTTAGACAATTTCCTTATTACCTAATTTACCTAGAGAGAGAAAATAAAAAAGATGAAAAGTTATAAAATAAAATTATCGTCCCGAACAGCTGCTAGAATCGCGACCGGCACCACCGAAAAATCCTTAAAATGGAAATCTTACAAGAACCTCGTAGCTCTCGGCATTTCGTTTTTCCTGCTATTCTCGGTCTTCCAAGCTCTATCCACCCTTCAGACAAGCGTAAATGCTTATAGAGAACTGGGATCCACCTCGATGTGCATAATATACGGATTTTTCATCTGTTCTGGTCTATTTTTACCGAAATTGCTCATATCATACCTAACTATCAAATGGACCATGGTCTTGTGCATGTTCATGTATACCAGTTTCGTGGCCGTCAATTTTAAACCGGCCTGGTACACGCTTTTCCCAACGTCGGTTCTATTGGGACTGGCAGCTGGTCCCCTGTGGATATCCCAATCGGTCTACGTAACTTCTATGAGCAAGCTGCTTTCCAAGCCCGTTTCAGGAAACGAGGAGAAGAATGACAAAAATCGAGTAGATATATCCGTTATATCCACGCCGCAGCCGCCTTCCAACTCCGTTGGTACCATGGTAAATTGTAAAAAATTTACGATGAAAATTGGCGAAATAGGAACGCGGACAATCGAAAATAGCGAGCAAGCGGGGAATATGGCGCCCTTCTTGTTCGGAATTTTTTTTACGTTTTATAACACCGGTATGGTATTCGGCCAATTAATTTCTTCGCTCACGTTAAGGAGCGATATCGTAACTAAATCGCGCGACAACTATAGTATCTTTAACCATTCTATCAACTGCGGATCGGCCTTTTGCTTCAATTACGAAACGGAGGCTTCCATTTTCAAGCCCTCCTTGGCTAAAATGTACACCCTATACGCCGTATATACCGCGGTGTCCCTTTCCGCTCTATTGGTAGTCGCCATTTTTGTGGATAATCTACCGAGAGAATCTGTTAAAGATGAGAACGGTATTTAAAATTTATAATTTTATCAAAAAAAATTTGACCATGGTCCACTTTTCCGCCGCGTTTTTACGCTTGCCTTGTTAAAAGTGAGAATTTACCTCTTAACCAATTTAATTATGAAGGGTGATTTGAACGCGGCTTTATAAAAAAAATTGAGAACCCGGACCAAGGTAGAAGATAGAAAAAATAATTTAAAATAATTTTGATCCCCATCCCCTGCCACTCTAAAAAAAGGTATCGAAAGAGATAATTCCGTTTCGACTATGTGCCTGTCCACCTTAAATCAGATGCGGGATCCTAGGCAACTACTTTTGATTCCGCTTTCCGTTTACTACGGATTGCATCAAGGCTTTATATCGGCCGATTTTTCAAAGGTTAAAAAAAACAAAATAGGAAATATTATCGCATTCATTCATACTTAATTTGAAATATGTTTGATTTTGAACCCTATTTATTTTTTTAAAAGAATTTTTAAACCAATCATTGTTTCTCTTTAATATTTGAAGTCGATTGTATTCAATGTCATTGGCTGTAGTAGACGCCATTGAAAAATCGCTTTTCATAATTCCGTCTAAGTATCTTTCAGTGAAGCAAGTTCAATGTAATGCATTTCTAAAGAATTAATCTTCATGACCAGAAGTGTTTTTCGGAATGTACAGAGTTTTCACACTGTGCGTTCCAGATAATTTAGCATTGAACCTGAACTTCCAAACTACTCATACTTTTTATTAAATTTTTTCTTTATAAGTAATATATAAAAATTGGACTTGATAAAATGATGGTCTTAATAATGATTATATCTTTTTTTTTATCTCGTCAACTAATAAATTCATTATCAGATTAATTTTAAATTTCTGTTTTTGAATTTATAAGCATATTAAAAAAATTATTGAATAATTAAGTTTTAAAAGGGGAAAATAATTATATCTTATAATTATTTTTATCATATTTATATGTATTTTTTTTAAAGACATAAAAGCCTTAAGCTAAATACAATAATTTCAAAAAATAAAAGTATTTTGGCTTACAATACTAGTAAGATACTTATAAAAATTGGTAATGAATATAAACTAAACCTTCCATATAGCGAAAACTCATTGAGCTACTTGTTAGATACTTATAAAGTAATGAATATATACTTTCCATAGCCTCAACTTATTTAGTGATTCATTAGCTAGTCACTTTACAGGATAATTCAAATATTACAATTCTTTAAATTATAGGCATCCTATGAGCGGAAGAAAACGAACTGGTCAATATTAAAAATGTGATCACATTTAAAGGTTAATCCTGTATAAAATTTGAGTGTTATCCAAGTTTGGAACGCGAAAAGTAGCGCGATTTTAAATATTTTTTTAAAAAAAGGTGGTTATCTCGGTTCACGCAAATCTTACAATACTATAAACCCCCTTTAAAATGAATCACAAAAACTTTGAGAAGATCTCCTTTTGCCTAGAACTGTTTGTGATTCCTGGATTTGTTCCGTTCTGATACTTCCGGTGAGAACGAAATGTCTTGAAATAAGTATCATAACACTCCACTTTAAAAATAAATAATTTTAATCATCATGGCATTTTTTTCGTCTTTTTCTACGAAAAAAGGCATACGTAACATGTTATTACGGAGTGGCTTACCTGGGATTCGTGATGATGGTATACGGAGGGGTCAGCGCTATAGTTTGTCCCATTTCGGGTTACCTTACCAAGAAATTACCCTGTTGGTCACTGTTTTTAATTGCCGCTATAACCCATTCCTGTATAGTTTACCCGACTTTGACTTTCGCTACCCAAGATTTTTCTAGCCACTTTTATCTGATGTTTATCGTAGCTGGCTTATCGGGATTCTTCTATGGACTTTGTCAGCCCCAAATCAGTGGTATATACGTATAATATAAAACTTTTTTAAAAAAAATTCAGAAAGATTCAGAATATAATATTTTATACTTGGATCAGCCACGAATACAATTAGCAAGATTCTAAGTAGTAGATGTAGTTTTAGATGTGATCTGATAGTTTGTTTATCTATAAAAAAAATAGCTTCTAATAATTTTACGTAATAGCATATAGAAATAATGATTACAAAATTTTTCCTTTTATTTCGCGTTCATACTAATATGTATCTGAGACAGCTTGTTTTGTACAGCGAATTTAGGTTTAGAATTTATTTTTTTTGGTTCAGTATCGATGTGCTCTTTCCTGTATAGATTTATTTTGAATTTTAGGAGCGGAATAAGAATAACTTATATCCAAATGGATTATAGTTTTTTTATTTCATGGCAGGCCAAGCTTTTGTATTAAATCATTTTATTTCATATATACGGCGAGGAGTCTAGATATTTGGTAACAACTACAAGTCAATCATTTTTATTGCTAATTTTTTTAAATTGATATTTGTCGAGTTGGGGATGTTTATATTGAGTTATATTTGAGATAAAACGTCCCATAGAGAGTATAATCAGTGTCTGAGTTATCAGATATGAAATTTCATATTCCTTTTTCTTAGGGCCCTAGGTTTTGACAAAATTGTAATTTGAGAGTAAAATAATTCATGCGATTTATCATTAAAACGAATAACGGGTTGGTTGCATGTATATATATTTGTATCTTTTCAGGTTATTATATGGATATTATTGGTATAATCAGTTGTTAACAATTGAATATTTTAATCATCCATCTTATGACTTATTAATGTTTGATATTAGGTGCACAAAACATGTGTGGGTATTTTTCTTAAATACTGGATGCTCGATGATAAAAAAAATTTTAACTTAGTGTGTTTATTCGCCTGATTTAAAAGCTCTACTAGACCCTCTAAGCTATTGAATCTGAAAATAATATATAGCAATCAAATTATGAATCGATATTGACTATGTATAGTAGGCTTAGAAGGTCCTCTCTGAGTCACCTTCACTCCCCACCCAATATTCCAATGAGGCCTTTGCATCCTACCCTTCTCCATGTTTAAGAACACTGCTATTATTTCTTTCAGAACCTTAGAATATTATTATTTTATATCTTAAGAATTCTTTAAAAATAAGGTAATACGGGGAATCTAAAATATGTTCAACAAAGTAGCTATTCGAGAGATGAAAATAATATTACAAGTTATAAATGTATCCTCGAAGAAAAAAATTTACGGCGGTTGATGTCTTTAAGATATTAAATAGGCGTAAGGATTATAAAAGAATGAGTGGTGATTGGTTACTCAAGATGGTCAAATCAAGTTAGTCTAATAGGAACTATATCACTTAAGTTTAGCATTTTCAAATAGTTTTTTTAGTATAATAGATAAAGAGTCAAAATATTTTTGACAGCCAAAAAAATCTAACCCTGAAAGATATATGCCGAAATATTTCTCCTCCCTCCTCCAACTAGCATTATTACACGAGATGGTAGAATAAAGTTATTCTAAACCAACTATATCGCTAAGTTTAGCATCTTTAAAATTTTAATATGATTGGCCAAGTGTCAAAATATTTTCGACAGCTCAAATTTCTCATCCCACAACTAACATTGTTAAAAAAAGGCTAGATTTTATCTGATTTTTAAAAATGGGATAACTGACATTTCGCTAATAGATGTCCAAACCTTCGTACCATCTAAATCTTCCGCCTTGCTTAATATTTTTTCTGAATAAAATATTATGTTAGCCATTTTAACAACACTAGATAATAGCTATATTTTTTTAAGACGTTAATAATTTTCCAGAATGAGGATATTTACCGACCGGATTGCCTGTAGCGTGAGTTTTATCTATCCACTATACATTCATATTTTTCTTATATTTTCAATTAAAAAAAAATAAATTAATAGGTTTATACAGTTCGATATTTCCAAGAAATCCCGAGCCGGCATTCGCCAATCATAGATTATGGGAATCTGTTGGAGTGATAATAAGTTTTAGTTATCACGAGGTCTTATGTATGAAATCAAAGCTCATTTTCTTGACGGCCATTTTAGCTTTGGCTACCGTCTCTTACATTGTTTTGGAGACCAGACTCAAAAGGAAATCCCGAGATAATCAGCACATATAACCCTGTATTCACAGCGCAAATTCGCTGCAAAGTCAATGATATATATTGATACCTAGATGGACGTTGCATTCATAATAATGAATTTAAAAGCATCGTTGAATGAAAATCAACTGGACTCGCCATTTGCAACCCGTATAGCAATTATTCTCATTTGAAAACTACTCTTACATTGATAACTTGCTTCCTTTATTATCTCGACGATCAGGCAATTCTTTAGTAAAGTTTGCGTCAGACATAGGAATAAATTGGCCTCTCGTTTAAAATTTTTAATAATGATATGGGTAACCAAAATGGCGTCCCCAGCTGCTTTCACTGATGTATTTAATGAATGCATTGTCAGTCTAGGTATTACTATCATTGGGCAGCATATTCTGTTTACTCCGCCGTGAATTAGCGTTAACTGCGATAAAAGCGCATAAATTATCTATCACGTGATGTAGTCAAATTGAGACAATAATACCATAATTTTAATATTAAAATATAATTGTATCTCTTTTATTATATTCGGTTATAACTACGTTTAAATAATAAATATATTAGAAAAGTATAGAAGAAGAAGACTCACATAGATTAAATAATAATATATTAATAAAATGATAATAAAACCAGGGGACTTACGGCAAACAAAAATTTTATGTACTATTTCAGTTCCGTTTAACCCCGGCTCATGTTCCAGGAAATGGTTCCTTCAGAAGATAAAAATTTCTCATTTATTTTATATTTTAGTATAATATACAGATGTTTCTTGCGATAAATCGAGATGTTCTAGTTTGCTAATATTTTGTATCTTTATATATATTATATTTTAAAAACATTTTTCTAGATAACACTTAGCTTAGCATAACATTGTCCTTCTTGGAGGAAATAATCCGTAACATTTCCTTATTTTTTAAGGATATAGGAAGCTCCGTTCAACATATGATTGGATGGAATATTAAGATGGAATCAAGTTGAGCAGCGAGATCCTGAAACATATATTTAATCTATATAATAAGTTTTAGTTATTAAATACATTTAAATATATTAATCAAGACATTTCTTTAAAAGATAAGATAAAAATGATTTATATTGGCCACGCGGTATTAATATATGTTCAATAAAAAGACATCCATTTAGCATTAAAAAAGACTAATTAAATATATTATCTCCAAAAAAGATTCATTCTCATAGATAGCAGTGGAACGATTCGGACATATATTCGCGAATTGAGATGGGAATATTTTTCTGGCTGGCTAAAATATTAAGTTAGTCTTTTTTTTTTAAAATCGGCTTAAATCGAATCGTTTAAGAACTTTACTCAGCACTGACTATTGTAAAATTATCCGTTTGAAATTTTAAATGTTAAATTTTTTTATTTAATTATTTATTACATATTAAAATTATTAAATTTGATTTTAATCATAAAAAACATATGATATCAACTCAAAATAAGGATAATAATATTGTTATGTAAAGCAAACTGGAATTAAAGAAATGGGAACGAATTTATAATCACGTGAAAATTTTTATTCGTGGTTTTTTGGAACTTTCTAAAACATCTATCTTTAAGTGTCTAATAGTTTTGTCTTGCCTGATAAGGGTACAAAACATACGGTTCTAAACAATGATGTATAATTAGTACTACTACTAGATTATCGATTCATTTAATGAGGTTAAAAACATTGGAGTCAGCTGTATATTAGCGTAGATGCATTATTTTTCCAACCTTAAATCATTTTTTGAGCGGGGTTTTTAAAAATTTAAAAATCTGATTTTACCGGAAATGTGTGCCGTCATGTTTGGAACACCTACCCTATGAATTTCGGACAATATTTCCCATAAACTTTTAAACTCAATATAATTTATATTAAATATTTTGATATATATAATCATGGGATGTTATTGGTTTTTGATATTATTATTGTATGAAATATAATGATGGAATGCAAATATTGGTTTATATATGTATATATATTCTCTTCTCTTCTCCTCTCCTATGGAACAATAAAAAAACTATTATTTTTAGTTATCCATTTCCGGTATAATATTCAAATTATCATTTGTAAAATATATTTATTAAAAAACTACGAAAGAGGTTGCTAATAATCCCACATTATGTGTCATGTTAATACATAAGAAAGTATGATAGATGTTGGCATGGAATTAATCATAGCCTTATTATGATAACAGAATTATAGAAACGACACACTTATAAATTGTAACTAAATAAGAATAGCCGTGCTCTATAACTTTTCAATATATTAATCTTTTTAAAATATTTATGAGAGGAATAATTTCTAATAAAAGATTGCAATTTAAAAGTTGGTGTAAAATCAATAAAGGTCTTATGTTTATCATTAAAATATCATTATAGTGCTTATAATTTAGTTAATACATTGTAATTGAATTCTTATAGTTACATTAGATGTCAATCTAACAAAAATTATTTGAAAAGTATGAGAACGATACAAACACAGGGCGAACCACCTGCAAATAAATAATTTTTGAAATGATTTTATATTATATATATATCTATCTTACAATAATAATGTTTCACCGAGGTCCAAAAAACCTGTGGGAACCGGTTCAAACAGTGCGATGAAATTTACAGTTTGTTCAAAAGTTACTACAATTAATAAACTTTAGGGTGGTTGGGGGGGAGGGTTATAAATAGTTTAAATTTATTCTACCTTTAACATCTTGAAACCGCACCCTGAAACCCTCAAGGAATCGTTGAATATAACCTCTTATTCACAGTTAACGGTTATTGGCGGTGAAAAATACTAAATATTTTGAATACTTCGTCATTTCGCCGCTAATTAGTGCTAACTTATAAATGAGGGGATTATGAATAATCTTCTTTTTTTAATAATAATAATAGGGCGAACCTGTTCCCTGATTGGTTCTCTAAGAAAGTATAATTTATAAAAAGAAATTATATAAATTTTATTCTCTTCTGTCACAAATTACATGTCTCTTTTATTAAAATATACGATTCGCAAAAATTTTGTCACTTCACAGAAAATAAAAAAAAAATATATAGGCTTCTTTTTTAAGAAATATAAAAATAAAAACATGTTGAGAATATAATTATAGAAAATTTTAAAATTTCAAGAGATTGACAAACGTTATTAAAATTTTAAAACTTCTTAAAGTTTTACAACTTCTGAAAGTTTTATAACTTCTAAAAGTTTTAAAACTATTACAATAGTTCTTAAAAAAGAGATTTTTTACTTAACCTAAAATAACTATAACGCATAATTTAGACTTTCATAATTTTATTTTTTTAAAAAGATAAATCTTTACTTCACCCAACAACGCTGACAAACAAAATATAAATGATTTTTTTATAAAAAAAATTTTAATTATTTAATTTTTTTAACAAACATTTTTTGCCATCAATGTCTAAAATGGAACCTAGGGCTCATAAGAACCCCGGTCTCCGTATGTTCATTTTCTTGTTTGAATTCTCGTTTGGATAACGATAAAGTTTAAGGAAAACATATATATATATATCAAGAATATTATTGCGCTTTTATATTTCCAATTAGAAATCTGCGAAGCCAAGCCCGCCCTGTAGCCCAAAAAATTAGAATGGGTTGGACCAGTCGTGAATAAAAAATTTCGGGCAGACCGAACCGGGTCAGATATAATAAACTATTTCGGGCCAGACCAGATAATTTTTATATAAAAGTTCAGGCAAAGCATGACAAATCTTCAAATTTCCTTAAATTTTTGACAGGCCAGCTAGCTGGGCATCAAGATTTTTGATTTTATTATTTGAAAATCATTTAGGAGTGTAGAATTGAAAGTTTGAACACCATTGTAGAATATGATAGATTTGAATAATGAAAGGGGTAGGAATATCGAAACACAAATGTTAATGACCTAAAATAGACAAAATTATATATTTTTTTATTCATCCAACAATCATAATTACACTCCATCAATATAAAGAGTATATAAACAACAACAACAAAAAATTAGAATTTTAAAAAAATAATAGTGAAAAGTATAAAAAAATTAAAAAAATTAGAAGAAAAAATAAAAAGAATAAATTTAAAGAAAAAATTAAAAGTAAAAATTAGAAGTAAAAAAATAATAAATTTATTTTCCAAAAAATAAAAAATAAAATTTTATAAACAAGTATATCTATATATAATTTTTTTTTTTAAATTAACATCTTAGAAATATACTCATTTGACATAATCCAACAATCACATATAATATCGTAATAATTCTTCTAATTTGCGTCAGACATTTTTGCATAAAAGCATATTCATTTGTATCAAAGGCCTGCAGGACTGGCCTTGGCGGTATTTTAATTTTTTTTAAATATACCCATGACGGGCCGGACAGTATATTGTAAAACCAAATATTTAAAATCGACATTATTAGCTATAATAATCCAAAATAGACGCAAAGTTTATTAAATTCATCGAGATAAATAAGAAATCAAGTTTATGAATTTAATAGTATTTTTAAAGATGAAAATAATTACTACATGGGTTATCAAAATGTCGGGTCTAGCTGATTTGCATTTCAACGACGGTTTCAAATGCGTGCCTTATTAGTAATGCATTGTCAGTCTAGGTATTATTATAGGCCATTGGATAGGGCAGAAAATTATTTTAAATTTGATTTTCAAGTTCTCAATGAATATTAATATTAATTACTTGATTCAAACTCAATAAAAATTATATATGATAGCATACATTAATATTTTATTTAATATATAAAATATATTAAAGTAAAAATTTTTACAAGATTTTTCCAGAACTTCCGTTAGCATTCCAATATTTATTTCTCCAAGTTCCGTTTCCGGCTCCGTTATATAAAAAAAAATTATTATTTATATAGATTATAATTTGCATATTTTTATTTATATTGGGGGAAAAAAAAAATTTTTGTAATAAATAATTTAATTTTTTAAAGAGTAACCCGTTACTTTTTTTGAATAGCCAGTAACGCGCCCTATTTTCACAATGTAACGAGAATGGTAACGCTATTCTTTTCCCAGATATTAAGAGTAACGAGTTTCATTTTTAAAGTAACGTTTACACCTACTTTTCGTTTATCTTGAATCTTAATACCAATTTTCTCATTTTGCTATTAAATTTTTATTCATACTGTTTACAATGTATATTTAAAATGTAGACTATTATTGGCTTAAGTTTCAGAATTAATGCTTCCAATCACAACTTCATGTCTATGACTGCATCTTATTATGATATTCAGATTCATATCAAATTTATGAAAATATATCTCAATTAAAAATATAATTAGATTCTGACTATTTTAATTTCTATATATCCCTGCATGTCAAAATATTATTCGGTGGCGGGTTTGTATTTTTTTTAGCGGCGGTGAACCTGCTGCGCCAGAGACCGAGGTTCTTATGAGCCCTAGGTTCTTGCGAGTAGTGTTGTTAAAAAGCCTGATTTGGGTCTATTTTAAAAAACGTCCTGATTAAGATTAGTTAAAATGATATTATGTAAGGATTTCGCACGGTAAAAAGATTTGGACATCTATTTGTCAAATCTCGATGCCTTTTTCTCTTATAAATACTCAACTCTAATTAGTTAATTTTTTTTAAACCAAAAATATATAACTACATTATGCATATTCTAGGGGCTATATTTGATTTATATATCGAACCTCATAAAAAAAAATTTATAATAAAATATATAATTTATACCCCCTTAAAAACTAACTTTTTTTTAAATGCTACGATTTCATCAAAAATAAATAATAATTGAAGCTTTAATCATCCAATAACTATATTAAAAGATTATATCCTATTCTATATAAAATTATTCTTCAATTGAAGAAAAAATATGTTTGAACTTCCGTAACATTAAATTTAAAGATATTAAGAGCCTTGGAGGCTATTTAAGAGGCTTATACGAGCATGCTGAGCACCATTTATAAAAAATTTTAATTACTTATTGAAAATTTCAAATCTCAATTCTTTTATTCCAAGTGTCTATTATGTTATATCCAAAAAGTATATATATAGAAAGAAAAGTAAAAGCGAGCAAATCCTCATCGATTTTGACCTCCTCTCTCTATAAAAAGAAATAGAGAGAAAGGTGCTATGAAAACTGCTTCTAAGAACAACAATAATAAAAGAGAACTTATCCACCAATCAACTATTTATGATTTGATATAATTTTACGTATTTTCAGGCATGATTAAACTACACAACACCCTTACCTATCTAATGATTATATGTTATCAATATTCTCCCGTACATATTTTAAATTTTTTTGAAAATTGAATTTTACTTTTAGAAAAAGATATCCCATTGACTATGTATTTTTAATACTTTTAATCGATATTTATATGGTCATTGGAATACGACAATAATGTGACAAGGCTTTTCATTACAAGGTTATAAATAATTAATTTACAAGGTTTAATATTTTATGAATATTATTTTTACTTTGTAAATTAGCACTTAAATCAACTTATAATTTTAAAAATAAATTTAACTGTGGATTAATCTTAAGACTTTCACTACGTTACGTATTTAGATAAAATTTTAAAAAAAATAAACTCGTATAAATAATATTAATAAATCAGTGTTTTTTTAAATTCTAAAAAACGGGATTATTAAAATGTAGTTTTTTTTAAAAAAGGGTGTTTTTTTTAAAAAAAACTGGATGATTTAAATGTGATTTTTTAAATCAAACTTAGTTATATAAGCTCCCTAACAAGAACCTTAAATATTTGGTAAAGTTATGATTGTACTGAATAAAACTTATTAACCCCAAATTATAAAACTTAAAAAATAATTATGTTTAGCTTTTGACTCAATGACATATGATAATAGCTTGACTGACGATGCATACATTAAAAGTGTACACCCATGAAAACAGCTGGGCACGCCATCTTGATTACCCATATCATCATTAAAAATTTTAAACTAGTGGCCAATTTATTCCTATGTCTAACGCCTTTATTAATGAATTTCCTAATCACGGAGATAATAAGGAAGCAAGTTATCAATTTATTGGTAGTTTTTAACACGAGAATAATTACTATATGGGTTACCAAAATGGCGGGCCCAGCTGATTTGCGTTCATTGACGCTTTCATATGTGATTGGTTTGACTACAATACAACAGCAACGATTGAGATGAAGTGAAAAAAAATAACTATAAATAAGTGTAAAATTTACTAATATTATATTTTATAAATAAATAACACACATTTCAAATATCTATTAAACGATGACATTACACAAGCATAATTTCGATATATATATATAAAAAAAAATTTTTCACTATCACAAAACTGTTACAAAATATCTAATTTTTGGGCAAAATAAGCCTTATAAAAAAATCGTTTTTGAAAGAGTATTCTCATTATCCACGAGGGTTTAAAAAAACTGACAATAAATAAAATAAAAAGAAATTGATTGACTAGAATCGTGATGTAAATTTTAAGATACTTTTATACTTTAAAATCACAATGAGTTACATTTTTTATAGGAACTAAATTTGATATTGCATTTTTTGATTCGCTGAAATGTTCCTTTTAACGTTTCAGAGATGGGCCTTTTTAAACCAGAAACGAATTTAAAATAGACAGGGAGTCGGTATAATAATCGGGATATAACAAATCAACATCGCCATTTATATATCCCATTCCTGGTGGATGTAATCCCTGGCTCGAAGTCAACTTTTCGACATCCTCTTTACTTGTAACGCCGCTCAATACGAGAATCGTAAGCATACCTTTACGATTGGCGCCCAATATATCGGTGTTTAATCTTTTGTCACAATTTTTTTTTTAAATAAAAGTGGTTAAAAATTTACATAAAAAACGTTATTTTTTCAACTTTAGATCATATTTTTGGGCGCGTTTTACCGGATGTGAATTCCTTTATGTTTGGAATTTCAGACAATTTTTCCATGAACTTTTAAGTTATTCCATAGATTTTTCATGTAAATTATAAATGACTTGAAAGTTACAAAATAAAAAATAACTCCTGTCTAGTTTCTCACAAAAGTTTCAAAATATATCAATTCAATTGTTACAAAATTAATCGTATTATATTTCAAAATGTAATGTCAGTTTTGATCTTTTTTTTAAAAATATTAGGCCCAACCTAGCCTGATCATAATTCTTTTTTAAAATAGGCTCATGTTGCGACAGGCTATTTTTCCAGATCTCTAAAATTTATATTTAAGTAAAATTTTTGGGCCACACTGTAGTCCAAAACAAATCAAGTTGGGCCAGGCTTGGTCAAAAAAAATTGAATTTGCAAGTCTCTAATACTAAGAAGCAATCATACATAAAATCTTCAATAAATATATAATAAAACCTATCACCAACGAACAAAGTTTTGGATAAATCTAGTTTATGTTCGTGAATCATGCATTGAAACATAGGATCATGAGGCTTACCAGAAATCCAGGGTTTTCTGCATGCTGAATGTTCAACACATGCTACTATAGATCCTGTTCCTATAATGATACAAAATTATATTTTGGATTAATGCTTAAATAATATTTATTCAATCTAATATAAATATATTTTGTTTCAAATTTTATTATAATTCATACTTGCCTGGAATGACAACAGTTTCACTTTTAGATGGAAAAAGTTCATCTGTATTAGTCGCAATAAATAAATGTCTAGGGTTTTTCAAATATGATACTGCTTTCAAGCATTTGTAATAATTAAAATTTTTATCAAACCCAACAATGACCCCTTCAACCTTTTATAAATATGAATATAGAGCATCTAAATAATTTCTACTTCTGGATCTATTGAGGTTTTGTTAATCCAATCTGCTACATCACCTTCTAAATGTTCCGGCTAGATTAAATACTTCTTTAAAATAAAAAAAATAAATTTTACCCCAAAAGGAAGTACCTTGACGTTTATTTTTTCTAATTCTTTTTTAAAACTTTCACTTCCAATAAGGAAGACTTTTTTATTTTGAAATTTAAAATAATTTTCTAGATAATAGCATATAACATGTACTGTACAATATATTTCTTCCTATAAAAAAAAATAACTATGTGTAAACTAAAAAAAGATCAGTACCAATTTTACATTTAAATCTAATTTACCACATTTTTCCTGATATTCCTTCCTAGATTTAGAACTATTGTTGGTAGCTATTAGTATTTTTTTATTCTTGTTTATAATGGATTATAAATTTCATTTTATTAAAAGGATCAATACCATTTTACGTAATTTGTCTAATAATTCTTTCACCCCTGCATTAACTTCGTTGTTGTTCCATAAAACACCTAATTTAATACCATCAGATAGTTTATTATAAATAAATACCATCACAGTCAAATATAAAATTATCGTAATTGCCTAAAATTTTCCTAAAGATCTCTGGATCTTTCAAATATTCACATTTTTTACGTTTTGACATTCACAAAATTTTTTACACGGTATACTTACTGATCATGTAAGAAATTCTGTCGCATATCAGTTTTGACATGTCTTGTGAAATATTGACATGTTATTTCTAAAAAAAAGGCCATTTTAGAATACTTATCTAATAAACCTACAGCCATAAGTTAATAACATTAACAAATAAAGAACAAAATTTAAAACATTAATAAAAGTAGCAAGTAGTACTATACATGAAATCGGGACTCTTTTTCTTGGCGATCCTTCAGTTCTTGGCTGCCATCTATAACATTATTTTAAAAACTAAACTCAAAATGTAATCCTAGGGATAATTAGCGAATATATTATCTTTTATTTGGTACTAATTATAATGAAACAAAACTATATATGATGATTTTATCAAAAAATTATATATATTTTATTATGTTGAGATTCAGAATTAATATATTATAGAGTTTATAGACACATCAGGCTTGTTAATTGATGCTTTTATAAGATCGAATCCCGATCACGATCTTTTTAAAAAAAATAGGATCGAAATCCAGGATCGACTTTTTTTTAAAAAAAGGATCGCGATCATGATCCTTTTCTTATTTAAATTTCTGATTGATGCAAAATTAACTAATATAAAAATTAAATAAATATGGAATAAATTTATTGTAATTGAATAATATATATAATAACAATTAGAATATATTTATTTATAATTAAAATTAGCCTTTAATAATAAAAATTTTTCAAAATTATCATCATTTAAACATCGACGTTTTTCATTAAGTACATGTTTAGCTTTACTAAACAAGCGCTCCACAGGAGCGCTTGATGGCAAGGGTGTGTTATATTCAATAAAAAAAAATTAAAATTTACATAATTATTAAAAATATTCACTGAATCATGAATAGAATAAAAAAAATTATTAAGTGAAAGAACATTTATTTATGAATTTTTCCCCAAAAAGGTATCGATTTCATCCATGCATTCATTTGAAGGATCTGCATGTGGTTGACCCTGTATATTTTCTAAATGGGCAATTAACCTTTCTTTTAGCAACAAATTTTGTGGCAGATTAATAAAAGGCCAATTGAGCTTAAACTTTGGGTGAATTATTGATGCCAATATATTACTGTCATCATATAGTGAAGGAAATCTATATTAATAAATGATAATTAATTTATTAGTAAATAAGTGTTCATTCATATAAATCAGGTATCTGCAAAAGTAAGCCCTTTAGATTTTACAGTCAGGCCTGACCAATTGTATAATATTGATTAAATTTAATAATTTTTAATGCCTATTAGGCTCATTAAATTTTACCAGATATAAGAGGCTTAGTAGACCAAACTTGTTAAAAATATTTTACTAATTTTTTAAATAAATTTTGCAGATATCTGATATCTAATAATATAAGAACTTATGAATAAATGTTCAACACAAATTTGTTAAACATATTAAGGTATATTATTATTTACCGTGGTTAATAAGGTCATATATAAATTCTCTTAAAATACCAAATTTACAATATTTCCTTCTAATATATGATTATTATAATTAAGATTAACACATAGATAAATATATTAATTATTTTAATAAACAATAAAAATTATATTTTAAAAATAAACTTTTAGTCTCTTTAAATTTGAACTACTAATCTTTGAGGAGGAGATCTTGTTTTTGCATAAAGAACATTTTGCATAGATCATTGTCTGGTTACTTCCATCCGTTTCACATAGAGTAAAATACTTACGTAAATTATGAAATGGTAAAAGATTCACATTCTCACCTATATCTACTGTCATATCAATAGTAGTACTAGTAGATGAATCATCTTCTAAATTTATAATGGAGGACATTATTAAAACCTAGATTTATTTATATTATAATATAATTAAATTAAATTAAATAAATAAACTTGTATTTGTAGGCTTTAATCACTTCCAAAAATTGAAAAAATGAAATTTTTGAAATATGGTGGAATGGTAGTTGATATAATATGATGTAGATAGATATATTTTTTAAAATAATATTTTAATTTAATTTTCAAAATTTTTATTTTATTTGTTGCTTTTTAAGTAAAAAATTAATTTTTAAAAGGATCGGGATCGAATATTTAAGAAAAAGATCTCGATCACGATCCTCAATTTGAGGTCAGGATTCCGAATCCAGGAAAATTGACAAATTTAGATCGAATCCAGGATCGGCGATCTTTTGATTCGATCCTTTAACAACTCTGAGACACATATATACCTTAAATTAAATGATAACAAAACTAGGGGCCTGGGACAAAGGCATTTTGGCATTCACGTTCCTTGAAATTTTTTATGTTATATTTGCATTCCATTTCATGCCTCATAACGTTTCGAAACATGTTCCCGAAAATATACATCATTTTATTTGTATTTTGTCAATATGCTATATTTGTCAATCCAGGTTTTCATTAAAATATGACGAAACAGAGAAAACAGATTAGAAATTTACACTGTAATTCTAAAGGGTTTAATTCTATTAGCGGCTTCTCTAAATAAATCAGGTTATATCGTTTATAATGGGCGCCATAGTAATAAATGATAAAATAATGATTATATTTGACCATTTAATTTAAAAAATTGTTATATTATGAACAGACACATAATGAAAGATGTTATGTATTATGCTAGTGTTTAAAAAGTCCGATTCGGATCGATTTTTTAATGCTGCCTGATTAAGGTTATAACCAAAATAATATTATGGAAGCCAGGAGATTTTGCTGATAGCTGGTAGAAATGTTTAGACATCTATTTACTAAATATCAAGGCTTGATTAATATTATTTTGGTTTAAATTTTGATTAGTCCATTTTAAAATCGATCCAAGTTGGGCTTTTTAAAAACATTATCTTATACAACTGTCATTTTTAAATAAAACATATTTTGTTATATTTATTTAATTAAATGATTTTAATGAAATAAAGGGAGAGTCTTATTTTATAGTTGAATAAACATTGAAAAATACATTCATTATATGATTATTCATGATATGAAATTTAATTTTTACTATAATTAATCATAATTTAAATATATTGAGCTAATAGGGATACTCTTTTTTTATTAAATTAAACTTTAATATAGCTTTGAAAATCATTCAGGTTTTTAAAAATGGTACCATAATGATCAATTTAGAGTGATCTGAAAATATCGTAATGGATAAATTAAATTGACCGGAGAAATTCTTACAGGACATGGTATTTATTTTCCCAATATTAGTGTTAAATATTAGCAAAATTATTCAAAGGAAATTTATATTCAGATCCAAATGTATAAATTATCATTCCAAATTCTGAATATGATGATGCGGATAATGATAAATCAAAATATTCCAAAATTTGAAAATACTGTAATATCAATTATATTTTTTCCAATAAAATTTTCAATAATGATATAAGGAAAATGGCGAAAACAGATGTAAATTTTTTTATGTATTTAGAAAATAAATTCATTTATGAAATTCTACGATATATTTGCTTTATTCGAAAGAAAAAGGTATAATATACTTTCAAATGCCAATATTATTTTTGGATATTATTAAAGTAATCTCGGAGTTATATATATTTATCAAATATTTCAAAATCATTTTCCCGAGGTAAAACTCCATGATGCATATATCCAAAATACATTTTGTAAATTAAAAACATCTGCAAATTATTCGGTTTTATAAATTCTTTTCCCCAAAATAAGATAATTTGGATTTTCATATTTTTCTTACTTTATTATTTCAATCCAATCCTTTTCCGGAATATGTTAATTCGGAGTTCTTTATGCTTCGATCGTATTCGTATATAAGACGAATATGACATCCTATTATGGACAAAGCGCATTTCTTTGATAGGTTCGTGAAGAGAATTTCAAAGGCGTCCTCCTATGGACGAATGCCCTATTGATACGAATCAAAGTGTCTTCTTATATAGGGCACCTGTCATTTTTCTAAAATGTTTAAAATTTTTATTCCTTATTATAACATATTACGATTTAAAATTGACTTTCTGATTTTAAAATTGAATAAAAAATGTTATAATCGTAATAATTTAAACTTTAAATTAAGAGTATAACCATTAGAGGAGATGTGTTTTTTTTTTATTTTTTAAAAAATTATTCACGATTTTTGAAAATAAAGGCAACCCGTTTTTCAAAAATGGATCGGCGTCAGTCGATAGTGGCGTTTTTTTTATCAGAGCAGAAAATTCAAATTGTGACTAATGAAATCTAACTATTTAATAAATGAACGATACTAGATATAGCCTTACTCCCTTAAATATTTTACATGGGATAGCTTCACATCATGTAAATCATTTTTTTAATTTCTACATTTCAAGTAATTTTTTTTCTCTATTGTTTAAAAGTTAAATTTTTATTCGGGGAATTATTTTAATTCTCATTCTTGTTAGGATCGAATAAAATGGGATTATTTTTCTTTTCCCAGGGGATATGGTGTAGGGATACCTGGTGGGTGTGAAGCTGCTGTGCACTTAACAAGAATTCACCTTGAAAATAACCCAAAAAACGAATCCCTAGTAAAAATTGACTTCTCTAACGCCTACAACGCTCTTTCGCGCAACACGTTCCTACATTCAACTTGCTTCCATTTCCCCGCTTACACCAAATTTCTTTTCTCTTGCTACCAATCACCAACAATCTTACAATTCAACAAAGAAAAGATACTTTCTGTCGAGGGTATCCAACAAGGTGACCCTCTCGGATCCCTTCTCTTTAGTCTTGGAATCAATGACATGATAAAATCAATAAACTCTTCATGTACTCTATCGCTCCACGCTTGGTATATTGATGATGGAATCTTGAGTGGTCCCAGTAGTGAAATTGCCAAAGCAGTCAACATAATTAAAGAAATGGGCACAGCCATTGGACTTTCGCTTAACCAGAGCAAATCTGAATTCTCACTTTTAAATTCTAATGCTACCAACACTCACGATTTCAAATTCACATCAAGCGTTGAATTAACACATCTAGGATCGCCTGTTGGAGGACATGAGGCAATAAGCACCTTTCTTCATTCCACACTTGACATACTCCTTAAACTGGAGGACATCTTTACACTTCTTCCATCACACAAGTCCTTTTTTTTGCTAAAAAATTTCTTTTTTATACCAAGGATTCTTTACGCACTTCGGTCAACACCAATTTTTAAATATCCTATTCCTCTCCAAACTTACAAAAAGGATAAAGGACTTAACCGAAAAAATAGTAAATATCAGATTCAACGAAACCGCTTGGGCCCAAGCAACTCTTCCAACCAAATTTGGTGGTCTCGGCATCAGATCTCCACTTGACTTAGCAACAACTACTTTCATATCGAGTAGTCTCTTGACAAAGCCAATAACTACCGCCCATAATTCTAAAGAAGACCTTTCCTTAATCGTGGCTATGGATATTTGGAAAACAAGGATCAATGCTGATTCTCATCCCCCACAACCCATAGACAGAAAGACTGGGATGCACCAGTGGTTGCTCGCTGCGTTGAAACTCTCTTATCTAGCATGCAATCTACCGACCGCACCCTATTCTCTTCCTTGCTCAATGGTACGGGACATGAGTTTCTTGAGGCCATCCCATCTACCAATCTTCAGCTTCAACTATCCAACAATGAATTTACCCATGCCATTGGCATTCGTCTAAATTGTTCCATCACTCACCCCCACATCTGCTCAGGGTGCAACTCGCCAGTTGACTCGAAGGGTAGACATAGTTTACATTGTCGCTCCTGCAATGGACGATTCATCAGACACAAGCAATGTAATAGAATCATCCAACATGCTCTGAAATCCGCCCAAATTCCTTCCACGCTAGAACCACAGGGTCTTTTTAGATCTGACGGTAAACGTCCTGATGGGATCTCTCAAATCCCATGGAGGAGAGGCCAACTTTTGGTATGGGACTATTCCTGTATTGACCCCTTGGCCCCATCCAACCACGCCATCAACATCCTTGACCAGAAGGAACAACTTAAAACTTCTAAATACGCAGAAATAATGAACGATCATTGCTTCATCCCAATCATATCAACCACTCTTGGCACCTTCGGCAAACTCGCCTTAGCATTTTTCAAAAACTTAGGATCACAAATCAGCAAACTCTCAGAAGAACCTCGAGAGGGTTTTTTTCTTCGTCAACGATTATCCATAGCGATTCTCAAAGCTAATTATATCAGTTTCAATGGTAGCCTTCTAGCCAAAGAGCTATCATAGACAACACTTACGTCCCTTTTTCATTTTTGTTTCCCTGCGTCACACCATCTCCGTTCTTTTTTTTTAATAGTATTATTATATATTTTTCAAACATTTATAAATATATTAAAACATAAAATATTAAAAAAAAAATTTATATTCCTCTGAATATATATTACATGTGTATTTATTTTCTGACGAATAATTATCAGTTAAATTTCTTTTGTAAATTCATTTTTAGTGGAATTAATTTCCGGGGATGTTTTTCTCACCCTTGCTAAGCATTTCATTTCATGTTTTTTAAAATCGAAAGTAAAAATTTATAATATTATATAAGAAATACTTGTTTACATATATTATTACCTATACATCTTACGATAACACTTTTTGATAATTTGTTTGTTTTATTACTCATATTTTTATTTAAGCCGCATATAAAATTAAATTTTTTTTTTGAATTATTTATAACAATTGTTATAAAACTTGGGTAACTAGTAAATATTTTTTTAATTACTTCAAGTATATATTTTTTTTAAACCTTTATTAACGCGTCAATTCTGCGCAAGAAAATTCGAGGCAATGACAATTCAGCGCAAAGACAATTCGACGAGGCGACAATTATAACGATCGAGTTTTAGGAATAAAACTCAGTTTCTCCATTTTTAAAATGGAATGGTAAAACGGTTAAAAATGGAAACTATTACCCAAACTTTTATAAATGATTACAATAAAATAAATATGTGATGACTAAAAAAGAATACCACTTACTCTCAACCCTTCCCACTCGAAAACTATAACTTATCCATCCCAAAACAATCTAAAAATCCAATTTATTCAAACATCATAAACATTTATAATATTATTTATATGAAAACACATCACCAATAACTGAAATCTTATCTTTACAATCTCCTCCATTCTTTGTTCTTCTCCAGCTGGCATCCCGTGATCTTCCCCCCCCCCCTCTTTCCCTAAGGAAAAAATTTCTCCTTCCTGACAGAAAATGACTGACATTATATGTATTATATTAAATTCATTTCTTCTTTTTTTTTAACAGCTACAACAAATGACAAAAAAAAATTAGTCTTAAGAAATGCTGCATACATATATATAAAGAAACTAAATTGAAGATAGATAATAAAATTTATTTAAAATATTTATTCAGAATTTTGTATGAAGACAATTAATAAGCATCAGCTATGTGCCTACCAAGATAATTATATAAATTTTATATAAATGTAATCTTATGCTCTTTAATTTCAAATATGTTCGGGTTTCTGGTAATATTTATATAACAATTTTATCAATTCAACCATTGATTTTAGGGAATATGGCGGTAACCTATAAAAAGTTATTTTTTAATGAAATGGGAAAATGACCCAAAAAAATATCTTATTGAAACGCTATAATTTCTTTGCATTAGAAATGTGACAACAAATAATCTAATTATTACATATTATTTAAGGTAATAAGCCCATTTTTCAAAAAGGAAATGATACAGCTTGACTTAACATCTTAAAAGTTGGGAAAAGTAACGAGTCATATATTGATGAATTTCATAAATTTACGTGGATTTCTCTGTTTCAAATCAGAGATTGATGAATTTAATATTGGCGTGCCTCAACTGGCATCAAGTCACTTTATTCACTTCTTTTTTTAAGTGTTGTTTAAAACTTCAATTTAACTTAATGCCTACAGATTCAGCCAAATGATGGAAAATTTTTCTGCCATCATTCCTAGCAAGTAATAATTTGCCCAGTGTTTTAAAAATCTGTTTTTCACAGCCATCATCTTGGATAATTTTTTTTTTAGTTTAATTTAATAAGAAAAAGAGTATATTTCTTTAATATATTAAAATTATTTTATCACTTCACTCATATAGAAAATAAATTGAAAGGGTTAATCTATTACATATATACATATAAAGAGATTCGAAACCTAATATACTGATTTAAAATTTGAAAGATTATCTCAATCATATAGGAGATTATGTATATTTATTTCTTAAATGAATATGTTAATGGCACAAAATTTTTAGTTGATGGTTGAATATTAAAGTTAAAAAATTAATATTAACCATGAATTTTGATAAAAAATTTAAATTTAAACACGAAGTTGAAATATACGAAAATGATTATCATTTGTATAATTATGTCGGGGAATTTTTTCTTATTAAAATACCTAATAATAATTATGATCTAGTAATTATTTTATTTTATTACGTAAACATAATTCCCAATAATTAATATTTTATCACATACATTGTAATAATATTTTATTTTTACGCGGATAATTTTAATAGGTCTAAAGTGTTCACATGATTAATTTTTATAAAATTATTATATAAAAGAATTTATTTAAAAAACAAATTATGCTTAATTTTTACATTCTAAAAAGAAAAAAATAAAGGTAAAATACAAATTTTATACATTTATTTTAAAATTTTAAAAGGATTTTAAAATAAATATTTTAAAAATAATATTTTTTAAGGATCTAAATTTATAAATCAAAGCTAATTCTTCATGACTTAACAAATATTTATTAGATATTTCTGCTTTTTAATAATATCGTTAATATAATTTTCCTATTATTTTTTTAATAACTGGTTGGTATATCTCGTATTTTTTTTACCAAACGCATCGCGAACATAATCTTATTTTTTCAGATTTTATCATAATATTGTATCGTCTAACACTTTTAAAAATTATACTTATTTATAGACATGATTTTTTTGTATAACACACCTACTGAACATAAGGTGTAATCGCGTTTGCTATAAATTCCTTGGAAATCACAATACACGTTTAATTTTTTATTAAACAAACATAATATTTTATTAAGCAATATAATTGAAACTTAAATATTCTTTTTAAATACCTATAAAAAATAAATTTCTGATAGTTTTTATATACAAATGCGTTGACTAATTTTAATGTTAAATATTTCTCTCGAATAAATTAATGGCTTATCGTGTGTTTAATTTTTCTATTTTTCTTCTACTGTTATATTATTGAAAAGATATTAGTTTTCTCTATATATTCGGATAACAAAATTATTTACAAATACAAAAACGACACAAAAAATACTAAATATCTTTATAATTTTTTCATATTATCCAGAATTTTAAAATATTATTGACAATGTTTCCCATACATGTAAGCATAAATATAAATTTATAATTAAAATACAATAAAATAAAATAGAAAGATATAATATTTCAATTAAGTTTTATATTTATCTAATACACGAAGCACTATAATATTAGTAGATTTAAAAATTAGGGTTCAATCTTGAATTCGATCCAGACTTTATAATGATTTCCTCAATCAAGGTCTATAACTAATAATTTTTATATATTATAACGATATATAGCCATATCGATTAAAACAATGCAATAATTTTGAATAGCGTTTCATAGTTACCGTTTAGCATAAACCTATATTCCAAAATAGTCTACTATACTTAGTAGAGCATAAAATTCACTTTTCTATTAAATAAATATAGGTAATAATTGTGTGTCTTCTTATCATTCACTTCTCTACAAATTACGGTAATTTATAATAATTTTACAATATATCTGACTAATATCATTATTTTAAAAAAACAACAACAATTTTGTATAGCTATACCTATAGCGGAAGTTAGCACAGTTGGAACAAGTTCAGCACCTCCAAAAGATGGTTTAAATCTTAATTTTTGCAATTTAATCTCAAAAATATTCAACATTATCTAAAATGGATAAATTTTTTTAATAAAACGTATATTTTTTTTGTAGCATATTATTTAAAATAGATCCTTTTATGATTTAGGAGTAAAAATAGGTATATAGTTGAGAGGTTTCATATTCAATTATCTAACTTTGTAATCTTGGCAGATGAATCTTTGGGGAAAATAATTGGCTATAAAAAAAAATTGATTCAAGATTTTAGCCAAAAGAATATTGCGTAAGTTCTGAAGATTTTTCTCAAAGGTAAAAGGCTTGGACCTCTATTTGACAAATTTCGAGGCTTACATAATATTAGTTTAACTAAAATATTAATAGGGCCCTTTAACAACACTACTGGAATGCATCATTTTTGGGCAAAATCAGAAAAATTAAAATGTAAAAAAACTAATAAACTCTATTTTTATAACTTTAAAATAATTTATTTAGCGCGTTTTTTAAAAAAAAATTTCTTTCTTTCTTTCTTTCTTTCTTTCTTTCTTTCTTTCTTTCTTTCTCAAGGTTAAAAGCGTAGCTAATATATTTATTCAAGCATGCATAGAAAATACTTATAATCCTATAAATTTCAATGAGAAATGGTTATCGATTTGACTCTTATATCATTAAGGGAGTTAGATATATATATATTTAACCCAAAATCAATCTTACAAATCTATCTTCTTCTTTTCCCCACATTAAAAGCAGAAAATGCGTTTAAATGAATATATTATAGGGCTAAATTTGAAACATAATTAATTCTTAATTCAATTTGTATAGGATATTTTTGTTAGCATATTATTATTTTGAATTTTTCAACGTATTCTAACATATAATTAGTTTCGTCATTATAATTGTTGAACCAAGAATTAATTAAGTAGTTATAGGACTCTTCAGATGTGTTGATCCGAGAAGTAATTTAAGTAAGAACATGATTAATCAGATGTGATGAACAGAGAATTGAACTATTTCTACTTGAGAAAAATTAATTGTAAATTTAAATTAGACTAAAACCGAGCTTAAAAAGGATAAACTATGTATATGAGGGACAAATATTTTTAAAACACCATTAAAGTGTCGAAATTTTAAGGTTAATTTTTTTTATATATTAGACCTCATCATTAGTATTGCTAAACAGGCTCGAATTTAGCCTATTTTTTAAATATGGCTTACTCAATAATTTTACCCAGAGAAATATTAATCCTTAGTCTTGAAATTTCGCTAATAGATGCCAAAACCTTTGTGCAATCCATATTCAAGATTTTCAGGCGGCGTAAGATTTTTCCAGATAAAATTTGGGTTAGCCTTTTTTTAAGAAAAAATACGCTCGAATCGAACCGTTTGTCAACGTTGCTCATTATTTAAAATTTATATATATTTCATTTATTATAGTATGTATGTGTAATGCATATTTTAAAAATAATATATAGATGTAAAGGTGGAATATGTTGGACCTAATTCTTTATTTGGGTTTCTGATCTACAAACCTAGTCATATATCTTCCAAATATAAAATTTTTTCTAATTGAAATATTTATTATCATCTTTCCATTATTGAACTTATTTTAAAAAATAAATGTAATAAAGAATATAATTTCTGATATACTATATATATATAATGTATTATGGTTTATATTTTTTAAAAAAAATCATATTTTAGCAAAGGAATTGGACTCCTTGGTCATTCTTAATTGTTTAACAGTTTATAATGTTTTTTGTTATTCTCATAATATATATATATATACGCAATTTGCATATTTTTAATTGTTCGGAAATAAATAATACTAATAAAAATTATTATATATGAGATTATATTATACTAGTAGACAGCCCGTCAAAAATGACGGGGAATGAAAATTTTCTTCTTACTTTTATGCATGTTACCTGTTATTTGGAAATAATATCCAATTTTTATTCTTCTTACCCCCTCATCCCTTCAGGCCAGGTTTAATCCATTAAAACTAAGTGCTATATGGTTTGAGTAAAAATAAATTCAAAGCATTTACTTGATATTACCAATATTATTTGTTAAATATTACTGATTACTTATACCTAATATAATATTTAAAAAAAATTCCCAGGCAAAGTCCACAGCCATATTAATTATGAAAAATCCTTCAAAGCCCAGTGAAAGATCATAATAATTTTGGTAGTTAGGAACTGAAATAAAATATTTAAATAATCATAATGAATTTAAAAATACAATCAGAATTCAGATTTTCATGTGCCTTGGATTTTTGATCGGGTCAAGCCCAGGCCTGCAAAATAATTTGTTTTGGGCCAATGTCTAATCTATAATTAATAATAAAAAAATTCTCAAGCGTCCAAGCCCAATATAATTTATAAAAATATTTTCCAAGCCCAGCCCAACCCATAATAATTTTATAAAAAAATTTTCTCAAACCTGGCCAACCCGATAGTAATTTAAAAAATTTTTTTCAAGCCTGGAGAGATAAATCTTTTAAACCATATCTATTTTTTAGTCTATTTTAACCCAGCTAACCCCAACCAAGGCCAACCCATTAAGACTAAGAGTGAATACTATTTTTTTGAATAAAAATATATTTAAATTAGATTTTACCTGAGGGCCATATAAATATTCTGTGTTAAATATTACACCTATGCCTAATATTAAAAAAATTCCCAAGCCAGGTCCTCGCACTTGGCTTTCTCAAACCCGCAAAAGACCATAATAATTTTGATAGTTGAGGACTGAAATAAAATATATAAATAGTCACAATGCATTTAAAAATACAATCAGAATATGAAAGTTGTATGGGCCTTGGTTTTTGGCTATGTCTTTAAAAAAAATTTTTAGGCTTATTTCTAGCCCATATTTAAAATTAAAAAATTTATAGGAATTTTAGACTATAATAATTATGAAAAAATGTTTCTCAAGCTATGTCTTAGTCCATATTAATGGTGAAAACCCAAATAATTTATTTTGATCCAGAAAAATAGGTCTGATGTAAGGGGTTTATAAGAATTAAATCTATCTAATTTCAAAATTATCATCAAATGTAGGGTAAATATCTGATTTACCTATGATTCTACTGGTGAGCTCCTGGTATTTATATGAAATTAATGAATACATATTAAAGTACCATTCTGAAAATATGTTCATCCTAATTAATTGTTAGAAACATAATGAGTATGATCAAGTTTTTGGTTTAATTGTAAAAAATCTGGGCATGTGGCCATTAATTGTGTAAAGAGGTCGAATAAGGTAAATTGACTATATGATTGTTGTTAAAATCTTACAAAGGTCTAGAGAACAGTGTAATAATAAATGTTTTAATAATAAATAAGATGTGGTAAAAATTAAAATCCAGAGAATATAGTAAATCAAAGAAACCATTGTCAAATTTACGATATATCTAAACCGAAATTTAATTCTCATAAAAGGAGTGGTTAAAAGGGGAATTTTTATTAACTCGATGAAATAAAAAAATGTTAAATATCATTGCAACCCGAATGAAAAGGGGTTATGATAATTATAAATGGGAAAAATATCCTATATGCATATTGTTAAAAAACATATTATTGATGCTAAAAAAAGTCACTAAATTCAGAGTTTGATTTGTGCAAGAATTTAGATTCTAATGAAAGATCGAATAAATATAAATCAGCCGATTATAGCATATAAAATTTTAATGACTTAAAAATTGAATGAACCTGTCCTCGGGTTAAAATTAAGAATTTTTCATATGTACATTGACATGTTGTTTAATAAGGGTTCTAGCATTTATATCATAAGAAAATTTTTATAAATATTGGCCGTATGGCATTATTGAAGATGAAAATATGTGTGTCAAACAATCTGATGGATCCAAAATTTTTGGGTAAAACCAAAACACGACGCTGTTTTCAACGATGCCACCCTAAGTTTTAATTGATGAGTGAGTGGTGGAAAATGTAGAAATAATTATGGGGTGGGATTCGATTACTAAAATTCTCGTAATAATTAGTGGGTTTTTATAATAAATAGTAGTTTAGTAGTATAGAGAATGCTGAACGAAAAAATAGGATTAGAAATAAAATTCGTGAAATAGAAATGGTTGATTCATTGAAATAGGTAGTGAATCTCCTCATTAATTCTGATATTTGTCAAATTCTTGATGAATAAATTGTCGAGCCAAAATTTAATTTTAAATGAATTAATAAAGTTAGCCAGGCTTGTACCCTTTTTATTTCAAGTATGGAAATTGGGACTAGTGGAGTCTCATGTGATTTTAGATAATTACTCACAGTTATCGAAGGTATGGAATTAGTTTATTATTTATTGAAGCCGAATGAAAACTAACTATTTAATAAATGAACGATACTAAAGCCCTGTCATCTATGATGATATATATGGGATGTCGAATAGAAATGAGAGAGTGGAAATGATGAGCATTCATTCATTCATTATTTTTCATTTTTTTTTATATAATCATGTTAGATATTATTTAAATATTATGATTATTATTATTATCATGCGATTTGAAAAAAGAGAATTGTACGAAATATTATTAATTATTATTATGATACGAGATATATTTTGAATATTTATTTATTTGTATATATATTTGGTGAGTTAATATAAGGTATACTTTAATTTTAATATGATTATTTCTTTCTTTCTTACTATATATATATATGTTTAAACATATTGAGCCCTAACCCCCTTAAGTAATTTTATATGGGACTTTTGTTTCACATCAAGGGAATCATTAATTTTTTTTGCGTTTTAAAATTGTTTCGACAATTTCTATTTTTCAAAGTAATTTTATTTAAAGGGAATACTATTTCATCCTTTATTATTTAAAAGTTAAATTTTTTTAGGATAGAATAAAACTTTAAATTAGTTTTTTTTTCCCAGGAAAAATTTTTAACAGAATGATTTTTAATCACAGCTGAATTTATATTACAGGTATAAATTTATTTTCTGACGAATTATTATCGGGGAAATTTCTTTTTTGAATTTATTTTTTGGAAATTAATTTCCGGGGTGTTGTCTTTTTACTTATTTAGCATTTCAACTCATGTTTTTATAAGGGAAAATTAAAATTTATAATATTATAAGAAATAATTGTTTACATATTTTATTACGTATTCACTTATACGATAATAATTTTTGATAATTTGTTTGTTTTATTACTCATATTTTTATTTAGGGGACAAATAAAATTAAATGTTTTTTTCGAAATTATTTTCTATGAATTATTATAGAACTTGGGTAAATAGAAAATATTTTTTTTTAATTGATTCGAGTATAAATTTAAACCTTAAATTAACACGTGATTTCGGAAAAATGACGATTCGGCGCAAAGACGATTGGTCGTGGTGACATTTTAGGAATAAAATTCAGGTTCGCCATTTTTGAAATGGGATGGTGAAACGGTTATAAGTGGAAACTATTACCCAAACTTTTGTAAATGATTTCTATAAAATAAATATGTGCTGACAAAAAAAAAAAATCTGTACAAAAAAATTTAGTCTTAAGAAATTCTGCAGACATATATATTATATATATGCCAGCAAAAATTTTTATTTAAGAAATTAATACACATAATCTCCTATATGATTGAGCTAACTTTTCAACTATTATAAATCAGTAAATTTATATTCGAATACTCTATATATATATTTATCCAATTAAATTTATTTTCTATATAGTTGAGTTATATTAAGAAAAAAACTCTTTCTATTATTTATTTGCCAAATGGATAATGCTTGTTAAAAACCTGGATTTTTGCCTATCTTTAAAAAACAGTGGCAAATTATTAACTATTAAATTTCGTCAAATGTTGGCAGAAAGATTTATCCATCATTTGGCTGAATCTCCTTTAGGCTGGTTAGACTAAATTGATGTTTTGCACTACACTTTTTAAAAAAAAGGAGGGTATAAAGATATATTCATCTAGTTGATGCTTATTGATGCCTTCATTCAAAAGGCTGAATAAATATTTTAGATAAATTTTATTATTTATGTTTCAATTTAGTTTCATATGAAAGGTGGAATTAAATGGTGCAAGATTTAGTTAAGGGTTGAAGATAAAAGTTAAATGTTAACCATGAATTTTGATAAGAAAATAAAATAAAATTTAAACATGAAGTTGATACGAAATAATGATTTTGTTGCGATTTGTATAAAAATTATGTAAATATTTTTTTTGGAAGAATTTTTCTTATTAAAATATACGTAATAATAATTCTGTCCAGTAAATTATATATTTTATTACGTAAATGTAATTCCACTAAATTTTATTTTATTACGTATATGTAATTCCAGTAAATTTAATATTTAATTTACAATACCTTGCATAATATTATATTTTATTACGTAAATGTAATTCCAGTAAATTTAATATTTTATTTACAATACATTGCATAATATTTTATTTTACGCGTATAATTATAATAGGGCTAAAGTGTTCTCGTGATATCTTTTTTTAAAAAATTACTATATAAAGGGGGATTTATTTTGCCTTTTTAATATTTTAAATTAAAAATTTAAGGAAGATTCTTACATTCAAAAACAAAAAATTAAAGGTAAAATTACAAATTATATATTCATTTTAAATTTTTATAACTTAAAAATTATTTGAGATTATATATTTAAAAAATTTTTTTAAAAGGATCTGAAATTTATAATAAACGCGTTGTGTATAAGCGTCGCGTTATTTTACGTTATCGAAATCTAAGCTGACTCTTCATAACGATAATGTTTTTAAACGGCTCGTTTTGAGCCGATTTTAATAAACGGCTAATTACGCAATAATATTTAATAAAACATATCTTCTTGCTTTAACAAAATATTTTAATAAAATATTTCTGCCTTTAAAAATTATTGTTAATAAAAATTTATAAATATATTAATTTCCCTTTTATCGCCGGGGTGGCCTAATGGGTAAGATGTAGGCTTGGAAACACGAGCATGAACAAGGACGCGGGTTCAATCCTGGTAAGAACCATAAAAACTTTCAAGTTTTTCTTCGATGACTGATGTGTAAAGACATATGGTATGATGAATTTCGGAGCTTAGAGATGACACCCCGGTCACCGACAGGCCTGGACAGCCGGGTGCTAAGGATACCTGTCCAATAAACAAAATGAAGGACACAAATGAAAATATGAATATGAAAGCTAGGGCGTTCCCTCCATGCGACGCGCAGGGTGTAGACCTCCATCCTGTGAAAAATAAAGTAAAGGTCAAAGCAAAGAAGACAAGACTGGCAAGTTTGAATATTGGGACGCTTAAAGGTAAGACGAGAGAATTGGCATCAATGTTGAACAAGAGAAAAGTTGATATAGCGTGCATACAAGAGACGAAATGGAAAGGACAGAAGACTTTGATGATTGGAGATGGGTATAAATTGTACTATAATGGACTTGTTAGCAATAGGAACGGTGTCGGCATCATCCTCAGTCAAGATCTAACCTCCTCAGTTGTAGAAGTCAACAGGATCTCTGATAGACTAATGAAGATAAAACTCTGCATTGGTCAATCAATACTACACATCCTATCAGTATATGCTCCTCAAACGGGTTGCAAGGAAGAAGAGAAAGATGACTTTAGAGCTATCCTTGATGAAGCCGTAATGGAAATCCCTAAGGATGACCTAGTCATAATTGGTGGTGACTTAAATGCGCATGTGGGGAAAGCAAGAGATAGCTACAAAAGGCATCATGGTGGTTTTGGATACGGAGAAAGAAATGATGAAGGAGAGCACGTACTGAAATTTGCGCAAGCCTTCGACCTTGCCTTAACCAACACCTACTATAGGAAAAAAGATAGTCATTTAATAACATATGAAAGTGGTACTAGGAAAACACAGATAGATTACATGCTAATCTCTCGCAGAAGATTAAAAGATGTAATAGACTGCAAAGTCATCCCAGGAGAAGATATCGCCGCGCAACACAAGCTACTAATCATGGATTTACAAATCTCAAATAAATCCACTCAAAATAAGATAAAACTGGAACCATGCATCAAATGGGGCAAATTAAAAACAATGACAGATGCCTTTGCAATCAATGCAAACATTGAAACAATAAATTGGTCACAAGTCAGTGAAAAAATATGGACAGACCTTTCATCCAGATTAATAGACACTGCAAAATCGACGCTAGGCTTGACAAGAGGAGGCAACAAATCACACAAAGAACTATGGTGGTGGAATCAAGAGGTACAAACCACTATACAGGAGAAAAAAGCCCTTTATAAAATATGGTACAAATCCAAAAATGCAGATGACAAGTCAAGATACAAAAAATCCAAGAGATTAGCTACAAAGGCGGTGGCTAGGGCCAAATCTATGGCATACGATGACATGTACGAAGATCTACATACCAAAGAAGGGCAAAATAAAATATACAGATTAGCCAAACAGCGAGAAAAGAACTCTAGGGATATAAACGGAGCTCCGAAAGTAATCAAAAATAAAGATGGGAAATTGATAATAAAGGAAAAAGAAATAATGAATAGATGGAAAGAATATTTTCAGGAGCTTCTCAACTTTAATTCCCACATATTGCATCTCGACGAACACTCCCCTTGTCAGAACCTTGTACAACCTATAACAGAACAAGAAATAATCACATGCCTCAAGCATATGAAAAACAACAAAGCTAGGGGTCCAGACGATATTCCAATAGAAAGCCTTAAAGCACTAGGAGATGATGGAATACATCTCCTCACAAATCTGTACAATAAAATACTTGGAAATGAAGAGGTCCCCCAAAAATGGAGGCAGAGCTATCTAGTTCCTATCTTCAAAAATAAAGGGGATCCACACAATTGTCAAAATTACAGGGGCATAAAACTAATGTCACACTGTCTAAAACTATACGAAAAAATAATAGAAAAAAGATTAAGAGATATAATCGAAATAGGAGAGACACAGTTTGGCTTTATGCCTGGAAGATCAACAACCGATGCTATCCATGCAATTAGGCAAATGAGTGAAAAATACAGGGAAAAGAACAAAAAGCTACACATGGTCTTTCTCGATCTAGAAAAGGCCTTTGATAGAATCCCAAGAAAACTTATCTGGTGGGCGCTACGCCACGAGGATATGTATATGGGACATACAACAATGCAGGCTTTACAATAGCCGAAGGAGTTCATCAAGGGTCGGCTCTCAGCCCACTTCTCTTCATTACAGTAATAGATGTATTAGCACAGTCTATACCTCAAACAGTCCCGTGGAATATGATATTTGCAGATGATATTGTGATACTTGCCGAATCCAAGGATGAAATGAAAGAAAGGTTAGTGAATTGGATAAATATCCTAGAAACGCACGGATTAAAAGTAAATAGAGAAAAGACGGAGTATATGGTGATAGGAGGAGATGAAACGGAGAGTATTGATATAAATGATTGGCAGATATCCGCAATTGAAAGCTGCAAATATTTGGGCTCCACTATACAAACAAACGGCACAATAGAAAAAGAGATAAAGAATAAGATTAATCAAGGGTGGTTAAAGTGGAGATCTTTATCTGGAGTGCTATTTGACAAAAGAATCCCACACAAATTAAAGGGAAAAATTTACAGTTCCATAGTACAACCAACTATTCTATATAGTTCGGAAACATGGCCAACCAAAGAATCAGACGAGAGAAGTCTACAAACTATGGAGATGAGAATGCTGAGGATGATTGCTGGGGTAACAAGAAAGGATAAGGTGCGCAGTACAAGAATACTAAATAGTTTAAAGGTAGTGCCCATTAAGACTAAGTTAATGGTAAACAGACTTAGGTGGTATGGGCACACAATGAGAAGGCCTATGAACTACATAGGAAATAAAGTTGAAAGATTGGAAGTGATGGGCAAACGTAAAAGAGGAAGGCCAAAACTTCAATGGGGCCATAAAGTTAGAGCCAATATAAAGAAGTATAAAATAGATAAAAGAGATTGTACGAATAACATAAAGTGGAGAGAGATGTTGAAGGAGCTTACCACCAGAAAAGGTGAAAGCTAAAGAGAAAAAAAAAAAAAAAAAATTAATTTCCTATTTACGAAGCGTAATCGGTACATATCTTTTTCAAATTTTATCATGTAGTGTTATATCATCATATCGTCCCACAATTGGTGTGATTTTTTTTAAATAACGCGAAGTCAAATAACGCGCGCCTACTAAACATAACGCCTTTACTATAAATTCCCTGAAAAAACTCTATATATGTTTGATTTTTATAAAACAAATATAATTAAAAATTCTAAGCTTTTTATAAAAATTTGATTAAGTGATATTTTATGCATATCTTCAAAAAAATATATTTCACTAAGAAAAATACATTTCAAAAAAAAGTATTTATAAATACTAAATTCCTATAAACAAAAATATATGAACTAGTTATCATATATGTTAGCGTCAATGTGCTTTTTTCAGTCAATGTGTTATTTTTTCAATTTTTATTTTTTACCAATTTTAAAAAATTAAATTTTTACAGGAAATATATTTCACCACGTTTGGAATACTTACCCCATAAATTTCAGATAATTTTGCCCATGAACTTTAGAAATTAAATATTCATTTATAATAGATTTTCTATAAATTTTTTATATATAAATGACTGGAAGGTTAACAGCAAAATTGTCTACAATTCATGAGATAGGTTATTCCAAACATAATGGAATGTATCGGTAAGATCAGATTTTTTAGAAAATAACACATTGACACTAACAGATGCGAATGCTTTGACAAATTTTAACGGTGATATTATTTTTGAATAAATTGATGACTTGTCGCTATTATCTCCTTAGTTTAGTGTTTAATTTTTTATTTATTCTTCTACTCAATATTTTCTTGAAAGGATAATTATTTTTCTTTCTATGTTTGGATGACAATCTTGACAAAATTATTTTCAAATACCAAAAAAAAACAGAAAAATCTTCTATCACTGAATAATCTTTTATATTCATTTCATATTTTCCAGCAGAATTTCCAAATTTTATTGACAATGTTTCACTTGCATGTAAGTATAAATATAAATTTATAATTAAAATAAAATATAAAGATTACTATTTCTTGAGTTTTATATCAAAAACATTATATATTAACATGTAATTTAAAATTTTTCTATTTAATAGTATATATTATAGGTTTAATGTTAAACAGTGTCTAGGCGAATTAAAAAAATTTGCTATAATGACCAAAATAATTTTTTTTTTAAATACAAAAATAAAGCCCATTTTAAATGTCACGAACGCCACTTAACAATATTACATATAAACAAAAATTTAAAATACCAATTCGTTCAACAGTATACCTAAGTTACCGTTTAGCATAAACATTTATTCCAAAATAATTTATCATATGTAATAGCATAATATTCAATTTTATGTTAATCAAATATAAGGTAATATTTGTGTGCCTCCTTGTCACTCAATTCTCCATAAATTACGGTAATTTTTTTTATAAATTTGACAATATATCTGACGAATATTATTTATTTTTTAAAAAAACCAATTTTATTTAGCAAAAAATTTACCAGAAGTTGGAATAATTGAAACAGCAAGCTCAACACCTCCAAAAGATGGTTTAAAAATTCTTAATTTTACAATTTACTCCTTAATTGATATATAAAATAAACTGTTAAAAAAAAATATATAACGTCTTAAATGGAGAAATATTTTATATATTTTAAATAAAAATATAACGTTATAAATTTATCATTATCTAAAATGGTAATTTCCTTAATAAAACGCAATTTTTATTTTGTATCCTACTTTTTGTTACTATTTAATTTACAGTAAAAATAGGTATGTAGTTGAGAGGGTTTCATTTTTAATTTACCTAAACTTTATAATCTAGCAGTTGAATAAATATTGATTCTGGCCTAAAATTTAGAAAAACTATTTATATGGGGCCATTTACAAAGCGCCATTAAGTTATAAAATTTAACGTGTTTTTTTATTATTAAACCTCATGTGCTCGATTTAAGCCGATTTTATAATTTTTAGTCAGGGAATTGTTATCCTAAGCTTCGAGATTTGACTATTAGATGTCAGAACCTTTGTTGACTTCCATGAGCAAGATTTTTAGACTAGCATAATATTTTTCTAATCGGCTCAGAGCCATTTAACATCACTTATTCATTCATTTTAAATTTATATATTTCATTTATTATATCATTTATGTATATTGTATATTTGATAAAAAAAAAATATATAGATGTAAAGAAGGAATATATTGGACCTAAAACATACCCGCCAAGGAAACATTTATGGAGCATTAGTCCTACTGAATCTACCAAAACATATTTTCAATATAAGTGGAAATAATATTTTGTAAATTGTTAATATTATTATTAACTTTTCGTTTATTTGAAACCTTTTAAAAATACAAAGGTTAATAATTATATAATTACTTGTATATTGTAATTGTAATAAGGGTTTTATTTTTTAAAAAAATAAAATAATAAAAATTATTAACCAATATTTATAATAATTGGACTCCTTGGTTATTTTTAATGTATACAATAATATTTTAAATGTTTTTGATAGTATAGTAAAGAATTAGCATAAGAAAAAATTTTAGGGTTATGGGAATGAATGGCGTTTAGATTATAAATACATAGTTTTTTTTTATCCTATTATAATGTCCATTGAAAAATATATATAATCCAATAGTTATGACTGCTACTATACCGGAGGTGAAGACGCGTAACCAATAGGGGAAAGAGGAAATCCCCCCCCCATCTGAAGTTTTCACCCCATTACACCCCCCCCCTACCCACCACCTTCTCCAAAAAATGTATACAATATTATAAGAAAGATTTAAGTTTTAAAATAACGATCATAATTCAAAATTTGTAGAAAAAAAAAATAGTGAAAATCCAAAATTATTTTTTTATAAATCTAATATAGCTAAAAGGCCTGTAATAGGTGGACTTAAAGATCTTATACAAAATTTATCGGGAAAAAAATCAATTAGTAGTGCCCCCCCCCATTTGTAGTTAGCAAAATCCTGGTTATGACAGTGCGGAGGGTGATATATCTGATGCCAACAGAGAAAGCTCTGATGAGGACTATGAATCCTCATATGTGTGGTCCTTCAGGACACTATACCCCATTTTGATATATATACGGAGTCCTCAGCTGGATATTCGCCTGCTATATAGCTCCTACAGAGAGAGAGAGAGAGACCATAAAATATATTTCGATATTTTTGTTTCATCACATTGGCGCGCAAATTTAAAAAATATTGCCTCTCTTAGGAACAGGAATCATCCTATCAAATCGTTTAGGTGTAATTGTACCCTGAAAAGGGACAAAAGTAAAGAGGAGCTCATTTTTTAACTGATAATCATAATATTGCCATGAGCAAATTGTTAGATAGTAAATGTTATCAGCATTTCTACATTTAGAGGAGAGCCAAATGCTATAGCCAGGAGACAGTCCCAGTAAGACATTTATAAACGTTTAAATGACAGCCATGATCAAAAATTATAATGAAGGCATAGGGGGGGTCGATTTGCATGATATGCTTAGTCAATGGAAAATACATTACATGAGAATAGGATTTTATTTATTAGATTCCCCTTTTGCAGGCGCGGAGCATGGAATAAGTAATCTATTTTAAATAGGTTAAATATTCTGATAAAAATATTAGCAAAAAATTTTTAATTTGAAATTAAATTAAATATTATTACATTTTGTATGTTTAATATTTTATATCACGAAAATTTAAGGCTTTATTTTCTCATATTATTTTTTTTAAAACCGTAAAACACTGATGGATATAAGAAAAATTTTATCAATCAAAAAAAAATTTCTATTTAATTCATTCATGTCTGCCAATGACTATGATTGGGCAAACTTCTAGGTTTTATAAAATTTTTAGAATAGTGATCTCGGGCCCTATTTTTCAGCCCGGCCTGTCATGCAATGATATCATATTTGAGTTTTTTAAATAGACATGGCCTGTCAGATATCTAGATTAGATATCCAAATATACAGAATTTACCTGAATAGAATTATTCCTGAGACATCTTGTGGTACAGAAAGAGTCTACGAAAAGCATGCCTGACAAGATGGAACCTGACATCAAGCTGCCGCATTTTTTTAGGATCAAAAGAGCTAGAATGCCCTTAGAGAAATATCTGAATAGGACTAAATCAGACATTTTTCTGAAATGTTATAAATTGAAGTTTCTTCTATATTCATCTTAGTTTTCTTTAAGAAAGAAAGAAAAATAAAGAAAAGAAAGAAGAGAAAAAAAGACAAACACAAAAATAAAATGTTTTTAATTTTACGAAAACATTAAGTTAAAATAAAAATTACCCAGTTTACCCAGAGAACACATCTCTGTCCCCTGATTTAAATTACTGGTTGGTTGGCATGTGCGCTAAATATTTATATGTTTTACTGCTCATATTTTTATGTAGGCGCAGGCGCATATATTATAAACGTGGGTAACTGGAAAATATTTTTTTTTTAAATTGCTACAAGTATATATTTTAGACCTTTAACACCTGTGCTGCCAACATTTCTATAGAAATTCAAAGAGCTCAAGATTTCAGAAATGCCTTTTTAGCAGCATTCATAGGAGCTAGCTCATTTTTACCCTCTATCTTAACAACATCTCCCCAAATATTGGAATTTCCTTCGTTACTCAAATTCGGCGAATTTTTCCATATTCTTTGTGAAAAGAGAATTCGGTTAGGCGATCCACCTGGTCACTTGATCAACTGTAGGTATATCAGGATTTGATCAAAGATTGAAAGACTGATTTCAATTGAGACCTATATCTATGGTATCTTGAAGATGGCTTTTTTGACGAATCTTGAGAGCTTAAAATCTATCGGCTTTTCAACTTACTTTTTATCAAAATTTTTTTGATAGATTTTTACCATTATTTTTATTAGCTTTTGGTAAATCACACTCATGTGGGCCAATGAACCTGGTCAGTCCCATATCAATACAGTCTTAATTTTGATTAGAATTTCTTTATAAATTAAAACTTACTTGATCAATGTAACAACTACAATTTTTAATATAACAACTTTATTGTAAAATTTTAATAATTAAGAAAAAAATATATCCCATAATTTAAATAATGAATAAGGAAAACATTTAATAATAATAATAATACATGATATTTCTTATTTTAGTTATTATAAATTTTCCGACCAATCAAAAATATGCAATATTTGTAAATTGACGGCTATTATATCGACCATATCAAAAATATTAAAAATAACTGTAAACATAAAAAATGACCAAGGAGTTCAATTCCTATGCTAAATAAAATATGATTTTTTTTTAAGTATAAACTTTAAAACTTTGTATATATCAGAAATTATATGCTTATTACTTTTATTTTTATTAATTTTCACAAATGGAAAGATCATAATATATCAATTACAAAAATTTATTTCCACTATTCGTCAAGTGAACCTTGAAAGACCCTATAATCATATCCATTAGCTCTAATATACACCATTATATCTTTATTATTTTTTAAATATGCATTATACATACATAATATAATAAATGAAATATATGTATTATAAATTTTAAATAATGAGTGTGCTGTTAAACGGATCGATTTGAGTATATTATTTATACCGGCTAACTCAATATTTTATCCAGAAAAATATCACTTCTTCGTGGATAGCACAAAGGTTTTGAGATCTCTAAGCATAATCTCAAGGCTTAAAATAATATTTCTTTGGCTAAAATATTGAGTTAGCCATCTTAAAAAATGCTAAATTGGAGCCGTTTAACTACACTAATGGAGGTTTAGTGCTTAGAAAATATTTAACCCCATATAAATAGTTTTTCTAATTTTTAAACCCGTTTTAAGCTCGGTTTTAGTCTAAAGTATAAATATTTCTATTTAACTTAGTCACATCTGATTATTCCTACTATTATTATGACGAAACTAGTCATATGTTAGAATACGTTTAAAAAAAAATTAAAAATTCGAAATAATAACCATTACAAATTGATTTAAAAATTTTTTATGTTTCAAATTTAGGCCGATAAATTTAATTTAAGTCGTTTCATTCAATAAAGTGGGGAAAAAATGAGAGATAGTTTTGAAAGATTAATTTTGGGTTGAATATATATCCAACTCCCTTAAATTATATTAGAGTCAAATCTATATCCATTTCTCATAGAAAATTATATAAGTATTTTCTGTATGCTTGAATATATTTCCAGAAAGAACAATTGACTAAGCTTTTAACCTTGTCTAAATTTTTCTTTAAAGAAAGAAAGGAAGGAAGGAAGATGGTGTAGTATATTATATTATATTTATTCTACTTTATATTTTTTTATAGTCATTTATTTATAACATTATTTATATTGTTTGTCGTGCTAAAAATAGAATATTTAAAATTATCGGTAATTGTAAAAGTTAATTTATATTCTTCTTGTTGAAATAATATTTTAATGTTTTTATATAAAATATACTTTTATGGAAGATATATATATATATAGTATATACTGATAAATTGTAATATAGATCATTAATTTTACCAATCAGTATAACTTTATTCCTAAAATCCTTACAGAAAGAAAGAAATTTTTTTTTAAAAAAACGCGCTAATTCAAAGGATACATTTGCTAGATTATAAAGTTAGATAATTAAAATTATGAAACCTCTTAACTATATGCCTATTTGTACTAAATCTCAAAATCGTATATAATAATATGTTTTACAAAAAAAATTGGATTTATTAAATTACCAATTTAGATTATGTTGAATTTTAAACGTTATTTTTTTTTATAAATAAAATATTATAAAACATATATATCAATTAAAGATTAAATTGTAAGATTAAGAATTTTTACTATCTTTTGGAGATGTTGAGCTTGTTGTTTTAATTGTGCTAACTTCCGTTATAAATCTCGCTATATAAAATTGGTATTTTATTGAAAAGAAAAATTTTAGTCAAGATATACTGTAAAATTTATAAAAAATTACCATTTGTGATGACAGAGAACTGAGTGATAAGTAAACACATAATTATTACCTAAATTTGTTTAATATAAAAGTTAATATCATGTCACTTACATATAATAATAAACTATTTTGGTAAAATAGATTAATGTTAAACTGTAACTAAGGCAGTGTTATACGAATTGGTATTTTAAATTTTTGTTTTGTTTTAAATCAATATAGCTATATATCGTCATAATATGTAAAAAATAGTAGCGTGAGTGGCATTTAAAATGGGCTTTATTTTTATTATATTTGATAAAAATACTTTTTTGCATTTATAGCAAATTTTTATGATTCGTCTGGGGAACTGTTCTACATTAACCTATAATATACTATATAGAAAATTATAAATTACATGTATATATGTATATATATGTTTTTGAATAAAAATACAACACGATTGAAATAGTATCTTTATATTTTATCTTAATTATAAATTTATATTTATGCTTACATGCAAGTGAAACATTGTCAATAAAACCTTTAAGATTCTGGAAAATATAGTGGTAGAGGAAATTTCTGTTTTTATTCTTGTAATTGTAAATAATTTTGTTAGATTGTTAATCTAAATATTAAAAGAAAAATTGTATCTTTTCAGAAGGAAAAAAAAAATTAAACACTAAAAACCAAGGAGATAATAGGGGACAACAAGTCATTAATTTATTTAAAAATAATATCACCGTTAAAATTTGTCAAAACATTTTCTATGTTAGCGTAGCGTAGCAACGCGGTTTTTTTCCGGCAACGTGTTATTTTTTCAATTTTAAATCATTTATTGAGCGCGTTTTTTTTAAAATTTAAAAAAATCTGATCTAACCGGAAATACTTTTCATCATGTTTGGAATACCTATCTTATGAATTATAGACGATTTTACTGTTAACCTTTGAGTCATTTATAATTTATATAAGTAAAATTTATGAAAAATCTAAATATATTAAGTTTCTAAAGTTTATGGCAAAATTGTCTGAAATTTAATTCCAAGCAGATTGGAATACATTTCAGATAAAAATCAGATTTTTAAAATTTAATGTATACGCGCCTCAAAAAATGACATAAATTTGAAAATATAACACTTTGCCAGAAAAAAAACCATATTGACGTTAACCTAAATAAAAACGAATGTCTTTTATAAATTTTTATTTAGTATTTAATACTGTTTTTTTTTAAATGTATTTTTTAGTAAAATATATTTTTTTTTTGAAGATATGCATAAAATACCTCTTAAATTTATTTACTAAAAATAATCTTGTGAATATTTAAGTTTCAATCAATTATATTATTCAGTATAGTATATAAGTTTCATAATATTAAGCGTTTAAAAGTGTTTTCCACCCAATTTATATAGTAAACGTGTTATGTTCAATAGACGCGTTATTAATTAAAAATCCTGCCAATAAATTAGGTATAATTTATAAAAGTGTTAGACGATATGATGATATAACAACTAGAAACCGTTCAGGCCCGCCCGTACTCGGCCCGGCCTGAACGGTTTCGGGCCGGGTCGGGCCTTAAAAATATTTTAAAATATATCTAAATTTATTATTGTTGAATTTTTTAAGTAAAATAAAAAATATGTGATTTTATTCATATAAAGTAGACGCCATATAATATATATCGTTTATTTCGAGTAATTATAAGAATTAATTTTTATTTTTAAATAATTTCGGGCCGCGCTGAACAACTATGATAAAATTTGAAAAAAAAAGATATGTGGCGATGCGTTGGTAACAAAAGATAAGATATTACAAATTATAAAATAATTATAGGGAAATTTGATACACCAAAAATTTTTATTAATAATTTTTTTTAAAAAACAGAAATTTTTTTTTTTAAATACTTTGTTGGAGCAAGAATGTAATATTTTATTTAAAATATTATGGCGTAGTGTTGTTAAACGGGTCGTGTGGAGCCCCATTTTTAAAACGGAAAACTCAATATTTTAGCTAGAAAAATATTGCATAAGTCTCGAGATTTCGATAATTTATGTCCAGACCTTTGTTCCTTCTATGAGCCAAATCTACAAGCTTGCGTAATATTTTTTCTGGATGTAGTATTGAGTTAGCCGTTTTTATAAAATCGAGTTAAAACGAGCGGTTCAACAACATTATCGCTATGAAGAATCAGCTTTGATTTCGATAGCTTTAAATAACGCGACGCTTGTAAATAACAACGCGTTTAATATAAATTCAGATCAATCCATTAAAAAAAAAATTTTTTTTAAATATATTTAATTTCAAATCCTTTTAAAGTTGTCTTAAAATTTAAAATGAATATATAATTTGTATTTTACCTTTTAATTTTTTTTTTTGAATATAAGCAATCTTCTTTAATTTTTGAAATGGCAAAATAAATCCTTTATATAGTGATTTTAAATGAGAAATCACGTGAACACTTTAGCCCTATTATAATTATATGCGTAAAATAAAAAAATATGCAATGTATTTGTTATAAAATATAAAATTACTTGGAATTATATCTACGTGATATTTTTTTTATTAATATAATATTTCAATAGAAAAATTCTCCGAAATATTTACATAATTTTATACAAATCGCAAAATCATTTTCTTCGTTATCAACTTCTTGTATAAATTTCTTTTTTTTCATCAAAATTCATGGAATAAATTTTTAACTTTAATCTTCAACATTTTTTTTGGGTTACCGGGAGCCTATAAAGAGAGGTATTTTTTTTTGATGAAATGGGAAAATGACATAAAAAAAAATGTTATTTGAAACGTTATAATTTTTTTTGCATTAGAAATGTGCCTACAAATGATTTAATTTTAACTAGTATTTTAGGTAATAAGCCAATTTTTCATAGTCAATGAATTTTGTATGTTTACGTGAATTTCTTGATTTATATCAGAGCTTTACGAATTTAATATTGGCATCAAGACACGATGATAGTTCAAATATTATTGTAGGATCTGTAGAATAATATAAGAAAAATTTCTTTATTCCCTCCTTTTTTTAGTTGTTGTTTCAAACTTAAATATAGTCCGATTTAATGAGCATTGAGATTAAGCTAAATAATGGAAACCGCCAACATTTGGAGAAATCTAATAGCTAATAATATGCCAGTTGTTTTAAAAATGGGCAAAAATCAAGGTTTTAATAGCGTTATACATTTGGATAATTTTTTAGATCAAATAAATAAGATAAAGAGTATTTACCTTATGTATTTAAATTATTATATCACTTCATTATATAGTGATTTTGAAGCCAAATTTACTGATTTAATCAATGAAAGATTAGCTCTATCACATGGGAAATTATTTATATTTATTTTTTAAATATTGCTGGTTTATATATATATATATTCAACATTTCTTAAGACTAATTTTTTTTTATCAGCACATATATATTTTATAGTAATCATTTATAAAAGTTAGCTTTTTAAAATTTTTAACTCTGAGAATTAAAGGAGGAAATTATATTCCAAAGCCGTGGAAGATTAAAAGATGTGCAAAAATTTAGGTAAGAAAAAACATCTTTAAGATGAGGAAAAAACTGGTTCTTGGGAAGAATGAGGATGATTCTTTAAATCCTTAGCCAAAGATTATATGTGGTGGTCTGGTATAAATAATGACATAGACATGGAAGTGAGAAGTTGTGACGATTGTAACATATACCATGACAATAAAGATACAAAATTCGTAGGTTTCTACAACCAAACCATTTGATAAACATAGATTATGTGGGTCCGTTTTTCAAAAAATTATAATAAGCAAATTTCTATTATTGTTCCTGTTAAAAGTATTACGACCGATATCACTTTAAAATAAATTTTTAAAAATACCGAAACTATAGTTACTAATAACGGCACTAACTTCACAAGTAATGATTTTGTAAAATTTGCAATGATTATGGAATTAAACATATCATCCGCATACCACCAGCGATCCAATGGTCAGATAGAACATATGGTAAGATCGTTTAAAACACATATGAAAAGGAATACCAAAATTGACTTAGATACTGCACTTGACAAATTTTTATTCAATTATAGAAACACGCGAAATGACACTACAGGAGTTACTCCTTCCAAGAGAATGTTCAATCGCGACATTAGAGGGTTATATGGGATTTATTAACCGTTGGGAGAAAATGAGAATAAAATCAACATTACTTACCACGCAATAGAACCTATAACGTAGGATTTTGTTTGGTACAAAATACAAGGTAATGATAAATGGTGGAAAGGTATGGTATAATGTTCCAAATTAAGACTTACAAAGGTATTTTGAGGAGGAACTTAGATCTATTAAGAATAAGAAATTGTTTTAACACACTTATTAATCATGATTCTAATTCTAAGGATTTTTTAAAGAGGGAAGTGTGGACAAAAATGTAAAAACTACTTATTAAATATAATGTAACACCGATTTATAGACCAATACGAATTAAACAAAAACCTGCTTATTTAAAAGCCTATATAACTTAAAATATAAAAATAAATTAAACACTAAAACGCGAAAAAATAAATTGGGCACTAAAACTCAAAAATGAAAACGCTAAAAATATTATATAGCAATCTTATTGATTTATCATGCTTCCCTCATTCACATATCCAACATGATCCATTATTATGTCTAATTATTCGTGACTGACTGATGATAATAACAATTTTGAAAATTGATAATAATAACGACTGAGCACTACAAGCAAGCTACATAAGAAAATCACGATTCATGAGGACAAATTTCTATAAGGATAACAAGCTTAATATTTAAACAAACTAACGTGCAAACTCAATTTAAACAAACAGACGATTGGGACAAGCCAACGATTACATTGACTCATGCAACGACTTGAACAACCATTTAAACAGCAAATTTTCTATGATAGCTTAGATGAAATTATGGGGTGGCTTTTTAGAAGAGAGAGAATGTTATATAATAAATTTAAATATTAAAGTTTATTAAATTATTATCGCTCTTATATTGTGAAACATTCAAATTATACCTTTATCTTATTTTGCCTTTCGACTTATGATTCAACCTTTTTTACAACTTTACCTTTTATTACCTCTGCTTTTCGTTTTGATTATTATATACATTATTCTAATTTATATTTATAAATAATATATATATATATATATAACGTGTAGAAAATGATAAATAGAACATTTTTATCTTGAGACCACACCATCCACATAATGCAATGCAATTCAAACTATTTTTGAACATTTTAATTTTGTGAGCTATACATATTGATGGTATTAAATCATATCTCCGTTTTTTTCAATCTCTTTTTTATCCAATTCCGAAAATAAAACAACAAATATTTTATAAATATATTATACTCCTCGTTGTCAACGCCATTATGAGACTTTTGGCCGCTCAGGGCAAAAAATAATTTGTCAGCCCTTTAAAGAAAACAATTTACCTAAGCTTTTTGCACAATTTTTCGTAACGAGAGAACTAAATGCATGTATACTCTGATTAAACTTTAATCACAAACGAGTAGCGTACATTACAAAAAATGAATATGATCGTTAAAATATTGTAATGTAATTTATCCTCCTCGCCTTTTAACGTGCAAAAGAGTATATTATGTCGACATAATCTTATCGATGAATCTTATTTTCTATTGAAATTAAAGAGGGGATTAACAAATCGGTCCTGTGCCATACGGGATCATAGGTAAGTTCCAATTTAATTTGAGCGCGAAGCTGCGTTCTGTGGGTGCCCCGGGTTGGAATGGTTAAAGCAATCCTTAGTACAATAGAGATTAATGTAGCGTAAAATTTTTAATGCAGTTTTTATGGGATGCTTGCTTAATATATTCACCAAAATTTCTAATTCCGAGGCTTATGGGAGAAATGATCCTACATTCTCCGCTAGATAGTAGCATCCTTTTTTCTGTAAATCTTAATCCCGTGTTTTTTTCTTCTTCAAACGGAAGTGACTTTTATTCAAATTATTTAAATTGAAGAAGAATACCAAATTTTTTAATCAAGTCACGAATTTTTTTTAAAAGATAGAACAATATGTGACTCATAAAAAGTAATAAACGATTAATGAATATAATTTTATTGATGGCTAAAATTTCCAGACATTATCATTCCATCTCGGTTTTACACGCGAAAGAAGTTTTTCCAATCGATTATCTAAGCGGAATTTTATTGCCCTGGTTAGATTAGTTTAATCTATAATGATCTAGACCTTTAGACTAAAAAATGAATATATAAAAAAACATAATTATTAACTGTATACTTTACATTAAAAATAGTTATTGGGACAGAAAATTAGGATGATGAGGGAACGGGATTTATCCCATACGTGCCATAACTTCGGAGTTGCGTTCGCCCTATTTAAAGATAGGGTTGGTAGGAGACTTCCGATTTCTAAAGTACACTAACAGGATGGTGATTTTTTAATACATCATTGAAAACAATTTTCCATAATCTATCCTAGTGACTATAAAAATCCTCTAAAGTTAAAAATCATGATTACATTATATAAAACTGGAAAAGATTATGATAGTGTTGGTAAAGTGCTCAATTTTTTAAAACGACTAACCCAATATTAGAGCCAGAAAATGTTATACAAGTCCCCGGGTTTCGTTAATAGATTTTCCAAACCTCCCCTCTTCCTAGAGGTCTACAGTGGGCGGGTTTTTGGACCATGAGCCCGCCCACCCAATGTTTTAAAAATGCACTTGAACGGCCCCAGGGTCACCATTATCCCAGAGCGGGCCAAATTTTTGGTTTATTGGACAAATGTCTTAGCATCCGACTGTAGAAATTCACCCTATCATCATATTGCTTTACACATCTGTCATCTAATTTTTACGTTCCCTACCAGGATTGAACCTGGGACCTTCTGTTTCCAAGCCTTATTTAGGATTATGAAACCAAACCCTCATTTTCCATAAACCCGGGTTTTTTATATTGATTTCTAAAAAAAACAAAATAAAAAACAAAACTATTTAATTATTTTGATTTTCCTAAATAATTTTATTAAAGGCTAACCATTGAGATCATATGAGACATCAGAGATATAATATAGCCATTTTTGTATCAAATAACCTATATTAATTTTAAAGTGTTTAGCAATAAAAAGAAGTAGATAGACTTATGGCTTCGTTGAGATATGCGATACCCAAAATCAGTGTCTAAAAAATAACTCTTAAAACTTTGAACAAAAATATTCTATAAGATGATAAAGGTTAAAGAAGATAAAGATCTTTTAAAAAATAATTCATGAATAAAAATCACGCAAAATATTTAAATTCGATAAAAATTGAAGATTTTTTAATTATAGAACATGTTTAAATTCTCCCCAAAAATAGTTAAATAGTAATCATATTATTATTTAAAATTATTTTGTTTAATATTTATCAAATTTTTAAATAGTCCCCATGAGTCATAAAAGTCATCATAATTATAAAATCTAGTCCCTTTATATACTTTTGGAGATCACGAGTTTTACACGTGATTATAAAATCAGGTGACTATTTATAAATTTGAGAAATATTAAACAAAATAATTTTAAAAAAATAAATATTAATAATTTGACAAATATGACAATAGTTACTGTGAGAAACGAGCTCGATTATATTAAAGTTAGTATCCAGTTTATCAAATAAAGATTTGTCCGAATTTAGGTTAAGATCCAAATATATTATTGAAAATAAGCTATTTAAAATCTGACTTAAAATAATAAGTAATGTCCTAGATCAGGAAATAAGAATAACGAATAATATTTAATGTTTTATTTATTTTATATGTAGAGGAAAACGAGAAAATAACAACGATCGAAAGAAAATTTTAAATTTTTACTTCCTTTTTCTTACTGGAAAAAACGAGATAAATAAAGATCCATAAGAAATGAGGAAAAATAAGGAGTAAGAGATCATAGTAGATTGTCAGATTATATCTGGGAAATATATGTGCTACAAACTTCGAGGAAGATTTTAATCCATAACTATAAGATGAAAAGCAATCTGATATAATTGTCATCCCTTATTATTACAATGTGTTATTCAAAACTTGTAAAATTATAAAGAGCCCTCAATTTAATATAAGCTTATATTCAATTGATTATAAAAAAAATTGCATTAGTAATTGTTAACTATTCTGAACTAAATAGTAAATAATAATTGTTAAAAAATAATAATTTTAAAAAAAGTATTTCTTTATATCATAATTGTGTGTTGAGGGCCATCTTGCGGATTAATATTTATGAAATTTTTATGTTTTTAATATTTTTTTTAGATTCAATTTAATCTTATTTTAACGCATAAAAGTTTTTCGAAATCAATATTTCTAAAACATTTTTTTATAAAAATTAATTAATAATGAAGATAATATCAATTTATAAAGTAATAAAAAAAATTCTTTTACATTAATAAACTACCATAATTTGGCTATCATTTAAAGGCTATAAATAATCTAATTTATAATTACATTGTCATCCATGGGGTCACCTTACGCAAACCCTTTTACGATATTCTTTTTATCAAATATAATATTTTTTATTTATTCAATTTTTAACATTTAGAAATATAACATTATCAAGGTTAATAGTAATATGGAAAATTTTAATTCAAAAAAAAAGATAAAACGCTAAAGTTATAATTTTTTTATGAATTTAAATTTAGTTTATCCTATGTAAGATCAAATGAGGTCTTTGCTGCTCAACCCAATGTTGCTAAATGTACCTCTGTCAAACCATTAAGTTCCTTTTTTTCTATTTTTTATAATTTTTAGGATTCAATTTGCCTAAAATTTTAAAAACAGATTCTCAATCGCTTACCCCCCTTTCCTTTTTTGTTATTGAAATTTTTTTCGCCCATTTACAAGCCTGCGATAAGATATAATTTATAAATACTAACTGAAAATGATGAAATCGCGACAGCTGTTTACGTGTATATCAAAAATGTTTTTATAGCCGATTTCGCAATCACACTTACTTTAAATGCAGCCTAATTCGTTCGGTCCACCTTTACCCACGATTTTTTAAATTTAAAAATATAAAATAGATTTTTATTTTTATAGGTAAGATATTTTTAAAGTTTATCATAATTTTTATATATTTCTTCCTTACCTTTTATGATTTTAGTTATGCAACCAATCTCCCATGGGGAGAAAGGGGTTTCGCCCTTCCATTTTTGCTAATTCGACCATGTCCCTTCTATAAAAAATAAGATTTCATATTATAGATATTGATTTTCACGTATTTTTTTTAAATTTTGTTTTTAAAATATATTAACACCTTTATATCATCTCCGTTAAAGTTGACTTAGTAAACATTCGATATGCGTTTAACCAAGCGTGGGGGATGAGGGGATGGAGGCGCGTATATTAAATTTAATATTGCATTGCCCTCGTGTTCTAGGGTTGAATAATTTGGAGGCTATGTCTCCTACCCACCCCGGCCATGTAGACACTGATTATAGATATTACCAGATGAAATCCTTAACTACGCATATATTTAAAATTTATTGTGGTGTTTATGTTTTAAGTCCATGTTATTTATTTGTAATAAATTGTCATTTCTATTGTATTCTAGGTCTTTAGGCTTTGTCTTCTAAAAATATCCAACCAAACCATTTTAAATTTCTGAACCCTTCAGATTCGAAGCTATATTAAACTTTACATTGATAGTGAAATGTGCATATATTTATCAAGATCTTTAACTGTGGATAACTAAATTTTGAAAAGTTAACATCATCCAGCAAATCACATTAAGAAATTATTTTTTTATAATATCTAAATCAAAAGTGTTTAATTATTTCTAATCTATTAAATTGTTAAGATTAGGTAAGTTTCAATTACATATTTATTTAAATTCAAGTCTATATTTTTTGAAGTTATCAGATTTTATAATTTTTGTACCTATTATTGACCAAGACATGTGAAAAGTCTAATAATTAATTAATCGATTGTTTTAAGTTAAAAATGTGAAATTGATTTTATGAATAATGATTATATTTATATTCTACATTTCTTTTATAAATTATCTCCTTCCATATATTTAGACATGATACAAAAAATATAATCATAATATTGCCATGAGCAAATTGTTAGATAGTAAATGTTATCAGCATTTCTACATTTAGAGGAGAGCCAAATGCTATAGCCAGGAGACAGTCCCAGTAAGACATTTATAAACGTTTAAATGACAGCCATGATCAAAAATTATAATGAAGGCATAGGGGGGGGGGGGTCGATTTGCATGATATGCTTAGTCAATGGAAAATACATTACATGAGAATAGGATTTTATTTATTAGATTCCCCTTTTGCAGGCGCGGAGCATGGAATAAGTAATCTATTTTAAATAGGTTAAATATTCTGATAAAAATATTAGCAAAAAATTTTTAATTTGAAATTAAATTAAATATTATTACATTTTGTATGTTTAATATTTTATATCACGAAAATTTAAGGCTTTATTTTCTCATATTATTTTTTTTAAAACCGTAAAACACTGATGGATATAAGAAAAATTTTATCAATCAAAAAAAAATTTCTATTTAATTCATTCATGTCTGCCAATGACTATGATTGGGCAAACTTCTAGGTTTTATAAAATTTTTAGAATAGTGATCTCGGGCCCTATTTTTCAGCCCGGCCTGTCATGCAATGATATCATATTTGAGTTTTTTAAATAGACATGGCCTGTCAGATATCTAGATTAGATATCCAAATATACAGAATTTACCTGAATAGAATTATTCCTGAGACATCTTGTGGTACAGAAAGAGTCTACGAAAAGCATGCCTGACAAGATGGAACCTGACATCAAGCTGCCGCATTTTTTTAGGATCAAAAGAGCTAGAATGCCCTTAGAGAAATATCTGAATAGGAATAAACAGACATTTCCCTGAAATATTATAAATTGAAGTTTCTTCCATATTCATTTTTTAAGAAAGAAAGAAAGAAAAGAAAAGAAAGAAAAGAAAAGAAAAGAAAAGAAAAGAAAAGAAAAGAAAAGAAAAAGAAAAGAAAAGAAAAGAAAAGAAAAGAAAAGAAAAGAAAAGAAAAGAAAAGAAAAGAAAAGAAAAGAAAAGAAAAGAAAAGAAAAGAAAAGAAAAGAAAAGAAAAGAAAAGAAAAGAAAAGAAAAGAAAAGAAAAGAAAAGAAAAGAAAAGAAAAGAAAAGAAAAGAAAAGAAAAGAAAAGAAAAGAAAAGAAAAGAAAAGAAAAGAAAAGAAAAGAAAAGAAAAGAAAAGAAAAGAAAAGAAAAGAAAATGTTTTTAATTTTACGAAAACATTAAGTTAAAAATAAAAATTACCCAGTATACCCAGAGAACATTTCTCTGTCCCCTAATTTAAAATACTGGTTGGTGGAGTATTTTTGCATGTGCGCTAAATATTTAAGAAAATTATTTTTGATAATTTGTTTGTTTCATTGCTTATTTTTAGTAGGCGCACATATTATAAACTTGGGTGACTGGAAAAAATTTTTTTATTTTAATTGCTACAAGTATATATTTTAGACCTTTAACTTGTGCTGCAAACATTTCTATAGAAATTCGAAGCGCTCACGATTTCAGAAATGCCTTTCAGCGGCATTCATAGGAGCTCGTTTTTACCCTCTTACTTAACAACATCTCCTCAAATTGTGGAATTTCCTTTGTTACTCAAATTCGGGGAATTTTCCCATATCCTCTGTGAAAGGCGATCCACTAGGTCACTTGCTCATAACTATAGGTATTTCAGGATTTGATCAAAGATTGAAAGACTGATTACCTATATCTATGGTATCTCGAAGATGGCTTTTTTGGCGGATCTTTATACAATGTTATGTCGGCCATCGAGTACGTTGAAATGGAAGCATAAAAAATTGGTCTTTCCTTAAATAGGAAAAAATAAAATGCTAGATATCCTCTATCAACATTAAATATAGTATTCACAACACCAGACTTTAATATCATTCCGCGCGTGGAACTCTGTCGTTTAGATTCTCCTATCGGCTTTTCAACCTTTTTGTCAAAATTTTTTTGACAATGTGATTCAATCCCTTTTTAATTTCGCTAAAGAATCATCCTCATCTTCCCAAGAACCACTTTTATTTTTTCCTCGTCAAAAATACGCTTCATAGAAAATTTGAATCTTAAAGAGCATAAGATTTAGGTTTAAATATAAATATCTTGGTAGGCACAAAGCTGACGCTTATTTATGACTACATTCAGAAGGCTTGAAATAAATATTTTAAATAAATTTTCTAATCCATGTTCAATTTTAGTTCCATCTGAAAGTTGAGATTGTAATGGCACAAGGTTTAGTTAAAGGTTGAAGATTAAAGTTTTTTAAAAAAAAAATTAATATTAAACCATGAAATTTTAAATAAGAAAATATAAATTTAAACACGAAATTTGATTCGAAAATGATTTTGTTTTTCTCTAAAATTAAGTAAATATTTGATTTTCGGAGATTTTTTTCTATTTTAAATATATAGGTACAATATAATTCTGGTCTAGTTAAAAATAAAATTTTTATCACGTAAGCTATAATTCCAATAATTTCTAATAATATTTATTTTACGCGTACAATTATAATAGGGCTAAGGTATTCACGTGATTTCTATTTTTAAGAAATTATTATATATACGGAATTTATTTTTGACCTTAAATTAAAAGGAGATCGCTATATTCAAAAAAAAAAAATTAAAGGTAAAATACAATAAATATTTTTTAAAACAGATTTTTTTTAAGGGTCTAAAATTTATAGTAAACGCGTTACGTACAGGCGTCGCGTTATTTAACGCTATCGAAATAAAAGCTGATTCTTCATAGCGGCACGTTTTGAGTCGATTTTTACGGCTAACTTAATATTTCGTCCAGAAAAATATTACGCAATCCTGAAGATTTTCCTCATGGAAGGAACAAAGGTCTAACTCATGTATTATAGAAATCATGAAGCTTATGCAATATTTTTCCGGCTAAAATATTGAGTTAAGCCGTTTAACAAAACTACGCTATAATACTTAATAAAAAATATCATCTTTGCTTTAATAAATATTCAATAAAAAAAAATTGAGTATATTTTTTAAAAAAAATTTGTTAATAAAATTATATAATGTATTAATTTCCCTATTAATTTTTTTTACAATTGGTATATCTCATTATTTGTTACCAAACGCAATGGCCACATATCTTTTTCAAATTTTATCATAGTTGTTATATATCGTCGTATCGTCTAACACTTTTATAAATTATTCCTAATTTATTGGCGTGATATTTTTAAAATAATGCGCCTACTGAACATCTCGCTAGTGTTGTTAAATTAACTAACTTTTGACGATCTCTATTGTGGCTTAGTTCAAGCTTTTAGCCTAAAAAAGATTGAATTAAGACTCTAAGTTGAGTCTAAACTTGAAGATTGATTGGAATATTTTTGAATAAAAAAATGGCTAAGCTGTTTTATAGTTGACTAAAGTTAGGTAGTCAAACAACACTACATAACGCGTTTACTATAAATTCTCTGGAAACCACTTTACACGTTTAATTTTATGGAATTTAAATAATTTATTAAACAATTTATGGAAACTTAAATATTCTCAAATTTTTACAAAAAAATAAATTAAGCATTTCTTCAAAAATAAAATATATATATATATTTCACTAAGAAATACGTTTCAAAAAAATAAACAGTATTTACAAATACTAAATACCAGAAGAGATACTTTTTAAATGGATCTAGATACAGATACATCGTCTAAAATAATATCTAGATACAGATATTTTAATCAAAAATCTTTCTAGATACAGATACCACATTTTTATATCTAGATACAGGATCTAGATACAAGTATCTAGATCCTTTAACAACTCTGCTAAATACCCATATAAAAATATATATAAGAATTAGTCTTTATATATGTTAGGACCAATGTGTTATTTTTTCAAATTTAAATCATTTAGGGCGTTAATTTAAAGTCAATTTTTAAAACTTAATAAAAATTGTAGATTTTCATAAAAATTTTTAAAATATAAATTATAAATGACTCAAAGGTTAACAGCAGAATTGTCTATAATTCATAAGATAGGTATTTTCCAAACATGATGGAACGTATTTCTGGTATGATCAGATTTTTAAATTTACGTGCTCAAATTTATGATTTAAAGTTGAAAAATAACACATAGCCAATGGTATGTGAATTTTAATGGTGGTAATATGGCTTGTCGCTATTATCTCCTTAGTTTGGTTGCTTAATTATTTTTTGCTTCTACGAATATATTCTTGAAAAGATACTACTTTTCTTTTTATATTTAGATAACAATCTAACAAAATTATTTACAGATACAAAAAAAACGACACAAAAAACCGAAAAATCTTCTACCACTGAATAATCTTTGATAAAATTTTATCGACAATGTTTCAGCGAAATGTAAGCTAAATTTATAATTAAAATACAATATAAAGGTCACTTATTTCAATTGAATTTTATATTTATCATAAACATTATATATATATATAACATATAATTTAAAATTTTCTATCCAATAGTATATTATAGGTTAATGTTAAACAGTGTCTAAGTGAATCATAAAAATTTGCTATAATGCCCAAAGTATTTTGTTTAAAATACAAAAAAAATAATAAAGCCCATCTTAAATGCCATGCACTCCACTTAATAATTTTACTTATATTATAACGATATCTAGCTATAATGATTAAAACAAAATTTTAAAATACCCAATTCGTTTAACATTGCTTTACATAAACCTATATTAAAAAATAATTTATTATATGTAGTGACATAATATTCACTTTTATATTAAACAAATTTAAGCTAATAATTGTGTGCCTACTTATCACTCAGTTCTCTATCATCACGAATGGTAATTTTTATAAAATTTTACAATATATCTGACTAATATTATTTATTTTTCTTAAAAAATACTATTATATAAGCGAGACCTTTATTGGAAGTTAGCACAATTGGAACAACAACTCCAACACCTCCAAAAGATGGTTTAAATTCTTAATTTTACAATTTAAATCTTTAATAAAATATAATTTTTTAAATTGAGTAACCCTTTAATAATTTATTTAAAACGTTTAAAAAATTCAACATTATCTAAAATGGTAAATTTTCTTAATAAAACGCAAATTTTTTTTGTAGCATATTAATTATTTAAAATAGGATCCTATCTTTAATTACGATTTAGAGTAATAAATAAGTAAATAGTTGAGTGGTTTCATATTTTTTATTTTCTAACTTTATAATCTAGCAGATGTATCTTTGAATTATCGAGGTTTTTTTTTAAATTCCTTTCTTTCTGTAAGGATTTTAAGAATAAAGATATTATAATTTAAGTGTTGGTAAAATAATGATCTTAATTAAAGTATATTGTATTATATAAAAAACATATAAATATTATTTCAACAAGAAAATAAATTAACTTTTATAAGCACGGATAATATAATATTATAAATTTCTTTTCTTTCTTACTTCCTTCCTTCCTTCCTTCCTTCCTTCCTTCCTTCCTTTAAGAAAAAATTTAGACAAGGTTAAAGGCGTAACCAATTGTTGCTTTGGAAATAATTCAAGCATGTACAGATAATAATTATAAAATTTCAACGAGAAATGCATATAGATTTTACTCTATTTATAATTAAGGGAGTTGGATATATATTCAACCCAAAATCAATCTTATATAAGCTATCTCTCGTTTTTTTTTCTTCATTTTATTGCATTTAATGAAACAATTTGAAACATAATTAATTATTAATTCAATTTGCATAAGGATATTTTTTGTTAGCATATTATTTTATTTAGAATTTCATTTTTTTTTTATGACCTATTCCAAAAGATGACTAGTTTCGTCATAATAATAGTTGGAATCACCGGATGTGCTTGAACTGAGAATGGAACTAATTTAAACAGAATTATTTCTACTTAAGAAAAATTAATTGTAAATTTAAATTTAGACTAAAACCGAGCTTATAAAGGGTACAAAAATAAGGTAAAAACTATTTATATGGGTTCAAATATTTAGCCAGAGAAATATTATCATAATCGCTAATAGATGTCAAAACTTTTGTGCTATTAATGAAAACGATCAGGCTTGAGCAACGTTTTTTAAAAAAATATGATCAAATTTACTCATAATTTAAAATTTATATATATTTCATTTATTATAATATGTATGTATAATGTATATTTAAAAAATAATATAGATCTAAAGATGGAATATATTGGACCTTATAAATTCCCTTCATTTGGGCTTCTGCCATACAGAACCTGATATGAAACAATTTCCAATAATTGAAAAAAAATATTTCAAATTATAATATTATCATCTTTACATTATTGAAACTTTCTAAAAAAAATAAAAGTAATCAGCATATAATTTTTGATATATTAAATATAATGCATTAAGGTTTATACTTTAAAAATAAAAATCATATTTTAGCATAGGAATTGGACTCCTTGGTTATTTTTTAATGTTTTTAAAATTGTCATTATAATTATATAAATAGTCGTCAATCATCACATATTGCATATTTTTGATTGGTCGGAAAATTTAAAATAAATAAGAAATATTATGTATTATTTATTATTATTTAATGTTTTTAATATTGTCGTAATATATAATTATATAATAGACGTCAATCATCACATATTGCATATTTTTGATTGGTCGGATAATTTAAAATAAATAATTAAAAAAAAGAAATATAATTATTCATTATTTGGATTATGAGATTTTTTAATTATTAAATTTTACAATAAAGTTGATTATTAAGAATTTTACATTAATCATTAAGTAAGTTTAATTTAATATAACATCAATATGACCACATTTATTCTTAATAATTGTTGCACAAATTTTTGGTAATCTTTCGATAAGATTTTTTAAATATTCGCAAGTGATATTGTTCCATTCTCTCTGTAATACTTCCCAAAGGTGCGAATGAGAGGTTAGAGGGCTTTTTCGCGCTTGTCGATCAAGATGATCCCATAAAAGTTCGATTGGATTGAGATCGGAATGCTGGGATGGCCAAGTCATCAACTCGAGAATACCGTGTTGTTGTAGATTATGTAAATAATCTTTGCATAGCTTGGATGTATGCTTTGGGTCATTATCATGTTGAAATAAAAAGTTATTCCCGATCAAACGCTTTCCTGATAAATCTCATGGTCCTCAATGATTTGCCGGTATTCCTCCTTGTTAAGGATTTTTTTATTTTGACAATGTCGCCTTTTGCCACGGCATCAAAGCACCCTCACGCCATAATAGACCCTCCCCCGAATTTGACTGTGGGAATTATGCAGTGATCCGCTCATTCGCTCTCCAGCTGAGCGGCGGATATATTGCCTTCTTTTAAAACCGAAGATTTCTAATTTTGACTCATCACTCCTTAAGACCTGGTACCAGTTGGCAGATGTCCAAAATTGATGTTTTCGTGCCCAGTCTAATCGCTTTTTTGCTCAAGAGTGGCTTTTTGACCGCTACCCTACCATAAAGTTCAAAGCTTCTAAGGCGCCTTTTCACAGTTGTGACACTTATCGGGTTTTCTCGAGTCAGATTAATCTCCGCAGCTATCTCTGAGGCGACAAGGCGTCGACGTTTACTCATCTTTGCTATATACCTATCATCCCTTAAAGTCGTTTTGCGGGGTCTTCCAGGCCTCTTTGGATTCGATATTGTATTATTGTTGCCTAATCCATTACAATAGACTGTTCGTCGAGCTAGGGTTAATTCTCTGGCAATTCGGCGTACTTTTACCACTAATGTGTAAATTAATTATTTTGTATTTAGTTGGAATAGTGATTTCTTTTCTTTTAATCATTTTGGTCGAATGTTCTAAACAATGATTTAAAACAAAAAAAAATCTAGGAATTTTTTTTAAAAAATAATTAAAAATAGGTAATAATAATCAGATTAGAATGTGATTAATGACTCTTTTCCAAAAAACAATGGGCAACTTAAAAATTTTGTTTAAAAAAAACTAATGAACCCTATTTAACCAAATTGGTCATTTTTGACATGTTATTTTCAAAGGCTAAAATTTCATAGAAAGATTTATAGAAATTCCGAGTTTTTTATTTCTAAACATGTCTAGACATCTTAAATTAAATAATCAATTCACTTTTACCCAAGTAAAGTTTTAAGTTATAAATTTTTGCAGGGTGGGCAGTCATTTATGGCCTGTAGATAAAATGTCGATCAAAAAAGTGATCTGTAAAATTAGTTTTTGTGGAAGTGAAATAGGGTAAAAAAAATGATCACACGTTTGAGGAAACTTTGTCTTAGATATAATGTATTTGTTTTAATGAAAAATAAAGTATGTATAAAAAAATTAATCGTTTTGATGCAGATTATATATGTAATATTAATAATTTTTCATTTTATTAATCAGGTTTTAAATAAGAAGTTCCCTATCCCTACTTCAAACCCTTTGTATTAACTTATCTATTGAAAATTTACAAAGATTTTTTGTATATATATCGATGAAAATTTACAGTTAGAGAGAGATAATATTTTAGAAATAATATAATAAAATTTATTTATCCACCACTATTTAGCAGTTTAAATTCTTACTATATAATTAATCATATTCCTAAAAATGGTAAAAGTATATTTAAAATATATAATTCATAAATATTCAACCCGCGAGTTGGCGTTTATTGTTTTTAAATACCTTATTTAAATATATAAAAATTATTATTATAAATTTTTTTAACATAAATTTGTAAATACAAACCTTCCATTTAGTTTAAGAGACTAAAAATTAAAATAGTCATCTGTTGTAGCTGTTGATAAAAAAGAAGAAATAAATTTAATATAATATACTGATTGTCAGTCATGTTATGACAGGAAGAAGTAATTTTCCTTGGGGGAAGAAGGGAAAATGGGGCATGGGAAGATGCCAGCTGGGAAGAACAAAGAATGGAGAAGACTAATATGAAACCTTTATAAGTATTTGGATGTGAACATAAATTAAAGATGGTATTTGTTTACTGTTTGTATTTATTTTATTATTAAGAAAGGATTGTTATTGAGAGTAAAGGATTTTTTATTTTATTTATGATGTTTTCAAAAATGTTGCCAGCTGACCAGGATCGACAACATATGGATTTAGGTACACAACGCATAAGTACTAATCACTATACAGGGGTAAGTGAGATTAAGAGGTGAGTTTAAGGGTTTCTATAATTTTATCTTAAATATTTAGATTACAAAGCTTAAGATAGAAAGTATGTAATGAGTATTAGGCAGGAATATGAAAATAAGATCAGGAATTTAAGACAATAATATTTGGTATATTATATGTCCCAATGTTTGACAATAAGTAATGTCTTATTATTTGGTACGCCTTAAGACTCATTGAATGGTGTTATAGGTTCCGTCATAGGAAGATAAGACCTCAAGATCATCAGGATAAAAGGATTGCAAAAAATTTAAATATTTGAAATTTATGAAAATATATATGGAAATGGACTTTTGTAATAAAGTATGTGTTATATAATTATGCATTTTGGGTTTTTAAATGATGGTTATGAGTGGGATAATTTATTATTAATTAATATTAATATATTGTATATGTAATTCAGCATTATTAATTAATGTTAATATATTTTATATGTAATTCAGTTTCAATTAAGGTTGATATGTTATTAAGGGATCTATTGAGGGTGAGTTAATGTTGTTTATTTTGAAGTAATTAACCATTTTTATGAAATAGGGTGTAATGTGAATTACACATATGATTATATTTAATTATGAATGATAATTTAAAGGAATTGAAGTATGATGAAGTCAGAATAATATCTATAATGTTATAGGTGGATAGTTATTTTGATTTAGTGTCTGCATTTGATATATATATAAATTGGGTATGGATTTATATGATATATTAGTTGATGTGTAATATTTTTTTTTTCAAATTATGAAATCTTTATAATATTTAATGTATATATATATATATTTTTTTTTTAAATTATAAAATTTTATAAAAAATATGCAATGATGTGAAGGGAAAATATTTTTAAAGATAAGGTCAGCCATGTTGATGGGTATGCCTTGAGGTGGGAATATTGTTTAGTTTGCATACTGGAGAAAGTTTTTTTTTTGTGTAAATTTTTTTTTAATTTATGCTGCATTTTACATTTGTTTTATTTTGTAATAATTTTATAGCACATCACTATTTACTATTTATTTTATGAACATTTTTTTTTTAAAAAAAAAGACTCAAATTATTTTATACTGTGAAGGTATATTAAAAATTCTTTACATATATACCATATAGCCCATTATATTCTCAATTTTTGTTACTTTGCGTTCTTCATTTTTTGTGAATTTGTGCTAATTGTGATGGCAGAGTTAGGTAGAAATGGTATATTTTTTTTAGGATACTGAGTAATTCCTATAAGGAAAATATTGTATTTTCTACATATTATATATTTTTTCTCCCTATAAAATATTAAATTTATTTCTATACATATGTCTTGTAATTTTATTTAAAATCTTTGTTCGGCAAATTTTCACAATTATTTTTAATACCTAAAAGTGGATTTTTATATCTATTTTAGGAGATATTTATAAAAATGTAGCTTTGATTTTGTTTACATGACAGAAGGACAATTACATGTGTTGAAATTGCCTTTCACACATGTAAAATCATTATCTCCTAATTACCATATATCATACCCAAGTAATGTATATTATAGCTCATATTTCCCAAATGTCTTAAAATGAATGAATTATTATGTTTTGCTGATATTACATTGTCCATATTAATGTTCCATAGATTATAAATGCAGATACCCCAATGTACATGTCATTATTGATAATATGTGTTTTCGCGATTATATATTGAAATTATATTATAAATCATCATAAGGGAAGACGATTCGATAAATTCCCTGAACGTCTTCAAGGCGTCCCGATACAATTCAAAGGGGCAATTCGATACAACACCACCACGGAGAAAGGGACGCTGGTAAAGGGTGGGTGTGTTGTAGCTGTTGAAAAAAGAAGAAATAAATTTAATATACATCAAATGTCAGTTATTTTTTTGACAGAGGAAATTAGTTTCTTTCTTGTGGATGGGAGAAAAACAAAAATTATCACATAGCTGTTATTAAGAAGTTCTTTGTTAGCTATTTGGAGTGAAGATATTGGATTATATATATATGAATAAATTGGAAAGTAATGTTTATGATATTTATTCAATATTAATAAAAGGATTATTTTGGATTGATAAGTTATATTTTTGTGAAAGGTAAAGAGTTGAGAGTAAAGGAACTTTTATTTTATTTATAACTATTTAGCAGTTTAAATTCTTACAATATAATTAATCATATTCCTAAAAATAGTAAAAGTAAATTTAAAATATATAATTCAAAAATATTCAACCAGCAAGTTGGCGTTTATTGTTTTTAAATACCTTATTTAAATATATAAAAATTATTATTATAAATTTTTTTAACATAAATTTGTAAATACAAACCTTCCATTTAGTTTAAGAGACTAAAAATTAAAATAGTCATTAAATTTAAACTAATCAACATTTACCTCGAAACTGGATGAAACGATGACGCCAAATATAATTTTAAAGTTCTACTACATTCATTTGTATTTTTATTGATATCTTTAACACATTTTGAGATTAAGTCCTTCAACATATACTTTTTTGCTCCATATAAAATTTACAAAAGTATATCTGTGTATCCATGTCTATAAAATCAATTTCACCCGTATATATATTCCTTGGGGCGATGGGTAAAATATTTATTTAGTAATTTAAGCCATATTTATATCAAAGATTTACTTCAAGATAATCTCAAATGTTTTGGATGTCAGATCTTCAATGCGTACACACTTATCCTTGAATTCTAAACTCCCAAAAATAGTATAAAACATTTCACTTGTATATGACAGAATATGTTTATGAGCGTACACTATGATGTTTTCAACCTTAAAAGAATAATATGGAGAAAGGAAATATAAACTTTAATATAACCTCAATCTAACATCTGACATATCTAAACTGTTATAGAAACTTGCACACATTTTTGCGTGATTACTTAAATCTTTAAAACTTTCCATCATTTTCTAAATCCAGACAATATTTTTTGTAAATGCATTGTAAAAATTGTAAGATATATTATTAATTATTTCATTCTCTTCACAGAATACATATAATATAATGCTCATCTCATAGATGTCGGATTAGATTATTACAGGGTGGTCACTAATGAAGGCTAGCAAAATTTACGCCTTTGTTATTTAAAAATGAAATGTTTTGTTGCAAAATTTTTAGATATCGGGCGACACCAAAATTTTAGAAAAAAATTATGCCCGACTTTAAAAAATTATTATTTTTGCTTCTTTTATTAAAATGTTAATTATTCATTCGGGAATATAGAAATTAGTAAATTTTTTAAATTTATTTTTATCAAAAATGCTTTTACTGTATATCAAGAAAAGATTGGCGAAAATTTAATCACTAATAAATTTTTATATTTCTACAGGCTGCTAATTTGGATAAAGACGCGCCTCCATCTCCACCTCCCTTCCCTCCACTCTTGATTAAACGCATCTCGAATTTATACCAAGTCAACTTTAACGGAGATGATATAAAGGTGTTAATATATTTTAAAAACAAAATTAATAAAAAATACGGGAAAATAAATAACTGTAACATGAAATCATAATTTTTGTAGAAGGGACATGGTCGAATTAGGAAAAATGGAAGCTTATGGGCCAATCCTCTTTCTCCCCACGGGAAATTATTGGTTGCATAACTAAAAGCTAGAAAAGGGTAATAAAGAAATATTTAAAAATTATGATAAAACTTTAGAAATATCTTAGATATAAAAATAAAAATTTTATTTTATATTTTTTAAATTTAAAATTCGTGGGTAACAGTGGACCGAGCGAGATAGGGTACATTTAAAGTAAGTGATTTGCTCGAGCGATGCGAAATCAGCTGTTAAAACATTTTTGGTACACACCTAAACAGCTGTCGCGATTTCTTCGTTCAGTTTAGTATTTATAAATTACATCTTATCGCTGGCTTGTACTAATAATGGGGAGAAAAAAAATTTAAATAATAAAAAGGGGAAGGGGGTAAAGCGATTGAAAATATGCTTTATTAAATTTTAGGCTAACGAATCCTAAAAAATAGAAAAAAAAGAAAAGAATGATAAACATAGGATGGAAAATCCTATGAGGTTGGAAGTAGGGATTTCAGGATTTCTATCTGCAATATTTGTCGAGGGATACTGGTTTGACTGAGGTTCATTTAGCAACATTGGGTTGAGTAGCGCAGACCTTATTTGATCTTACATAGGATAAACTAAAATTTAAATTCGTAAAAAATTATAACTTTATACCGTTTTATCTTTTTTTTTGGAATTAGAATTTTCCATATTACCTTAATTTTGATTATATTTTTTTTAAAGTTATATTGTAAATGTTAAAAAAATGAATAAATAAAAAAAAAATTATATTTGATAAAAAGAATATCGTAAAAGGTCTGCGTAAGGTGCATCCATGGATGACAATGTAATTATAAATTAGATTATTTATAGCGTTTAAATGATAGCCAAATTATGTGGTAGTTCATTAATATAAAAGAAATTTTTTTAGAACTTTCTAAATTGATGTAATCATCATTATTAAATAATCTTTATAAAAAATATTTAAGAAATATTGGCATCGAAGAACTTATACGAGTAAAAATAAAATAAAATCCAAAAAATATTAAAAACATAATTTCATAAATATTAATCCGCAAGATGGCTCTTAACAGATAATTATAATATAAAGAAATATTTTTTTAAAATTATTATTTTAAGTTATTGTTTATAGAGTTCGGAATAAACTTGTTAACCGATAAAACTAACACATCTCCTTTTTGCAAAAACATTCTTTTTTTCACTTTGCGCCAATTTTATTTTAATTTAGAATTACGAGTTTTATTTCCCTCTTTCTTTCTTTCTTTCTCTCTTTCTTATACTTAATGATATACTTTATTTTTGTTTTAAAATAATTATTAATTTGGATATACACTTTTAATTTTATTAATAAATTTTACTTCAAATTTTATTTCGAGGAAATGAAATTTCAATAATGCTTATAAAACTGAAAAATATGGTCAGTATGTTTCATTAAATCATCACAACATATTATTATATAAAAGTTATAAAAATATTTTTTAAAATAAAAATATGTTGGTTTATATATCGGGCTGCAAAGAAAATTTTCTTTATTCGAACGAAAATGTAAACAGAGGAACAAAATAAAACTTCACATCATTTTATAATTCAAAAAAAATATCAATTTTTTTCAAAATATTTTTTTTCTTTTAAGATATTTTTCGGGCATTTTGTTACACCCTTTTTGATTATTTATAGATATTTTATAACAAATAAATAAAATATATCTATTACTCTCTTGACTGTTAATTTCTAAATTAATGTTTTCTAGTTTTCTAAATTAATCATATCTTTATTTTTTATGATAATGTTATTTTATACATCCGTATAAGATTAATATTCATCATGACTAGGCACCTTACCTTATAGACCCAAATAGTATGATAAAGGTATATAAATTTGATGTTAAAAAATAACTATGAGAAGCAAAATATATTTTTTTCCGATTACAAAGTGAAGTTAAGAATATATAACGTAAGGAAAATCTATCAAGTCATATGTATTTTACTGATTACATTATATTTAGTTTAAAATACAATATCTAAAATGAAATTTTTTTTAACTAAATAATTAATAGCTATTTTGTATTTAGAAGATATAATTTATTTTCTTACCTTTTTCTCCTTCACACCCATAACTATACCTCACTCTAGAACTACAAATTGGATAGGGCGTAATTCCACTCATTTTGATAAATATACATCTGTACAAGTGTTGGTAACCCTGAGAAAAAAAATTCAGCAAAATTATAGGGAGGGTGGGTCTCCTTATAATTCACATTCGCTTACTTTCGGCAGATCTATGACCAATGTGATAGATAAGATAAGAAGATATAAAAGTTATAATTTACTTATAAATAAATTTAAAAAAACATCTTTCTAATATCAAAAATAATGTACCCGGATTAAAACAAACTAGTTTAATTTTCTATATATTCAACAAATTGACCCAGCAAGCCAACCCAGCAAGTCGACCAAGCAGGCCGACCCAGTATGCCAACCCGGGTCGGCTCAACAGGCCCAATGGGTCGGGCTGGGTCTTAATCAATTTTTCGACCCTGGCTCTGGGTTGGGCCAATTTTTATGACTTCGACTCGGGGTCGTGGTCGAAAAAAACCAACCATTTAACAACACTAGTTTTGGGGAGTTTTTAAGAAAGGATTTGCTTGAGGTTGTAATTTGTTTATATAAATCTGATTATAATATTATTATTTGAAAAGAAGATTATCGGAAATTAAGTTCATTTTTATTATATTGATTCTTTTGTGTATTTTATATAGCTGTGTATTTTGATATGTAAATAAATAAAAATTATGATAATAAAGCTCATCTTTTAACAATTGCTAAGAAGAATTGATTGTTCAAAGTTTGCGAATTTCAATTAAAAAAAATTATAATATATTAATATCCTTTCTATATTAGGCCGAAGGCCCTCTAGTTGATCTCCCTGAAATTGTAGAAGCTAATGTAGCCCCTGATTCATTGTAAATATAGGGGCATTTAATAGGATTTATGTTCTAAAAGATAGCTTGTAAATATCGCCTCCGAAGATGTAGAAATATTTTAAGAGGGGTAGGCATAGGTTTTTAACGGAGGTTTGAATCCAGTGAAAATTCTGCCATGTTACTGTCAGGATACAATTTTATAAATATTTGCCCAACCCTGGGTAGACCATACCATTCCAGACACTTCCACAACACTCAGAGCCAGTAACATAGCTATGAGAGAGGAAAACGATGCCGAAATTTCAATTTGAAAAATTTTTCTATTCTTATAATACATATTTAATGCTTATTTTTATGATTTAATTATTAACAATACTATAATTACAAATTAAATCATTAGCATATATTAAATACTTCCATATTTGTGATATCAAATAACTACTTTAAAAAAAACTATTATTTATATAAATTTTCACGTATTATAAGCACGTGACCATTTTCCATTTTATTAGCTTTTGATTCGATAATACTTTCCAAACTTTGGAGGACTTTAGAGGAGTTGGGTACTCCTTTAATTTTGATAAGTCTGTTGAAATTAATTTATAAGGATTATTCTATTCAAATTGTTCATGCGGGGAAAAAATCACCAAATTCCGATATTTTTGGGATTGAAGCAATGTGTTTTATCACCGATTCTATTCAACATTGTTATTAACCATATTATAATCAAAGTCAGAGATACACACTTTGCTCAATGGTTTTCTGGAAAACTAAGCATTATAGCTTTCGTCGATGATTTATGTTTAGTCGGTGAATCGACTATGGTTTTACAGTCAGCCTTAAATTGTATCATCTTAGAGGCGGGACACTGGCCTATTATTAAATAAAAACAAGTCAAAAATTATGACGTCCTACTATTCTTCTCCACTGATTAATTTAACTATAGATGGATGTACGATTACTGAAGTAACTACATTAAAATATCTAGGTGTTTTATTGGACAAGAAAGGTTGTACAAAAAAAGATCAACAGTCTAAACTAAATAAGACCAGAATAAAGTACAGGCTCTGATGTAGATTTGATCCTCACAGCAAATTTCGATTCCATTGAAGATTAGACTATTTAAAGTCTTAAATGGCCTCTCTTTACTACGGTGTAGAAACATGGAACGATACTAAGTCGGATAATTACAAGATACAAATATTTATTAATAAATGTCTAAGATACATAACTAGAACCTTCTATCCTCGTAATACTACAAATTATAGGCTTTGGGCTAGATGTGATATTCTTCCTATTCATAGAATGATAGAGGAAAATCGAGTTGGTGGGTCACATAATAAGACATCCTTCGAACAACTTAATACATCAAGCCCTTATAAATCAATCTCAGGAAGACATTGCTCTTAAGCCTTTTCTATCCTTTAAGGGCAGTTGGTTTGAAAGAATGGTAAGGTCTTTGGTAAAACTCGATTTATCTTGGGATTTTTTAAAGACGGTTTCATCAGACAGGAAAATATTCAAATATATTCTGAGACTCATATATGAACATATGACAAATAACTGCTAAACGAGGTTAAAATTGATAACTTTAAAATTGATAAACTTTGTTCATAATATGTATTTTAAGTTATTATTTTCTAGGAATGGGGTTTTTTTCTAATATTTATTAGGACTTAAGGTTTATTTCTATAATCGTCTTAATAATAGTTTATTATTAGATATTTATTTAAAGATGGCCAAACTTCTTCTCTATATTTATTGTGATTTAAGTTTTATTTTATTCTATTCCCAATTGTATTTTAATCATACGTTACTGTTTGATATTTGTTTAATTTAAAGTTGACCAGGTCCTTCTTTAATTTATTATAATTTAAGTTTTTTTTCCTTTTTCCTTAAGCCTAATTCCAATTGTTCTAATTTAAGTAATTGTGATATACTCTTAACAGTAGTCTTTTCTTATTATCGGCAAAATGATAATGGCTTTTCCTTCATTTATTATATTTAATTATTCCTTAAAGTAATAATTAGACGGTTGTATTTGGAAGACTTAAGACAATTTCCTATATCTATTCAGTTCTCCTTATAATATAATTTCTATTATCTCCTGTTATACACTTCATTGGAAGGGATTAGTTCCACTCATATATTAGTTTCCTGGGTACAAGGTTTGTCGGTATCCTGAGAAAAAAACCGGCATAATTATATGAAGGATGGGCCTTCATATAATTCACGTGCGCTCATCTTGAACAGGTCTATGACCAACGTGCAAGATAAGATAAGATTCATTTCAAGTAAACAGTTGAGTGGAAGATACATAATTTAGAAAATTTATAAGTTAAAATTATGATACATTATACTTTGTTCAGTAGATATTATTTAAATAAAATTCGAAAGTTAACTACAATAAATCATATATTAAAATATCCTGATTTTTTCATTAAAAATAAAGTTGAGTTAACAGGTTGGATAAAATCTGTAAGGGAAGGCAAAAATTATAGCTTTGTTGATCTTCAAGATATGTCCACAAATGAGAAATTACAAATTGTTATAAATCATAAACAATTACCAACACCATCTTATCCATATGGAACCTTAGTTAAAATCATTGGCCATGTTATACAAAGTCCAACTAAAGGTCAATATGTTGAAATATCATGTAAAGAAATAGATATAAAAATTATTAACGTTTCTGACCCATTAACATATCCAATTAAACACAATCAAATTCATTCTTTAGAATATATTCGACAATATCCTCATCTTCGATCAGGACATGATGGATTTGCATCAATTCTAAAAATTAGGAATATGACTTGTTCTTATCTATCAGATTTTTTTAATACAAAAAATTTTCTAAATGTTCATACCCCTATTATAACTACTAACAATTGTGAAGGTTCTAATGAATCCTTTCAAATTTATACCAATTACAATAATTTATCACCAAATACTTTTTTTTTCAGAAATTCAACATATTTAACTGTCTCTGCTCAATTACACCTTGAATCTATTGCAGCTAAGTTGGGAAATGTATATACAATTGGCCCTGTATTTAGAGCAGAAAATTCAAATACTAGGTTTCATTTAGCTGAATTTTGGATGCTTGAAGTAGAAATGCCCTTTGTTTATGATGTGAATTCAATATGCATTATTGTTGAAGAATGTATCAAAGGCCTATATAATTATTTAGCAAATTCACCTGATTTTGTAAAACATTTTGAAATAATAGCCAAAAATAACAATAAAAATATTGATTTTGAGGTTGGTCACAAAAAGATCCTTTGTAAAGACCCATTTGTCAAAATGTTATATAGCGAAGCTTCACAAATTTTATTGTTAAACAATGAAAAATTTAGACCAAAATTTATTGAAGGTGAAAATTTTTCAAAAGAACATGAAGCATTTATTGTTAAATATTGTAATGATATGCCAGTTTTCATATTAGATTTTCCTGTTAAATTAAAACCATTTTATATGAAAAAAAATGAAAATAATAATGCTGCTTGCTTAGACCTTCTTTTTCCTATAGTAGGAGAAATCTGTGGGGGAAGCCTAAGAGAAGACGATTATGACATATTGCTTAATACACTTAGATCAAACAAGACATTTGAATCATTAAAATGGTATTTAGATATAAGAAAATATGGATTTCCACCAATGGGTGGATTTGGAATTGGCCTTGAGCGATTACTTATGCATATTTTACATATAGAAAATATTCGCGATGTTTCTCCTTTTCCAAGATGGCATCAAAACTGCAAATTATAATATTTTATTTATCAAGCTTCATTGCTTGCGTGTGATTTGATTAAAAAATTAATATTTTATAAAATAAAATTCCAATAAAAAAATACGTCATAATAAAATAAATAATTATTTGTTAATGACGTAAAATCGCCATTTTTGATGCGCAAGCGTATAGTAATTTTAATATAATAACCTGTTCTTTGAAAATTTTTTGTCTCACACCAAAAAAATAGTCATTACGAAAAAATCCATTACCATCTCTATCGCCAAAATCAGTGAAATACAAATCGCTTTAGAATTTTTAATTTCATTCATTCACAATAAATTACCAAGATACAGAGTTTTAAAATTTAGTGAAAAACTTCAAAATCAGGGGCGGACTGGCCATAAGACCCGGTGGGCATTTTGCCCATGAGGCCGAGAGAAAATGTCGATTTTTGAGGCCGATCAGAAGAAAATATCAAAATAGAGGCCGATTAGAAAAAAATTATTATTATGTTCACATTATTTTCTCATATCATATTTATTTTTAATGATATCTCTATGATTTGAATATCACATCATTCCTTGAGAATTGTCATGTCGTTTACTATATTTTAATGCATATAGCAATAACGTTGCATGACGCTACACATCATTACAACGTTCTTTTCTTTGTTTTTTTTCAAATGAAGTGAAAACGCTTTCGTTTGAGTAGAGTGAAAGCTAAGTTTTGATTAATTTATTATATTATATTTTTATACATTGCTTTATTGTAGAAATAATATAGCCAACATTTCTTGTTCTTAATTCATTGAAATCAAATAAAATCAGGTCGGTGAATCAGATAAAAGGATGGATGCTTGGGTGAAACAGAATAATTCATCTGGCCAAAATAAGTTGAGAAGGCTGCAAAAAGTAGTTGAGATAAGATGGTGGGCACGTGAATAAGCTCTTAGATGGATATATGGTAAAGAGAGCTTGCTTCCAATAACGATAAAGGCACTTCAATTTATAATAAATAATTTGAGACAAAAACTTGATAATTTATGTAAATTTAAGACGCTATAAGTACAGTTATAATATATTTAAAATTTTTTCAAATAATGGGGCCACTGTCATATCTTCAAACTAAAAAATTAGGTACTTAGTCAGCATGGAAAATGAAAGAAGATGCTAAATCTTCTGTATCATCGATTCAAAATAAAGCAATAAAATGACTGCTAATTTAACTGAAAAATTTTCATATTTATAGCTTCCGGAGAGTATCTGAGTACAAAATGCTCTGGAAAAAGATAGAATTAAATGAGCGAAGAGAATATATAGTGACAAATGCCAAGATTAACGTCCTTAAGAATCGATTGACCTTTATAGGTTCGAACTATTTCGTCCTAATAATTGATCAAATTATAAACAGCTTGTCGAAAATACTTTCTGCGAATTGAGAGCTTATCTTGAATGTGCAATATTTGCATCCAAGATATTTTGATAAAATAAATAATAAAGGTATTTCTAAAAAGGCCTCGCAAAAACTGGCACAATTCGCATATATATATCAAATGTTAAATTTCAAATGAATTATGTTCATTTGCCAGTGTATTCAAAGATTTGGTAGCAGAATAAATGAAACGGACGATGATATCGCATGTACAAGTGGATACAAATGAAGAAGATGGAATATTACAATATGATAACAAATCAGAGTGTGATAATAAATGTAACAAGTGTTTAATATGCGTGTATGAAATTCTTAAAAAATACAATAGGCATACAAGTGACACTAATTTATTTTTGTCATATGAATTTTAACTTTATCATTTACGCAGGTTAATTGCGAGAAAGCATTTAGTAAATTAAAAATTATAAAAATAAGCTGAGAGCTAATATTGACCAAGAAAAATTAGAAGCGTTTTTAATTATGTCAGTTGAACGAGAACTATTTGCGTAGATTGAACTAGAAGATGTTCTTGTATATTTGGGCAAAAGTTCAAAGTTAATGAGAGATTTATTAAGGTAAAGATTATATATTTTCTTAATTCTTTTATATTAGAATCTTATTAATATTATTTACAATACGATCGGTGCCTGATTTCATAAATGTGCAGCAATTTTATTCTCTGTAATATTGTATCATTGCAATAATTTTATATTAATAATTAATTGATATAATATATTGATTATATTTTTTTTATATTTAACATGTGTTGTATGATTTGATTTTATAGTGCAATATCGTTGTAAATATAATATAAAATATATATTTTCAATGAATATTATTTTATATAGGTAATGAATATGATTTTAGATGTGCATTTTTTTAAAATAAAATATATGATTATCGTATAATACTATTTTAATAAAAATGTAAAACGTTTGAATTTATTTTTAAAAAAATAAGAATTAATAAAAATCATGCAAATCAACGAAGCCATTTAAGGGACCCGCTATAAAAAATGCCCACGAGGCCGCAGCGTGGCCAGTCCGCCCTCCATATTAGATTTATTA